>NW_011888879.1:1364671-1388908 GCF_000151845.1 Pteropus vampyrus
TGGAACAGAATTGAGTCCAGAAGTAAACCTCCGTTTATACGGGCAAATAATTTTTGACAAAGGAGGTAAAAATAGACAATGGAGAAAGGAAAGCATCTTCAATAAATGGTCCTGGGGAAACTGTAAAGCCACCTGCAAAATAATGAAACTAGACCGCTGTCTATCACCACACACCAAAATTAACTCAAAATGGATTAAGGACCTGAATATAAAACCTGAAACAATAAATTGCATAGAAGAAAACATAGGTATTAAACTCATGGACCTTGGACTTAAAGAGGATTTTATGAATTTGACCTCAAAAGCAAGGGAAGTAAAAACAAATATAAAGGAATGGCATTATATCAAACTAAAAAGTTTCTATAGAGCAAAAGAAACAGTCAACAAGGCAAAGAGACAACCATCTGAATGGGAAAATATATTTGCAAGCAATGCCTCCAATAGAGGCCTAATATCCAAAATATACAAAGAATTCATATAACTCAATAACAAAAAAACAAACAATCCAATTCAAAAATGCGCAGAGGACCTGAACAGACACTTCTCCCAAGAAGATATACAAATGGCCAACAAACATATGAAAAGATGCTTAGCATTGCTAGCTATTAGGGAAATGCAGATCAAAACCACAATGACATACCATTTCATACCCATTAGAGTAAAATTTTCAGTAGGACAAGTCATAACAAGTGTTGGAGAGGATGCGGAGCAAAAGGAACCCTCATACACTGCTGGTGAGACTGCAAATTGATACAACCACTATGGAAAACAGTATAGACGTTTTTCAAAAAACTAAGACTTGATCTACCATATGACCCAGCAATCCCTCTACTGAGTATTTATCCCAAAGACTTGAAAACATTTATCTGAAAAGATATATGCACACCAATGTTCACAGCAGCGATATTCACAGTGGCTAGAACATGGAAGCAACTGAAGTGTTCTACAATAGATGACTGGATAAAGAAGCTGTGGTACATATATAAAGTGGAATATTACTCAGCTATAAGAGATGAAATACTGCCATGTGCGACAACATGGATGGATCTCGAGATAATCATGCTAAGTGAAATAAGCCAGACAGAAAAAGTTGAAAACCACATGATATCACTTATATGTAAGATGTAAATCTAAAAGCAACAAACAAATATGACAAACGAACAGAGATTCATGTACATGGACAGCGGACTAGTAGTTACCAGAGGGAAGCGGGGAGGTGGGAGGTAGTTGGGGTAAAAGGAGTCAAGTATGTGGTGACAGAAAAAAATCTAACTATGGGTGGTGAACACACAATGTAATATATATATGACTTACTGCTGAATTGTAAAAAAGAAAGAAAATAACAAAGGGTCTTTATGCCACCTGTGTAGAGGATTTCTTAAAGAAAAAATTATAAAGGAGAAAACCTAGTAATTTCTACTACATTAAGATATATACATATGTGTGTGTGTGTGTATGTGAATATATATATGTACACATTACAAATAGTTAAAAGACAAGCCAACACTTGACGACAGATATTTACAGTGTTTATATCCAAAGGATTAGCATCTAAAATGCACACGCATGTGCATATGTATATGTGCCTGTGTGTATGGCTCTTAGAAATGAATAAGTTGAAACAACCCAATAGAAAAATGGGCAAAGATTATAAATAAACAACTCACAGAAGAAAACTGTGAAGTAGGGTCAAAAAACTGAGAAGTAGGGTCAAAAAACATAGGAAACTGTGAAGTAGGGTCAAAAAACTGAGAAGTAGGGTCAAAAAACATAGGAAAGGATGCTCAACCTCACTTTAAATACTAATGTATGCCCATCGAATTATATATAATATATATATTATATATATGTAAAGACTAAGAATTGTTGGCAAAATGTGAAGAAGCAAGTAACTTTCAAACATTGTTGGTGGGAGTGTAAACTGACATCACTACTTTGGAGAGGTAAAAAAGCTTAAATGCAATAAAGATAAATAGAAACAAACCCTATGACCTAGAAATTCTGCTTCCAGAAATCTATCCCAGAAAATCTGTGGCATATTTATACTACTTAAGGAGACAGGTATAAGAATGGTCATTGCAATATTGTTTATAGAAGAAAAAACTACAATCTAAGTGTCCCTCAGTAGAGGAATGGATAAACTGGTATATTCATACTCTGGAATACTATACAGTAGCTAATTGAACAGAGAGCTATGTGTGTATACAATGTTGAGGGGAAAAAGTTAAGTTGAATAATATATAGCCAATATATACAATTTATATAAAATTTAAAAACAGATGCCAGACATGTTTATGGATACATATCTATAAAGTAAAAGCACTAGGACATGAATAGGAAGGATCCACAGGGCTTGAGGATAGTGGTTACTTTTGAAGTAAAAGGGAGTGGAGGAATGGTTAAGGGGTGCAAATAAAGTTTCAACTATATCCATACGTTTTAGTTCCTAAAAATGTATGAAGCAAGTTTGGCAAAATGTGAAGAGCCCTCGCGTATGAGTAGGTACAAAAATGCTCATTATGTTATACTCCATGTTTTCTATACATTTGAAATATTTCAAAGATTAAAAAAAAAATCAATTGTGCCTGATGTATATAAAATGGAAGGAAGGAGAGGAAGGGTAAAACAAGAAGACCTTCTAGAAAGCAAGTGTAAAAATCCTGGCTAGAGTGATGGTGACCTAGAAGTGGATAATGAGATTACATTTCAAAGAAATAATTTGTAGAACTTATTGATGGACTGGATATGAGGAGTTCAGGAGAGGAAAAACTCAAGGTTGACTTCTGGCTCAAGCAATATGTACGTGAAGGTGCCATTTATCAGATGGCAAAAACTGGGAAAGGAATCAGAGGGCATAAAAGATCCTGTTTTATGTTCATCTCTTATTTCTTCCACTCAAACATAAGCTCTTTGTAGAGTAAATACGTCTGCTTTACTTCTGTATCCTCCAAAAGTTTCTAACATAATTATGCCAAATCAGTGTTATACACATAGCCTAAGTATGGCTGGCCCTCCCTCTGCATCCGCGGGTTCTACATCCGTGGATTCAACCAACAGCGGATTAAAAATATTTGAGGAAAAAATGTTACACTGCTGCAGACATGTACTATATAGTTAGGTTTATGATGGTTCCATCTAGACTTTTTTCTTGTCATTATTCCCTAAACAATATAGTATAACTATTTACATTGCATCTATACTGTATTAGGTATTATAACTAATTTAGAGGTGATTTAAAGTACACAGAAGCAAGTAGGTAGGTTATATGCAAATACTGTGGTATTTTAAATAAGGGACTTAAGCATCCATGGATTTTGGTATCTGTGCGGGTCTTGGAACTAATCTCCCAGATTCCAAGGGATGAGTGTATCGTATTTTGAAAACCAGACAACCTTTAAAAGTGTCAGCTCTCAAAAAAAAAAAAAAAAGGGATATCACTTAATAGTCTAGCAACAAAAAGAAAAAAACCTTCAACGAGTTCCTATAAAACTTTTTCCATGCAGCTGATTCAGATTTTTAGGTGCCATATAAATTTATGCTTTCCACATTTCCCCTAAGCCATTTTAATTAACTTCATATGATTTTAACAGGTACATTATAAGCTACGCAGTATTATAAAGCATACTATTGAAAATGGGATAAAATTTATAATAGGTTTATTACATAGCATCTGCTTACCAACTACTAATATATTTTAGTTATAGTTTATAGAGCCTCTTATCTCATGTGATTCATAACAACCTCAGTACAGAGGCAGGACATTTCTGTAATATTTAGTGATAAAGCTGGTATTCGCACCTACAGCATCAGGCTCCAAATCTAGAATTTGCCATAAAGAAACTAATGCTTGAAGGGACTTATCCGAGAATATACAGCTAATAAAACTTAATTTTGTTGTGCTTAAAGAGCTGACACTATTCTAAGCTCATAGTCATATGAAAATGTATAATGAAAAAAAACCTCTTCAGAATTTATCCAAAAGATAGATTTTGATTATTCCTTTGCTTACTTTTGAAGTGAGAATCATATGATATAGAGATTTTTCTAAGACTACATAACTGGAATGGTAGGAATAAAATCACGTAGACCTTCAAAGGATCATTTAATTTGTTTTCCCTCCTAAGATAAAAAAGTTACCAAGTTTCTTTAGAGGAGAATTAACTGTATCTAAAAAGTAGTAATACTTGAGTATATTATGATAGCACAAGTTTTAAATCTTATTTTTATGTTGTTCAAAACCAAAACAAGTATATGTCAACCACTGTATTTTGGCAACTATCCCTTTTTAGTGAACCATGACAATTAAGCAGTAGGTCCTAGGTCGATTTTTATTTTCAAATACAGCGAATGCTGTGATTTTAACCAATTTCAGAGTATCTTTATGTTTGTACTTCCCTTTCTCAGTTTATTCCATTTATCTGGAGATTTGGGGAGGGTAGGGGACAGGAAGTAGCTCAGAATTCGATAAAGGTAAGGTACTCAAAATCTCTAAGAATAAATATCCTTACAAATAAACCAAGGTCTTAACTGTTTTTCTAATAGTTCAGAAATGGTACTTTTGAATTACAAAGGGAAATTCCAAGAGGTTTCTTAGGAAAATTTTTACAAATTTTTAAATGTGAGAATGGAGTCATTTAAAAATATATATGATCCACATTTTTAGCAATGCCAGTTCTGTTTCCGAATTTACATAACTGAATCAATTAGATTTCTCTCTATTTCAGAGAATGCATCTAAATGGAAACAGAATTGAATTCAAAGGCATAGCAAGTGTGTATATCTCTTCCTAAGTTCAACATTATATTTTTATTGGATTTTATTTTATAAATGATGAAAAACCAATGTCACTGGGTAGTGACACCATGAGTGCTTCAATAGTATAGCTGGCTGTAATGCAAAAAATGGATAGTATAAAAGCAGTTAGAGATAGGAGGGTGTTATAATAGAAGTTAGAGACTGGAAAGGTGTTATAATATTCTAGGTCAGGAGAGCCTTACGAAAGTCCAGATTCTTGGGTCCTACTCCTAGAGATTCTGAATCAATAGGTTTAGAGCAAGTTCTCATAATCCTTAGTCTTCACTAAACATGGATGACTGGTAGTGAGTTAGAACATTAAAAGGAAAATACTCATATTGCTGACAACTTTAAAAGAGTATTAGGACTTCTTGAAAATTACAAGCTGATGCTTCATTTTTACCACAAATGAACAGACTCACCTGGATCGGGGTCATATTTTAGGTCCAATGGACGTACAACAGGGTGGTACTGCTTCTAAACATAATATAAATTAAAATATTTAATTTAACCACTTAATGCCTCATATAAACATTTCCTTCAGCTAACATAGGCAAATATACTATTAGTCAGTAATACCATTCTTTTGCCAAAACAACAAAAATTGGATCTTGAAATCTGTAGGGAAGGGAGGAAAAAAGTCAACCTAAGTCTGAATTATACCTTTTATAGTATTGCCACCTACTGCATACACTAAGAAATAGCACCACAAAAAAAAAAACATAAGAAAAGCAATTAAGCAAATTAAAGGTATAGAGATTAAATTTTGTATTTAAAGTAATAGGTAGTCTCCAAACTATGAATGAACTGTTTTGTTTTTTTTTTCGAAAGTTCATTTTAACACAAATGTTGGAACTCAGAACTCATGTTCCCACAAAACTCTGATTTAAAAAGTGGCTAAGCCACTACCATGTCAGCAACACTAAAGCCTATGTATCTTGTGACACGCTGAGACTACAGTAGCAGAACTATAGGAACAGGAGCCACAACTCAGGCAAAAAGAAAGAGGAAAATATTCTCTTTACTCTTGCTCAAAGCTAGCAAGAGCTAAAAAGGTTTTTGTTTTTTGTTTTTTTTCTTTTAAAAAAGCAGTCTTTAGCATCTTCATCCCAGCCATTTTGTATCACTTTTTAATCTTCTACAGCTATACCTCACCTAGGCCTGCCGACTTTCTTTCTTTTATGAAATACTGAATACCATGCTTTCTTTGAGGAGGGAGGTATAATTACAGGGAGGGACATACTGGAAAATAAACACATTTTAAATGTTTTTCCTAAAGAAACTTTAAAAAGGGGATAGGGAGATGAAGTGGATAGTTCTTTGAGAACTGCTACAGAAGAAAAAAATGAAAAATTCTACTTATAAATATTTTTTCTTATAGAATGACAAAAATATTTTAGACAAAGTACTTGCCTTTACTGTCTAAAACAATTCCTGAAAGGGAAGCAACTAGAAGATTTATATATTAAGTATATTAATTTCAAAAACTAAGGACAAATAGCATAGCACAATCTAAAGCAACATACATTTCTTACTGCAGAAGCAAAGCCATTTCCAGCAGACCTACTTCAGCCCCATCATGACCTTTGGAAAAAAATTAATTACAAACAATTCATAGAGCAAATTTCAGTACTATGAATAGGTACTCAATCTTCATCATCAATTTTACTAAAGTACCTTCCAAAATATATAATCATATACAAATAAATGCCAAACACAAATGACAAATAGAAAGAAAAGCCTTAGAAGATAAATTTCTTTTTCCTTGCTGGTCTCGGATTTAGAAAGTCATTGTCAATCTTCCATCTTTAAATTCTATTTTAGTATCAGTTGTGTTCAAAACCTAGTGACTTAAAATAGGAAAAGACAAACAGTAGTAATTAAGGCAGGAAAGACAAAGGAAACAAAATACCATTTATCTCCACATGGATCTTATACTTTAATTTTAGTGTAATAAAACAGATAAAACATAAAATTTACTGCTTTAAAGGTAAACTGTCTTACCAGAATCTCTTGTTTTGCTTTAATGGTTTTGATGACACATTCGAGGATCTTTCTGGGATACTGCTTACGTTTTGTAGCTATATCTACTATGATTTCATCAAACTGATCTTCGAGTACTTTGATATCAGAATCTATTTCATGGGGAAAAAAAATTTAAAAATTCCTTATAACACATTGTTTATATTCTATATGGAAATGTAATATAAATAAACTAAATTTAGAAAATGCAATAATTAAAGTAAACAAACTGGCAAGTTAATGATGCCCCCACTTTGGTGACGAATTCATTTACGCATTGAACAATCAATTAATAAGCACTTAATGGGAAGCCAGTCTAAAATCAGAGAAATACAAAGATGAACATATCACGATCCCTACTCTCTAAGAGCTCACAGTTCACTAGAAGAAAAAGACAAGTAATTGCAAAGCAACTTGATAAATTCAATAAAGATAAGAACAAAATGCTACCGGGACACAGAACAATGGAACGCTAACTCTGCCTGTGGAATTTAAGACTTTAAAGAGAAAGTAACATTTGAACTGGGCCTTGAAATATAAGTATAAATCCAACAGATAAAAATAGGTAAGAAAAAAAAATAGGGGGAAGCATTTTAGGCAGAGGAAACAGTATTCGCAAGATCATATAGCTTTTGGGAAAAAGTTCTAAATGGCTGCAGGATAAAGTATAGGGAAAGGATGATAAAGGAACTAGACTGTAAAGGGCATTTAATGTCAGGGATGCTAACAAGTTTTGAATTTTTTTATGTGCTGAACCAAAGCTGTGATAGTAGTAAATGGAGTAGCTATATCTGAAATAGGCTCAACTGGATAAATGTCAGAAAAAAGTAAAAGATATAGTGACTAATTTAGCTAAAACCATTTATCAGTTGATTTCTTTTGTTTTTAAATAGTGATTTTCAAACTTTATCAGAATGAATAATCACCTGGGGAACTTGTCAAAAGTGCAGAAATTTTGATTCAGTAGTATCTCTGGAATGGGGCCCACACATTAAGCACCCTAGACGAAATGAATGCAGGTGATACATCAGTCTCACTTTGAAAATCATTTCAAAGAGTAACAGATATTAAGTCGTTAAAAAGACTAAAGAGCTAGGTCCTCAGCTTAATCGGTCTTACATCATGTATTCTGCTGTGTCAAAGTCTATGCTAGAAACGGATCTATTTACTTTACTGAGTAGAAGCTTCATTAGGGAGAAGTACAATATTTTTGGAAACGAAATATTTTGAGACATTGCTGACATATATTAGCATATACTTATTGGGTAAAGATAATTGAGGAACATTGGGTATGGCCTTTCGTTCATGTAAGAAGTCCAACTAAATTACTTCTTTTGAGAGTCGTATGAGAGACATTGTTGTTTCTTATTTTGAACAGTCATGTAAATAAGCAGCCCTCCCTAATTTTTTACTAAAAATTATTAGGGTGACATTAATAAAATCAAATAAGTTTCAAGTGTACAATTCAATAGTATGTGTGTTCACCATCCAATGTTAGATTTCCTTCTGTCAACAAATATTTGACCCCTTTTACCGCTATCTATCTCTTCCCCCACCCCGTTTCTCTAGTAGCCACTAACCCACTGTCCATGTTCATAAGTCTGTTTGTTGCTTTCAGTTTTATATCCCACATGAGTGAAATCATATGGTTTTCAATTTTTCTGTCTGACTTATTTCGCTTAACATGTTTATCTCAAGATCCATCCATGTTGTCGCAAATAACAGTATTTCATCTTTTCTTATGGCTGAGTAATATTCCATTGTATAAATGTGCCACATCTTCTTTATCCAATCATCTATCATAGGACACTTCAGTTAGACCTCCCGAAATTTTAATTTACCCATTTAAAAAGTCAAGAACTAACCTGACAAGAATAATGAACTACTTCACAATCAGTTAAAACAAAAAAAAAAAAATCAAGTCTCTCAGCTAAATCTTCTGTGTAGAAAGGACAATGGTTTCTTAGCGCCACCTAATGATAAACCTATAAGATTGAAATGTATAAACAATTTGAGCAGGGAAGATTAGTCATTAATTTAACAAATATCTAGTGGGTGCCTACTATGTGTAAAGGTAAGTGTTGAAAACATAGTAATGAAAAAAACAAATATAGTCCCTGCTCTAAAGGAACTTACATTTTAATTCTTAAATGTGCCTGGTCAAGCCTCCTGAATTCAAGTCCGCTCAGGGTAGATAAGGGGCCTCTCTTAACTACCCTGAGTTGTTTTTACTTGTACGTATATTTGTATATTCCTTCATTACTTCATTCATTTATACAATGATCTCAGTGAACAAAATAAACAAAAACCTCTGCCTTTTTGATGCTTACTTACTGCTTCTATATATTAGATCAAATGCTAATTCCATCTCCTGAACAGCTCTTGAACGTTTTTCTTTCTCTCCTTTCCCACTGTCTTAGGGCAAGTCTTTAACCATCTTGCTGTACTATTGCAATAACCTCCCTAAGGTCTGTCTGCCTTGAATTTTTCCCTTCTCCAATTCATCCTCCACACAGCCAGCAGTTAGCTTTCTCAAACACAAACCTTCTGATGTTAGTTCTACTTCAAAAACCTTCACTGGTTACCCATTATAAGATAAAGTGCAAATTCCTTAGCATATCCTACAGGGCTCTCTGTGATCTGGCCCCAACTAATCTTTCTGGCCATATTGGCCATTAGTTTTCCCAACTCACTTCTGACATTTTCCAAACATATCACTTCTTTGTGTCTCTGCACAGGCTGTTTTATTTGCTTTAAATATTCTTCCTTCCTCCTTTCTGTCTAGCACATTCTCATTTATTAAATGCATTTAATTTAACAACGATCTATTCTGTATGTCTACTCCCACTTCCCAAAGAGTATAGAGACTCCTTGTCCATTTCCTTCCATTAACGATGAGTTCCTAAATGGTAACAACCATGTCTTTTCATCTACTTCCCAGCATTTGGCATGGTGACTGGCATTTATCAAGTGCCCATGAAAAAAGGTAAAAGTGTATTTTCAACTATTTCCACTCATAGGAATAAGGGGAAAAAAAGGACAAAGAATATAAACACTCGACCCAGGCTGCCAACCTGTCAGAAAATACATTTATTAATCTATAAATTGATGAACCGTGTTGCTAAAGGCAGTCTGGACCAAACAATAAAGCAATTCCAAAGTGACTTCACAGAATGAGAGTCAGATAAAGACACAAGAAAGGCTGCATAGTTTGAAAATACCCCTAGGTGATTCTGATATACTCCCTTTTCCCTACTTACTGGCAATCACTCTGATAATATTTGAGAAATCCAGTGTTATTATTTGTAATGTTTTATTTTTTATTGATTTATTGATTTTTTAGGCGAGGCAACCCTTGACCTCACAGATTGCAAGGACCTTGTCAGTTTACAATCCCTTATTTTTTATTTTTTATGCCTACAGCACCTGGTCTTCCTAGGTGGTCTCCCATCCAAGTACTAACCAGGCCCGACTCTGCTTAGCTTCCGAGATCAGATGGAATCGGGCTTGTTCAGGGTGGCATGGCTGTAGACTATTATCTGTAATGTTTTAAAATGTAAACCAGAAAGTGAATTTGGATGAATTTAAAGAAATAACTACTATAAAGACCCTAAGTATTAGACAGTGACGTCTTCTGGGTAAAGTATTATCTTAATGTTGAGAAGAAAAATTTTAATCACAAGGGGTTGCTTGATGGGCTTGGAATCAGCTTGAGGGTATAAGCAAATAATCAGAACAGTTACCGGTGGTATTCAACGTATGCTGGTCAGATGTCTGGAATATCACCAGACAAAACTCTCTGGCTCTTTCGTCAGGGTGGACCTTCTCTTGGACATTACTGGAAAATATGGCCTCTCTTCCCACACTGATTATTATTTTTCTACTGAATTTTTTCCTTCCTACACTGAATATTTTCTTTCTACTGAAACTTTGAGTTCTTTAGATAAGTCAACACCATTAGCTAGAGTTCAAACAAGTCTGCATTGGACCAGGAAAATGTTGTCTTTTTTAAGATTTCTCCAAATGGTGACCTCAGACTTTACATGGTACTCTCATACTTTAACTTCACACTTCTAAAAGGATACTTCACTACCTCACGATCACTTGTAAAAATACAACTGGATTTGTAAGGTATTAATCATAGGAATTCTCTGGGCCTGTTTCTTCATCTGGGGATAGTTCTACAGTATTTTGCAATAAACTACTAACAAGGGTACTTTCAAAGATTAATCAGATGAAAGTCTTGTTGAGAATGCCAGATAGAATATACAAAGGATCAAGGTACCTACTGTGTTGTTTGCCTCAGATTACAACTTCAATAATTCTCAAGATTAGTTTTCTCTTTTTTCTCCCACAGTAAAAAAAAATTTGGAAGAGAAGTAACACTGAAAATGGTGATTATAAATTAGCATTCAAAATAAAATTAGCTACAAAAATAAGTCAGAAATTAATGACAGAAGGAAAAGTTAAATCACATACCCATAAAATTATCTGACGCTTCTTGCCATGCTTGCCCATTAATGCTGACATTCTCTTGCACAGCTGATTCAAAAGTCTGCAATAAATTCACAATAGTCAAGTCACTAAAAATAATTTTAAATACTGAATTCAAATATTTTGGCAAAATAACAATTTCAGATTTGTGATAGAGAATATAAAGAAAAGTGGCAGACTAGCCTATTAGTATATTTTCAATGAAGATTCCATTTCAATTATTGAATCTACCTACATTTTAGTTCTGATAGCCGTTATGCTATCTATAAGAATATTTGATGCAAAATTTTAGAATATTCTTGAAAACAAAACATGTACTTCTTATATGAAAGAAAAAAATAAAAGCTAACAAATTTGGGCTCAGTTGAATCTCAACGATATAAGTATAACATATGCTGTGGAATGTCAGTGTTAAAAGGAAAAATATACATGCTTAAAAGAAAGTGAAATTAATGTCTACTTGATAAAGGACTGTATATTTTTAGAGATGTATAGTGAAGTATTTAGGGATGAAATGACATAAGATCTGGGATTTGCTTTAAAAAAGGAAGTGTAGAAAATTCTGACAACTTAAATTTGGTGATGAATATATGGGTGTTCACTGTACTAGTCTATTTTCTGTCGGGTTAAAATGTTCATAATACATTAAAAAATAAAGGACAAAAAGAATTTGGTAGCACCACCAAAATTTTAAATGCACATTCCCTATTATCTAACAATTCACTCTTAACAATGTACCCTAAAGAACTATTCTCATAAAAACATAAAGAGGATGTACTAGGAATGTTTATTTCACACTGCTTGAAATTATGAAATACTGAGAAAATAAAATCTAAATTCAAAATTAAGAGAATGGTTAAATATTCAATATATCCACACCACACGATACTTAAAAAGAATGAAGTATATCTCTACATAACACTAACAAATAATAGTCAGACATATTTGGTAAAAAAAAAAAAAAGGAGGGGGAGGTGGGCAGGTTGCTAATAATACATAGACATGATACTTGTTTTTTAATGTAAAAAAACAAAAGAAAAAATTAGAGAAATGTCAAACCATAAAAAAGGGTATAGAAGGAATGCACCCTCCAAGGGCCCTCCAAAATAGTAAGTTATTTCCAGGAAGGGAGAGGGACAAGGGAGGGAAATTCAAACACTTTGTTTTGTGCTACTTTTTACAATGAGGATGTATTTTTGCACATTTTGTATAATTAAAAATAAGCATAAATCAAATAATGCATGATAATTATGAATTAAAGTACATATTTTACACTTTAAAATTTTAATAAATAGACTTTATAGATAGACTTTCAAGGATTACCTGAGAATACAAATTGTCTTTGTAGTATTCATTGGTACAGTTGTATCAATACCATTTTTTAAATAATGTTATCATATTATGTGGCTTTAGGTAGATATACATCAACATAGTTAAAGCCTCTGCCTTTTGTTCTCTTATTTAAAGGACAAGCAAATTCCCTTGGTAGTTTTAAGTTTTCAAACCTTTATCTCTAATTCACTTTGTTGCCCATTAAGGTATACTAGGTTAAGCTGAGTTCCTCTTTTTCTGCCAGATAATTAAATATTCTAAGAATCTTAGCACTTCCTAGAAAGGAGCAAACTCTAAGATCCTTACACAATGAAGCAGTCTTTTCCCAAAAAATTATGTCTTGAGGTATGTCTCTATTCTTCTTTGGCTTACAAGGAGATTCCCTCTGTACACAAGAGCCACTGTGTACAAAACTGGAATACAGAATCACAACTCAGGGAGTGCTTCTTCATTCTTATTCTTAATCTTTACTTTTATTGTTTGCATTGTGGTCATTCGCACCACAGGAATGCTGAATTATAAGATTTTAAACTTTTTTTCTACATATAGATTGTGTGCTTGCATATGACAGGCATCAATCCTTCAATTTGTTGTATTTTCCCCCCAAATACTATCTTCTTCAAGGCTTTGCAAAATATTGGAGAAAGGAAGGGGAGATGCGTTATAAAGACCTGCGTATGATCTTAGAGAAGTTTCTAACAAGACAGCTTTCTTAGACTTCTATGGAAAATGTCTTCAATCTCTTCACAACATGTACCAAAACAGGCAAAAGTAAGGCCAAAAGCTAGCCTGGTACAGACTTCCAGGATTCTCGTTCCTGGGGAATTCCTCGTAGAGTATAAGTCTGCACTGTCTAATAGGAGAGCCACTAGCCACTGGGACGACTGAGCCTTAAAATGTGGTTAGTCCTGAAGAAGATAGCTGTAAGTTTCAGACACCAGATGTGAAAAGATTAGTACGAACAAAAGAATGTAAAAAACCACTTCCATTTTTTATTGGTACAAATTAAAACTATATATTGGATATAATGGGTTAAATAAAATATATTATTAAAATTAATTTCACCTATTTTTTTCTTACTTTTAAGTTACATACCTAGCTCGCCTTGTGTTTTTCTATTGGACAGCACTGGTCTAAGCAACTAATAATACCTAGCTGACACTAGACCTGTTTCATTCCCTCAGGTTTCTCAGGCTGCTTCTACGGAAGCATGGGGCACCGTTAACTTTGTGGAAGCCTGGCGTGGATTCCTGAGCCCTGAGACCTGGAGTAAGGGGGTGATAAGACAAGAGATGGCTACTGGACCCATACCCACTGCGCATCCCGCAGCGCAAGCTCCCGAATCTCCTCTGGCAGTGCGTCCCCGAGCTGTTGCACGAAGCTGCCGCACAGTTCCAGCATTTCCGTGACGGCCCGCTTCGAGGTGCAGCGCACCCGGAAGTCCTCACGGGAAGTGGCGGAGGCCGAGGTGCGGTCCTCTGTCCCGACACCTCTCTCTGCGTCCCGCGGAGGCGAAAGGCCCACCGAGTCAGGAGCCCCCGCCATTTTTCCAGTTTGAAATGTGGGCGGGAACTCTGGAAGCGGAAGCGAGTGCCACAGGAGAAAGCGTGCGCCCGGAAACTCAGCCCAGCGCCGCAGCAGCGTTCCGGCTGAGGCTCTGCGAGAGTGTAGAGTGCCACAGCGGCGGCGACGATGGGCGCGGTGGGCCTAGGGTTGGTGGACTGTCACTGCCACCTCGCCGACTCAGACTTTGACCGCGTATGTAACGGCGAGACCCGGCCTGTGGGAGCGGGGCGACCCCCGTCCTTTCTCTTCAGGTCACCTTTGCTCTTTTCCCTTAGCACGAAGCCCCAGCTCCTCCCAGGCCCCTGTCCATGGCCCGTGTGACTTGCTCCTGACTTCCTATTTAACCTCAGTCATACTGATTTGTTTTTTCTGATTCTCAATAGCGAGAAGTCTATCTCTACTTTTATTCGCTATTACGGGTTCTTCCCCCTACCTCCGTTTGGCCTGGCTATTTATCCCACCCGCCTCTCAGCTCCTGGCTGAGAATCCACTTTCCCCAGGACAGGTTCTCCAAAACACGGGCTCGCTACCACTCACTGCGTGCTCCACTTGTAATGGAAGAGAGAAGCAAACACAAAGATCAGAGTTACAAAGTGTTTTGCCCGCTACATTGGGAACTAGAGGCTCTTAATAGAGAAAGAAGAACGGAGTCTGTTTTAGGGAGGAAACCTCTCAAGAAGTGACACTTACGTTGGGCCTGGAAAGACAGAGAGCCAGCCAAACAAGGAGATGGGTGTACGGTGGTGAGGAAAGCAAGCAGGTTGAGTTTGGCACGTTCATGCTACCAAAATGCTGGATGGAGCCTGATGAGCTAGAAAGAGGCATGAAACAAGACTGGAGAGGTTTGCAGGAGACAGGTGAGGTAGGTCAGTAAGGAGTTTGGATTGCATTAGGAGAACAATGCAGATCTAGTAAAGGTTTTTTTCTTTTTCTTTTTTTTTCCTTTTCTTTATTTTTTCTTTATTTTTTTTTTCTTTTGAGAGCGACAAGATCTGATGTCCATTTAAAACCATTTTGCTGATGTGAATAAACGGATAGAGGAGAGCAAGAGTGGAAGACAGAAGGCTAGTTTGGAGGGTTTTGCAGTATGTAGACAAGAGGCGATGGTGGTTGCTTGGGTAATTTGAGAGAATTAGATGGACTCAAGGTATATTTTAGAGATAGGATCTGTAGTACGTTCTGAGTGAGGAATTGGATGTAGAGAGGGAGAGAAAAAGAGGACTTGAAGCTGTAGGGAGGACGGTGGTGCCCTTTACTGAGATGAGGGAAGATAGGTTGGGCAGGGCAGGCAGATGGAGTAGGTTTGTTGGGGAGAAAATAAAAAGTTATGTTTGGCACATATTAAGGCCTAATATCCATCCAAATGGAAAGCACATGGGTTGAATTTGGCACATTCATGTAATCATTTTTAAATGTGAATCTTGGGGTTTGGAGAGAAAAATAGGCTGGAGATAAAAATTGGGGACTCACTAGTGTAATAATGATATTTAAACCTGTGGATATGATCATTTAAAGTGAGTACAGAGAAAGGAGCATAAGGTCCTGTAATCAGAAGAGAGAGAGCCAGTGAAGGAGACTGAGAGAGCCAGTGAAGTAGCCAGTAAGAGAGTGATGTTTGCAGGAGAGTGGTATTGCAGAAGCCAAGAGTGGAAAGTATTTCAGGAAGGAAGAAGTGAACGAGTAAGGAGTTTCTAATGCTGGTGAGAGGTAGAGTAAGAGGAGGACAGAGAAGTGTTCTTTACATTGGACAATAAATTTCCGTTTTAGTGCAGTGTAACAAAACTTAGATTTTACTGAAAAAGAGTAAACAGAAGGTGGGTGGGTGTAGGCTCTTCACATTCCACCATGCTGTTTCTTGCCATCTTTGTCATTCTTTGTGGTGCCTCAACCACATTGATAATACGCAGCCAAGGAGCAGTTACATATTCATCTAAAATAATTGCGATTATTTATTTTAGGATCTGGATGATGTCTTGGAGAAAGCCAAGAAAGTAAGTCAGTATTTATAATTCCCTGTTCTTTTGTTTTCTCTTTCCTACTAATTTCAAGCTAGAACAGCTCGAAATTTAGATATGCTATGCTGATGCTTCAGTAATAATAAGTCAATAATAAGTTGCATTTATTAAGTGTTTACTGTGTGAGTACTGAGCTAAGCCCTTTCTGTACATTATCTCATTTCATGTTTCATAACAACCTTCTGAGAAAGCTACTATTTTATAGCTAACCATTGCCCATTTTATAGATGAGGAAACTAAGGACTAGAGAGTATCTTGTCCAATAGACACACTGCTCATAAAGTGATCAGACAAGATAGTCTGAATCCAAAACATGTTTCTCAGCCACCATGCTTATTAGCAATATGGATTAGTGCATTTGTCAATTTTAAAATTAATATTATTCTGGAAATCTTGGAGAAATTGTAAAAGTTTTCTGAAACATTTTGATTTGTTTGGAAAAAAATATTAATTTTTATAAGCGTTTATGAAATTCATTATAACTAGCATTTCATGGGCTTCCCCAAAAGTGTTAGTGAGAAGTGATTGCCAGTACATTTTTATATACAGCCATCTTTCACTATGACAGATTAATTAAGAGTGTGGGCTTTGGAGTTATATATGCCTAATGATCTTGGGCACGTTGACTCCATCCAAAATTCCGTCCTGATCTATACAATGGATTACAGCAATGCCTACCTCATAGGGTCATGTAGATTAAATGAGATAATATTTATGTTCACTGAACATAGTTCCTGAAACATAGCAAGTGCTTGGCGATAGCCATTATGATTATATTGATGGAGTATGAATGAGGAAAAATAACTAAAAACACAGAAAACATTACACTTTTATTTAATTATATTGGATATATATTATTTGTGACTCTGACTATTATTTTTTGTTTCAGGCCAATGTAATGGCTCTTGTGGTGGTTGCTGAACATTCAGGAGAATTTGAAAAGATTATACAGCTCTCAGAAAGGTGCTACTTCTCATTAAGATCTCAGAGTTACTAGTATGGATGCAGTTATGATGTCATATTTATAATATCAATGATCATTTTTAAAGAGAATGAGAAGAATAATATAGCCCTAAAAATATTCTTTCCTACTTGTTCTTTAGTAACGTTGTCTACTAGTCTAATATTCCTGCTTTCTTAATTTTTTATACATTTTTAGGTATAATGGATTTGTTCTGCCATGCTTGGGTGTTCATCCAATTCAAGGACTTTCACCAGAAGACCAAAGAAGTGTCACATTAAAGGTAACAGATAACACATGAACTATGAAAAAGGATAATACCTTTGACTCAGTAATCCTCCTTTCTCTGATTTATAGTCTAAGGCAATAATCCAAAATAAGAAAATACTACCTTCTTTCCCAAAGATGTTCATTACACCATTATATAATAGAGAAAAAGGGGAAGCAGCCTAGAGATTCAGAAATAAAGGAATAATTAGTTACCTTGTAGAGTGTTAAATATAATGTATTTACAAAAAATGAGGGTTATATGGTTTATGGTTTAGCAACATGGGAAATGTTTACAGTATAGTATAGGAAGAAGAGCTGGATACCAGATGGTTTATTCAGTATGAGTTATATCACATAAAAATATATTCTATACCGAAAGGACTAGAGAAAAACACAGAAATGATAGTAGCTGTGATGATCTGGTAGAATTATAGTGACTTGTTTTTATATTTTTTTTATCATGTTATATTGCTTTGGCAAAAAAAAAAATAATAAAATATCCAGAAAAGAAAGATACAAATTCACAGATGCATTACTATAAGGGAACAGATGAGTTCAAGTACACGACATTCTCTTTAAACATTAAACCATTCCTCTAGGAGCATTCTTGATCTATTAAACTGCATTACTTTTATTGCCTCTTTAAAAAAGATCCTGGCCATGCCACCCTGAACAAGCCTGATCCCGTCTGATCTCGGAAGCTAAGCAGAGTCGGGCCTGGTTAGTACTTGGATGGGAGACCACCTAGGAAGACCAGGTGCTATAGGCGTGAAAAATAAAAAAAAGCATAAAAAAGATTCTACCCACAAGATCTCACATACTCACAATAGTCAGTATTTCTTACATTTAAGGCTTATCTCCTGACTCAGCATCAGGGAGATGCAATTTTTTAAGTGCTTTATTACATAATGGGCTCAAGAGCCCCATTTTGAAGAAATAAAGACTTTTTGTTACCTATGAATAAATTAAGATATGAGAGCTATCCTTTTTTGTAATAATGAGTTTGTATTTTTACATTAAGATACTCCAGATAGCTCTACTTATTTTGAGACAAAATTACTTTTAATTCACTTCAGATAAAAATAAATATGCTGTAGCTCTCCTGAGTTGTTGATATGATAGTTAGCTAAATCACCAGAGTTACAATTCCCAAAATGTTGGAGATCATAGTGGGACAGCATTGGTTTTATTTATGTCGAGATTTATATTAAAAGGCATTGATGTAGTTAATCAATCAAATGTTTGCTGAGCACCTACTACATTCCAGGCACTGTAGAGTAAAATCTCTCTCATGGAAGCTAGATTCTAGATGAGAGCAGTCAGGCAATCAACAATTAGATACACAAACAGGAAAACTTTAGGTAGCTCTAAATGTGTTAAAGACAATAAAACAAGATTATATGATCGGGATTGTGGATGCTGGCTATTAGATTGTGTAAAGAAGACCTCTCTGAGGTGGTGACATTTGAACTGCAACCTGCATGCTACAAAGGAATTGGTCAAGCAAAGAGAAGGGTCAGAGTGTTGTAGGCAAAGGAAACAGCCAAGCACAAAGGTCCTAAGGTGGGAACAAATTTGATGTGGTCAAGAAAAAGAAAGAGCAGATATGACTAGAGAGAGGGAGAAGTAATGAATGATGAGGTCAGAGGGATTGAGCAGGGACAGCTTCATACAGGCCTTGCTGGATGTTCGCTTACATCAATGGGGGATTTAAAGTGAGGAGTGACAAGATGTGATTTATATGATTTATGTTTTGAAGAAAACCTTTTGGCTATGGTGTGAAGGATGAATTTTGAAGAGAAAAAAAAAGGAAGAAGAAGAATAGTTAGGAGGCTATTACAATTGCCCATGTGAGAAACAGTAGTGGATTGGACCAGTGGCAGCAGAGGAAATGAAGAGAAGTGGGTAGATTTGGCATATTTTCAACATGAATGTAGAACCCATAGGATTGTTTAAGTTACAGAAGTAATTAAAATACCAACAATATAATTCTAGATTCTTAAAGCAGATAAGAGCTCATCAAATCTCAAATAGTCATCTGGAAAAGACCAGATAAGCAGTTATTTTCATTTTATTCCTAGTGTACTTATTGGCCGTACCATAGTTTAATTTTCCTATATTGATTAGATCATCAGCTCCTAATGTGGTGCAAAGCTAGGTATATAATTAGCAGTTGTTAAACTAACTTGGTTTTTGAAATGAAAATTGCTTATCATACAGATCTTTTAACACATTCCTGAGTTAATTCTTTCAGTAAATATTATTACCAGGCAGAGTTTAGGTCCTGGGAATACTTTGGAGCATCATAGTTCACTGACCACAATCATGTACCCTCCAGTTGGCTCCTATCCCTACTTTGCGCACTTCACTCATTCCTGTCATGCACCTGCCCCTATTCTAAAGGTTCTGAAGACTAAACATTTTTTTAAATAAAAAATCCATCGTAATTAGTTAAAATCATGCAGAATAAATTTTCTTTCTTCCTTCCCTTTTACCTTTTGCCTGCCTTCCCTCTTCCCTTCTTTCCCTGTGCTCTCTTTTTTTCAGCAGCATGGGAGAGACCGGGCCTATGGCTTCTGCGATCTGTGGCACTTCACTTAACTTTGCCAAGTCTCAATTTCCTCATTTGTAAATCATGAATAATTATATAGTAGTCATATACCCAATCTTAGGGGATAGAGATTTAGGATCTTTAAAACTCCCCCGTAATAGAAACATTAGCTGTTAAGGAACTTGAGAAGTAGGAATAGAACTGAAGTCACAAATAGGCCTGTGAATGTCCTTATAAATATTCTTATATCTATTAAAATGATCAAGACTATACACACAAATATATTTACACAGATTAAATTAGTAATATGATTTATATTTGTTCCTATTTACTATCCTTGACTTGCCAGAAACTTACAAATTATTTCATGAGGAGTTGGAACAGTATCAGTGTAATAGTTTTGCTTTTTTCATAAATAATAATATTCCAAGAAGCATGTTTTTTCCTGTATCTGGTCTTCATCCAAATGCAACTTCTGACTAAGACTTTCTAAGTGTCAGACATTTCCTAGGTAATCTTTCCAGTTTTTTCAGAGACAGCAGTTTGGATGTTCGATATGGAAAAAGTTTTGCCTGACACTGTTTAACCTACTCAGCTGTTGTCAGACATCTTTTCTGATATCTGGGGTTAAATACGCTTAGCTCCTCATGACAATGTTAATTCTTCTTCGTTGATTTAGTAGAATCTATTCTAAAGCCTTGATTTACTCTCCCGCATCTTCTTTGCTCTCTCGAGGCATAATTGTAAAATCTCCTGTTTCTCTGCCATTTGTTTTAGCTTTCTTTTCTTAATTCTCCCTTGTTCTGATTATTCTCAGTCGAAATACCTGAGGATAATCAGGTACTTCTGAGACTAAAATCCTCAAAATAATTTAAAAGATATCTAGAAGCAAATTTTCCATATTTTTCTTTCCTTTGCCTTACAAGGGAACTAACTCTCACAGGGCAAATTCTCTAAGTGGAAATATCATAGAAACTAATGGTACACAGTTACTTCAATAGTTGTCAAACAAGAATATATGTGATATTTAGCGTTTATATTGTTAATTTTTAGGACAAAACTAGGCCAAGCAGGATTATAAAGACAAAGAAATCAGTGAAAATAGTGCAAAGGATGTATGGGATTATTGCTATTATAAACTCACAAACCATTAGTACCCTAAAAGAAGGACATATCATAAGGCACTCCCAAAAACTCACTTGCAAAGGTACCTCCCTGGTGGCTTTCTTCTCTCTTGCTCATCTATTCCAGGAAACCCAAATCAGTCCTCCCAAATGCCGAGAAATGCCTCCTAAACAGAAAGAAGTATTTAAGTGGGAATCTTCATAAAGTTATATTCTTATAACCTGAATGGGTGTGGGATATTACTACTCAAATTTCCAGATAGAAGTACTCACCATTATAGGATTACTATTCCTAATTCCTCAGCTGGTTAAAGGAATTGAATATATGTAAAGGACCCAGTACAGCATGGTGCCTGGCATATAACAGGTGTTTATAAGATATTAGTTTCCTTCTCCTTCTATTTTAACAAATATATTTTTTTCTCTCAGGATTTGGATAAAGCTTTGCCCATTATTGAGAATTATAAAGATCGATTGTTGGCAATTGGAGAGGTAAACACCCATTAGCTGATCAAATAACTTCTAATCCAGACTTTCATATGATATATGAAAATAATACTTAATTCAGTATTGGTTATTATAACTGACTTAAATAATTATGTTCACCCTGTTCAGCTGAATAATGATTTATAGAAACTTTGACAATAAGCAAAAGAGCTTGGGGATGAAACAGTAGAAAGCCTCACCAAAGATTTATGTTAATATTTTATTAGCATTTCCATATACTTTGCTCTTTTTTTCTTTTGCTTAAATATGGGTCATCTCTCTAGTTAGTTAAAATAGTATATACAAACATACTTTACATAGGCTAGAGTTTATAATTAAAGAACATTTTTTATTATTTACTGTTGTGAAACATTTTTATCACTTGGTAATAAATTCCACTTCTACTTAAAGATAAAGACAAAGATAAGAATAACACTTAAACTCAGAATATAGATTATAACAACGCATGCCAAAATAGTATGCAAGGGAAGCAGTCATTTATAATCTTTTCTGTCCAAGGTGATGATCACATGTAGCTGCTGAGCACTTGAAATGTGACTGGTCCAAATTGAGATGTGCTATAAGTATAGTACCCCAAAGAAACAATGTAAAATAATTCAATAATTTTTACATTGATTATGTTAAAATAATATTCCTATATAATAATAATGATAATGTTTCAGATATATTGGATTAAATAAAGTATTAATGTTTTTAATGTGGCTACTAGAAACTGTAAAGTGACATGTAGCTTGCATGTGTGGCTCCCATTATATCTCTCTTGGGCAGTACTGATCCATAGTATGTCTTTTGGGGTTCATTAATATATAAAAATGTAATTTTGGTTTTTTACTCTTATAGGTGGGACTAGATTTCTCCCCCAGATTTGCGGGCACTGATGAACAGAAGGAAGAGCAAAGACAAGTTCTAATCAGACAGGTCCAATTAGCCAAAAGACTAAATTTGCCTTTGTAGGTTAATTAATCATCTTTATATATTAATAGCTATAGAGCAAATTAAGTAATGACTCCTTCGAAATTGAGCTCTAAATTTCTTTTTCACTGAATTACTTTAATAGAACAAAGATAATATTACCAGATTAAGTACCTAAATGGAATTTTTGGTTGTTGTTAAACAGAAATGTCCACTCACGCTCAGCTGGAAGACCCACCATCAACCTCTTAAATGAGCAAGGTATTTAAGCTCTTGAGACAAATGTGCCTAATGTTTAAGTTTGGCAGTTCCAGTCCATATTCTTATAGAACATGCCATATTTTGATTTCTTAAATGGAAGGAAATAGGGCAAGAGTGGAGTGGAAATCAACTAGGATGATTTTACAAATGTTTACAGGGTTTTCAGTGTCATTGTGGCATTTATCAGGCCAGGATAAAGAAAATGAAAAATTGGATCAAATAATTTATATTCCTAAAGTAAAAATATATCTTATAGCATTATTTTTCAAATTTTGTAAAGTGCTGGCCATAGTAAGAAATAAACTTTGAGACTCAGTATATACACATGTATACTGTTTTTGATATTAAGACTTTATTTTGAGACTCCGTCTATACACATACAGAAAACCAAAAAAGTTTAAGAAGCAGTACATCTGTGTGTGTGTGTGTGTGTGTGTGTGTGCACGCGCGCGCGCGTGTATACACTGGTCAGTTGTGACCCACTAAATTGATTTCATAACTCACTGGTGATTGTAACCCAGTAATGGTCAAACCTGCCATTTGAAAAAACAGTGTCAAATAGTGAAGTAAATTGCCTACAACTAGAAAGCATTGCATTTCTCAGTGATGAGTACTGAACCCTTTTGGAATCCCAGAGACCATGATTTTTAAGCAGGCTAAGCAGCCATCCTTTAAGAAGTGGAGGTGATTTCATGAAGCTAACTATTCACTTGTGAGTCGGTTAGCTCCCCCTTTCTTCTTCCACTAGCACTCTTGCTAAGGACTATTTGGCTGCTTAAAAACCTCCTATTAGGAACAATAATTTGGCAGGTCGTAAACTTCTGAAAAGAATAATAATTTGACAGTTCACAAAGTTCTGGAAAATGTTTGATGGTATAGAAGACTAAATGTTTAAAAATTTGCACTTCAATTTTAATATTTTAATTCTGAAGATTAAGAATTTATTTTTATTCTACTGTTTGAACACTACATTTATCCACCCTTTAGAAGTCATAGAACCTTATCTTTATATCATAGTGACCAACATTTACTTAAAATTTCTGATCTTTGTTGTTCAATTTGATTAATTAATGGAAAAACCTCTAAGGAGATAAAATGGTACTCTGATTTATCTTTTATTTTTGAGAGGTGCTGACAAAGTGCTGCTACATGCGTTTGACGGCCGGCCATCTGTAGCCATGGAAGGAGTGAAAGCTGGATACTTCTTCTCAATTCCTCCTTCTATCATAAGAAGTGGACAGGTAAATTCTTTTACCTCATCTTATACTTTGTGAAATATACTTTAAAATATGAGCTTTTATTACATACATGTGAAACTATTCTAGTTACTTTACAAAAATTCATCTTAGGTCCCTACTTCCTTATGCCAATATCATGCTGTCATGATTGCATTAGATTTACAGTAAGTTTTAAAATCAGATAGTATGA
>NW_011888879.1:1388958-1392185 GCF_000151845.1 Pteropus vampyrus
TTAAGGAACTTGAGAAGTAGGAATAGAACTGAAGTCACAAATAGGCCTGTGAATGTCCTTATAAATATTCTTATATCTATTAAAATGATCAAGACTATACACACAAATATATTTACACAGATTAAATTAGTAATATGATTTATATTTGTTCCTATTTACTATCCTTGACATGCCAGAAACTTACAAATTATTTCATGAGGAGTTGGAACAGTATCAGTGTAATAGTTTTGCTTTTTTCATAAATAATAATATTCCAAGAAGCATGTTTTTTCCTGTATCTGGTCTTCATCCAAATGCAACTTCTGACTAAGACTTTCTAAGTGTCAGACATTTCCTAGGTAATCTTTCCAGTTTTTTCAGAGACAGCAGTTTGGATGTTCGATATGGAAAAAGTTTTGCCTGACACTGTTTAACCTACTCAGCTGTTGTCAGACATCTTTTCTGATATCTGGGGTTAAATACGCTTAGCTCCTCATGACAATGTTAATTCTTCTTCATTGATTTAGTAGAATCTATACTAGAATCTATACTTGATCTATACTTGATTTACTCTCCCGCATCTTCTTTTCTCTCTCGAGGCATAATTGTAAAATCTCCTGTTTCTCTGCCATTTGTTTTAGCTTTCTTTTCTTAATTCTCCCTTGTTCTGATTATTCTCAGTCGAAATACCTGAGGATAATCAGGTACTTCTGAGACTAAAATCCTCAAAATAATTTAAAAGATATCTAGAAGCAAATTTTCCATATTTTTCTTTCCTTCGCCTTACAAGGGAACTAACTCTCACAGGGCAAATTCTCTAAGTGGAAATAGCATAGAAACTAATGGTACACAGTTACTTCAATAGTTGACAAACAAGAATATATGTGATATTTAGCGTTTATATTGTTAATTTTTAGGACAAAACTAGGCCAAGCAGGATTATGAAGACAAAGAAATCAGTGAAAATAGTGCAAAGGATGTATGGGATTATTGCTATTATAAACTCACAAACCATTAGTACCCTAAAAGAAGGACATATCATAAGGCACTCCCAAAAACTCACTTGCAAAGGTACCTCCCTGGTGGCTTTCTTCTCTCTTGCTCATCTATTCCAGGAAACCCAAATCAGTCCTCCCAAATGCCGAGAAATGCCTCCTAAACAGAAAGAAGTATTTAAGTGGGAATCTTCATAAAGTTATATTCTTATAACCTGAATGGGTGTGGGATATTACTACTCAAATTTCCAGATAGAAGTACTCACCATTATAGGATTACTATTCCTAATTCCTCAGCTGGTTAAAGGAATTGAATATATGTAAAGGACCCAGTACAGCATGGTGCCTGGCATATAACAGGTGTTTATAAGATATTAGTTTCCTTCTCCTTCTATTTTAACAAATATATTTTTTTCTCTCAGGATTTGGATAAAGCTTTGCCCATTATTGAGAATTATAAAGATCGATTGTTGGCAATTGGAGAGGTAAACACCCATTAGCTGATCAAATAACTTCTAATCCAGACTTTCATATGATATATGAAAATAATACTTAATTCAGTATTGGTTATTATAACTGACTTAAATAATTATGTTCACCCTGTTCAGCTGAATAATGATTTATAGAAACTTTGACAATAAGCAAAAGAGCTTGGGGATGAAACAGTAGAAAGCCTCACCAAAGATTTATGTTAATATTTTATTAGCATTTCCATATACTTTGCTCTTTTTTTCTTTTGCTTAAATATGGGTCATCTCTCTAGTTAGTTAAAATAGTATATACAAACATACTTTACATAGGCTAGAGTTTATAATTAAAGAACATTTTTTATTATTTACTGTTGTGAAACATTTTTATCACTTGGTAATAAATTCCACTTCTACTTAAAGATAAAGACAAAGATAAGAATAACACTTAAACTCAGAATATAGATTATAACAACGCATGCCAAAATAGTATGCAAGGGAAGCAGTCATTTATAATCTTTTCTGTCCAAGGTGATGATCACATGTAGCTGCTGAGCACTTGAAATGTGACTGGTCCAAATTGAGATGTGCTATAAGTATAGTACCCCAAAGAAACAATGTAAAATAATTCAATAATTTTTACATTGATTATGTTAAAATAATATTCCTATATAATAATAATGATAATGTTTCAGATATATTGGATTAAATAAAGTATTAATGTTTTTAATGTGGCTACTAGAAACTGTAAAGTGACATGTAGCTTGCATGTGTGGCTCCCATTATATCTCTCTTGGGCAGTACTGATCCATAGTATGTCTTTTGGGGTTCATTAATATATAAAAATGTAATTTTGGTTTTTTACTCTTATAGGTGGGACTAGATTTCTCCCCCAGATTTGCGGGCACTGATGAACAGAAGGAAGAGCAAAGACAAGTTCTAATCAGACAGGTCCAATTAGCCAAAAGACTAAATTTGCCTTTGTAGGTTAATTAATCATCTTTATATATTAATAGCTATAGAGCAAATTAAGTAATGACTCCTTCGAAATTGAGCTCTAAATTTCTTTTTCACTGAATTACTTTAATAGAACAAAGATAATATTACCAGATTAAGTACCTAAATGGAATTTTTGGTTGTTGTTAAACAGAAATGTCCACTCACGCTCAGCTGGAAGACCCACCATCAACCTCTTAAATGAGCAAGGTATTTAAGCTCTTGAGACAAATGTGCCTAATGTTTAAGTTTGGCAGTTCCAGTCCATATTCTTATAGAACATGCCATATTTTGATTTCTTAAATGGAAGGAAATAGGGCAAGAGTGGAGTGGAAATCAACTAGGATGATTTTACAAATGTTTACAGGGTTTTCAGTGTCATTGTGGCATTTATCAGGCCAGGATAAAGAAAATGAAAAATTGGATCAAATAATTTATATTCCTAAAGTAAAAATATATCTTATAGCATTATTTTTCAAATTTTGTAAAGTGCTGGCCATAGTAAGAAATAAACTTTGAGACTCAGTATATACACATGTATACTGTTTTTGATATTAAGACTTTATTTTGAGACTCCGTCTATACACATACAGAAAACCAAAAAAGTTTAAGAAGCAGTACATCTGTGTGTGTGTGTGTGTGTGTGTGTGTGCACGCGCGCGCGCGTGTATACACTGGTCAGTTGTGACCCACTAAATTGATTTCATAACTCACTGGTGATTGTAACCCAGTAATGGTCAAACCTGCCATTTGAAAAAACAGTGTCAAATAGTGAAGTAAATTGCCTACA
>NW_011888879.1:1392695-1414600 GCF_000151845.1 Pteropus vampyrus
GTGTTAGAATAAGCTACATGATTTCTATAAAAAAATCTGGCCAGGATTTTTATCGGGATTACTTTGAATCTATAGATCTATTTGGAGATAATTGATGTGAACACAGTATAGCTGTTATTTAGATCTTTGATTTCGTTCATCAATGTTTTATAATTTTCAACATACAAATCCTGCACATATTTAGATTTATCCCTAATTATTTCATATTTCTATTTTAAATGGTACTGGTTTTAAAATTTTAGTTATTCATTGCTAGTATCTAGAAATACAATTGATTTTTATATATTAAACTTTTATCAAGTGACGTTGCTGAATTATTCATTAGAGCCAGGAGAGTTTTATAAAATTTTCATGATTTTTTATGTAGACAATCATGTCATTTTTTAATGAAGATAGATTTACTTTTTCCTTTCTAATATTTGTGCCCTTTATTTATTATTAATTTTTTTTTCTGCCTTATTTCACTGTATACAACTACCAGTAGAGTATCTAATAGAAGTAATGAAAGCAGACACCCTTCCCTTTTTCCTGATAAGGAGAAAAACATTGATTCTTTTAACATTAAGTATGATATTAGCTGCAGATTTTTCATAAATGCCTTTTTTTCTGGTTAAGGCAGTTCTTTTTCTAGTCTGCTGAGTTTTTATCAAAAATAGATTTTGGATTTTGTCAAATGCTTTTCTGCATCTACCGAGATGACCATGTAGTTTTTCTTTTCATGGCATGTAATTATATTGGTTGATTTTCTAATGTTGAACCAACCTTGCACTCCTAGGATATATTCTACTTGATTATGATATATTATCCTTTTCATAGTTTCTTTTTGTAATTTTTTTTCTTTTTGTAATTTCTTAAGGGTTGAACATTAGATAATTTATTTGAAACCTTTCTTGTTTTCTAACATAAACATTTAATGTTATAGTCGTATTAGCATTAACCACAAATTCTGATATATGCTCTATTTTCACTTTCAGCTCAAAACATTTTCTAATTTACCTTGTGACATCCGTTGACCATAGCAATTATTTAAAAGTGTTTTGTTTAATTTCCAAATACTTAGAAATTTTCCTGATATCTTTCCATTATTGATTTCTATTTTAGTTCTGTTGTATTCAGGAAACATACGTTGTATGATTTTCATTCTTTTAAATTGGCTGAGGTTTGTTTGATGGCCCAGAATATGGTTTGTCTTGGTGAAGAGAACATATACACTTAAAAAGAAAGTGTATTCTCCTATTATTGGGTGGAGTGTTCTGGAAATGTCAATTGATAGTCCAAGATTATTTTTATTTTTCCTACTTTCATCGCTTGTGAAGAAATTTATTATTTAGTAGTAATCTTTGGTTTTGGTATATTTGTTTTTCAAAACTAAAATACTATTTTTTTTCTAATTTTAAACATAATATTTGTACATTATAGAAAGTAAAACATTTCAGAAAAGAACAAATTTCAAGTCAACCCAGATCTTATCACCCAGAGAAAATCATTGTTAACATTGATTCAGATAAAATAAGAAGATACTCTTATGCTTTTTGTTTTGAATCAGCTTCATGGATGTATCTGTGTCAATAAATATAGACCTACCTCATCTTTAAAATGATTGCATAATATTTCATTATCATACTTAATGTTAAAAGAATCAATGTTTTTCTCCTTATCAGGAAAAAGGTACTGGATGTACCATAATTTATTTAAGCATTAACTTAAGGAAATGTTAGGTTGTTTCTAATTTTTCAGTATTATAAACAGTGCTTAGGTGAATACTTTTGTACATCCACAAATATATATGCACACTCATGCTATTACTCCCTATAAATGGAATCACTGAGAAAATTGGTGTACATTTTAAAATTTTTGTTTAAATTGTCACATTTCCTTCTAAGAAGTTTATACATAATTTAACTTTTTATGCATGAGTATACCTATTTCTCTACGTTTGAAATTTTAATCTTAAAATAATTTATCATAACAATATTCTACTTTACATCATGTTTCCTTCCTATTTTTCGCTTTAAAAGTGCAGTGGTAGCAAAAGAGTTATGTTCCTGGTATAAAACTCATTGAGTTCATTGCAATCCTTATAATCCAGACAGAAAATTATAAATAAAAAAATAAAACCACCTACCACCCACTCTAAAATTTAAAATGTGCATATGAACTTCGGATTTATAAACAGAAAGCCTCAAGTGACTTGAAAGTGAATGGCGAAAGAGTGTGATGATGGCAGAGGAGCAACAGATGTCTCTTCCTTAGACCTTTCAGTGGGCTGTCTGGCCTTCAGATGTTTGGCTTTCCTGCTGGGTGCACCCCACTTTGTGTTATTGGTAACTACTCCTTGGGTCTCTGGAGTCTTTGGATAATTTTGGGTAATGAATGTTTCTGTTTAAATCTGTTGGTAATGGAATGAAGAGAACATAGTGAATGTTTATTAATTGAATACTGAAGCATGAATTTTAAGTTCTCACAGAGTACAATGCATTGACATGTAGGTTTATGCTCCTTTCTTTAAATCTTTATTTCGTATGTTTTAAACTTACTAGCTTTCTCTTATCTTTAAGAAGCAGAAACTTGTGAAACAGTTGCCTTTAACTTCAATTTGCTTAGAAACAGATTCACCTGTACTAGGACCAGAAAAACAGGTAAATGATTTTCTGATTTCTACAATATTTAGATTATATCTTTCATTTGAGCTATTCTCAATTTAGCTGTGTTTTTTATTACAGTGTTAATACAATGAAATCCTATTTTAATGCTAGGTTGAAAGGTCTTTTCTAAATATAATTCTTGTGGCCCAGAGAATATTATTTGATATGAGCTATGTCCTAATTTATGTAATAATGAGAGCCAGACCCGTATAGCAAACAGCTCAGTGTCTAGAGTCATAAAAACCTGAATTCAAATCTGCTGCCCATTAACTGTGTAACTTTGGGCAAGTTGTTGATCTCTCTGAAACTATTTCTTCATTACAAAATGTGGGCAAAATAATAATAAAATACTTTAAGTATTATAGTGAGAATTAAATGAAATAATATATATGAAAGTGCTTAGCAGTATCTAGTATACAGTAGATACACAATGAATATTTTTCTTTTAATTTGCATGACGAGGCTATATTTCTTTCAGTACAAGTACTGATATAGTCACAGATTTATTTGTGATTTTTGCTATAAATCCTGTTATTATAGGCATCACAACTCCGGTTATTTTTTTTGTTTGGGTGTAGGACAGAATGGTAGAGAATTGCCTTCCTGATGTAAAATAGAAGGAAAAGGATCTAGCATTTTTCTTCCTAAACAGAAATGGATTTCAAGTGCTATTGTAACTCAGTTTTATGTTTGTATTTAGTTGATTTGATAAAAATTGTGAGTGGCATAGTGCTTTGTACATAGTAGGTACTCAAAAATATTGAATAAATGAATTTTTAGCTGATTATGCTTTTTGTTAAGTAAAATGTTTATTTTAGAAAATTAGAAAACACAGAAAATCATAAACAAGAAAATGGAACTCTTTACCACTAAAACTACTGTAGTGTAATGGGTTAAGAGCATAAACTCTGATGTCAGACTGCACAGGTTTAAACCCCACCCAGCTTCTTACTAGGTATTTAGGATCCCTTCTTACCTATTAAAAAGGGATGCTAATAATAATAGTATCTATCTCATAGAGTTTTTTTGAGGATGAAATGAGAAATTTCACAAAAAGCTTAGAACAAAACCTCAGCTACAGTAAACACTAAATAAACACAAGTATTTATGTCCTTTCAGACTTTTTTATATCTATATATGTACACATATATATTTTTCATAAAAATAGGATTAGCCTGAACACATCATTTCATAACTTGCTTTTATGTGGATATGAATGTGTCAGTAAATATACTTTTCCTCATGTTGTTTAATAACTGCATAATATTCCAGTGTGTGAGTGTACCGTAATATATTTAACTTGATATCGAGATTTAGGTCGTTTTCAGCACAGTATTATAAATAATATGATAAACATCCTTGAACATAAATCTTGGTGGAAATTTTTTATTGTTTCCTTAGGCTACATTGCCAAGGTTATTTTTCTTAACCTTAATAGTTATCTTATTCCTCCGAACATTATCATCCTGAGTAGATAACTTAATGATAAGAATAATAGTATATTTCACCAAATCTAAATGCACACTCTAAATGATTGTAAATATACCACTGTTTTGTGTCCATTGAAAAAAACATACCAATTATACTATGATACGCCGTTGAATGTAAGTAGAATATGTATCAATTTCAGAAATGTGAAAATAGGAGGGAATTGCATCTTAGAATCAGTACATAATCTATTTAGTCTTCCAGATACACGATGGCATTTCTTGAATCAAACTAGTGAGTTGAAGAGGCCAATCAAATGTAGTGAGTTGAAGAGGCCAAGCAGCAGAGCAGTGACCTTTACAAGCACTTGGTTAAGCAACAAACCAAGGGATAGTTGATCCATCAGTCATCCAGGTCACCATGTGTCAACTATTTGCAGATTGTTTTATAAGCTCGGTGCTGATATCTCAACTGTTAATACCCCAGAGCCCTTTACAAGAGCAACATAGACTTACAATCAGTGTTGTAGCTATACATTTTAAGTTGAAGTTCAGGACCTTCTCCCTAGCCTCGCCTACCCCCTCCCTCCATAAGAAATAAAAAGAGCTTATCAGTTGTTTTTACCAACTCGTTTTCTTCTGTTTTATCTACAGTCTCCAAGGATTGCTTCTCTTATAGTCATGTTTGATTTGGTGTCTGCTTTGTTCTGTTTCAGGTGCGGAATGAGCCGAAAAACGTTTCCATTTCAGCAGAATATATTGCCCAAGTGAAAGGGATCTCAGTGGAAGAAGTTATAGAAGTGACAACACAGAATGCATTGAAACTGTTTCCCAAGCTTCGGCACCTGCTCCAGAAATAGCTTTAAAATCAAATCAACTGCTGGGGGTAGCATTTGAGAAAAAGAAATGTTCTGATTAAGAGTCTGAACTGAAGAAACCATTATAAAGAGATATAGAAGGTTGTAATTTTAGAGAAATAGTTCTCATAGAAATAAAACTGGGCTTGGATCCTGAAACCCTGGTCTGTAATTCTACCTGCTCTGCTCTTCAGTTAACGGAGTCCTAGCAGGTAATTGGGAAACACCGCTGCTTCTTACATTGCCCCGTTAAATGGAATCACCACACGAACTGAAACCATTTCTTCTGGCATGGGTGGCTCCCACAGGTAAGAAATAACCGCCACTGTGATGGCATGGAATAAGCTAAAGTTCGATCCTTCACTACCTGTCTTATGTCCCATAGGATTTATTCATTGAAAGAAGAGCATCTAGTTTCATAGACTATCAGAAATCTCTTTTCTGGATTTGTGAAATTGAACTTTTAGTACTTTGAATTATGTTATTTTAAGAGAAAAATGTACAAGATTTTTAGATTAATCTTAGATATTTACTTATGAGGCCAGTGCTTTATACAATCACCATTACATGCCAAGCCCAGAAGTTTGGTTAACTGATTTTAAGTTCTAGTCTGAATTTTGTCACATGTTTAAAACGTAAATAGCTTTATTAAAAATGTACCTGAGTTTTTTTGCATGCAGTAAAATTTTATATTTTTAAGTTTCAAAAATCTTAGGTATAAAAAGAGTTCCGTGGATGGAGGATGGTCATGGTGGCACAGCAGTGTCAATGTGTTTAATGCCACTGAACTGTACACTTAAAAACCATTAGGATGGTGAGGTTTATGTTATGTGCATTTTACCACAATTTTTAAAAAACTCTAAAGTGTTTATCAGGTACTGTGATCCAAAAGCTGAGTATTTAATTTTGTTAAATTTATAAGCAGCAATACTAGAAAAAGTACCCGTCACAGAAAAAGATTAACTTCCTATAAAACGATGTGATTTTGTATAATCAATATTTTGAAATTTATAGCGGAATCAAAACTAGTTCTAGTTTTCAAACCAAACTAGATTAGCTAAGAAGCAGGCCTGTGTGCTTTATGTGGTACTTACCTACCTATCAGCATCATAATCGATGAAATTCCTACATTTGATGGGAAGTTATATTAAAATTAGGCTTCTAAGCTGTTTTTCAGCTCTATATTTCTTTTGCCTATTTCCTACCTCTTTCTGCCCACATTCATTTTGTCAAACTCCCAACTTTAAATCCTTTAAGATCCAACTTAAATGACTTTACCTTGCCAGACATGATTCTTGTTCCTAAATCGTAACCATTTTCTTCATTTATTCATTAATTTCTATGTCTCATTTATTACATAAACAGTTATTGAGCCCCTTCTGTAGGTTAACCACTAGTCTAGAAAGGAATAAGATATCACAGTTGGATAAAAGAGATAGACAAGTGGACAAATAATTTCAAAGCAATGTAAGTAATAGTATAATAAAGAATTAAGTGCTATAAAAGAATAAAGTGTCTGATGACACTTAACATGTATTCCTTTTTACTAGGTTTACCTTGTGTATTTTTTTCACCTTTAGAGATTACAAATCTTTGAGAACAAATTTTTTTTTTGTCTTTGCATGAAGTCAGTGGTGACTAAATTCAACTGACTGCAGTTGAGAAATCAGATATCTAATTTTTCAATCTCTTTGAAATGGATATTGGATATATGTACCTTTTTACTTTTTTTTTTTTTTTTTGAGAGGCATATTTTTCTCCTCTAGCCTATAAATGTATTAAAACAATTCAAAGATATCCTAATGTTAAACATTCTGAAAAATGGAAATAAACTCTCTTGGTCTGGAAAAACAAATCTTTTTGCATCCTATAGGAAGGCCCTCCCCCAGCTGAATGGCAAAAAGTTTTTTCCCCCACCAAGCATATGGTGTTCTTCCTTACTAAAGGAAATATTACTTGTTCTGGCTCTTATCTTTTTTATTTTAGTAAGAATTAAATGAAATTATATCATTCTTTTAAAAAGAAAAGAAAAATACTAGCTCTTTTCTTTCATTTTCTATGCAACCAAGAGTTCATTTTAGCACTTTGCTCTTTGTTTGCCCCTGCCCACCAACTGGCCAAAACCAAAACTCCGAAGTTAAATTCCTGAATTTTCCCTTTCTCGCCCTTTTCATCTTTTTGATTGAATACTTCAAAGCAGCACATGAACTAACATTTCATTTACAGGATCTGAGTAAGTTAGAAAGAGTTTCCAGAGACTGCTCAATGCTTGTTAGAGCTTAGCTTTTCAAGTGTAGGCAAATCTCACTCTCCTTTTTAAATTGAGCAAGTCTGTGCTAATGATTGCAAAGTCAATAAAAAATTAGAATGGAAAGAGATTAAATATTTCAGGGATTATCAGTGTTGCAAATTTAAACATGAGTGAACAAAAACATCCTAGTAGGCCCTCCTCACTTCTCTTATCTTTGGCTAATTTCCAAAACAAGCACATCTCTAAAAAAGGTGATTCCTTTGGTGACCATCCCTGTAATTCATGAACAGTCTGAGTGATATTTAAATTTTGGATGTTAAAAATGGTACAAATAAATTCTCATTTCCTAATTTATTTGTTTAATGTAATATAGAGAACCATGCATAACATGTAAGAACAGAAAGTATAAGAAGTCTCATGTCTTCTGTATGGGATTTTTCTATGAATTACTTATGAGGCCCAAATAATTTGAATGAATTATGCAAATTCTCACACCTAATATGTGATACATTCAGAATTATAATCCCTGACTTCCATTCAGCATTCTTTCCCAAATGTCACAGTGTCTCCCAATCTGATCTCTACATTATCTTAAGTAACATCCTTCAGAACCCTTTTCTAGGGTATTAACAAATCAAGAACTCTGAATTTGCGTGGGTAGGCAGTAACAGAGGGAAGCAGTAGGAGAGAGAAGGGGTCTTAAGATTCATATGGATGGACATCTGAGTGTTTTTTTGCCATCACACATATAAATTCCTTTGGAGAATTTCTCACCTTATTAAACAGAGTCCACTTCTCACTATAGAAACTGACAAGGCCAGGCAATCATTTTCTATCCTTTCTTGCACCCAGGGCACTGATAATATGACCCACCCTAGATGTTGAATGAATTTAGTCACATGAAGATGCCAGGACCAAGCCGACTGCATTCTGGTGAGGGTAGGCGGTGTAGCAGCATTCAGAGCCCAGCTTGGTGAGGTTGGCAGTGTTAGCTGCAGGTTGTGGCCCACTGTCTATGGCAGTAGAGTCTTTATACTTCTAGTTCAGTGATATGAATTTTGTTTTCAGCCCTTGTGGAGATTTTATGAACAATCCAAAATCTTTCAGTGAATTCATTTTCTTCTTAAATTGACCAAATTTAATTTCTATTCCTTGCATCTTTAAGAACCCTGATTGATGAGAAAATTGATACCCTGCAATAGTTGCCACCAAGAGACCCTTAGGGAAATTAAGGAAGGAAGAGAAGGAAATCTGTGAGTTATAGAGCCTGGATGGCTTTCCAGACAGCAAAAGTCCAGTTGATTTTAAAGATACGACATTGGCAATCCATAGCAGATGGTGATCAATGTTGTGAAAGCATTTTTAAAAGACATAGCAAGAAGGGTGTGTGTCGATTTGGGGGCATCCCAAAGAGTAGACTGCAGTGAACATTCCCATTCTTTTTTTCCACTTTTCTCGTATTTGTGGAACTTCTTACCTTATGAGGCAGAGCTCATCTTCCCTCTGCCTGGCCCCTCCCTTGGAGGCATCTGCAGTGCCAGCGAGGAAATGCAGCTCTCCCTCCTGCCCCCCACCCCGCCGGCCCTGTAGCCTGCAAGTCTCTCTTGAGGGAAGAGGCATTGAACGTTGGTAGCTTCATTAGCAAAGGTGAACCATGTTGACATCTTTTCTAAGTTCCAGGGGTGTCGCAGGAAGCCTTCCTGCACAGGCCTTAGTGGCCTCGACTTGGGAGCTCACCAGCAGACAGTTCTACAGGGAGCCGGAGCCAAAAAAAAAAAAGGAAATACCCATCCCCACATGTTTACTGAGGGAACATGTGCATCAGCAGATCTGAAACACTCCCAGGAAAGCGGGGGTAGGTGGCTGGACTTCTTGCTATTTCAGGTAGGGTCAGAGTCCAGAATATATAGTTTTGTGACGTTTGAGTTTCTGGTTTTAGCCCGAGGCTGTTTTAAGGTATATAGAGGAGGATAAAGTAGAAACACCTAAGAGGCAAAGAGGATGGGCGAGGGAAGGCTTCCAGGAGAAGGTGGTATTTAAACTAAAATTAGCCATGTGAAGGTGGGTAACAATACAGCAGGGAACCACAAGTAGTTTCATAAACCCAGAGGTACATGGGGGAGGCAGTACAGGGGATTATAGAGAAATGAGACTAGAAAGGTTAATAATTGTATTACACATAACTGGACACTCATTTACTATATGTTTATCACCTATGGTTCATCTTAAATTAAGCCAAAGAAACGATGCTGTACTTGATAGTCTTTATGTGGACTGCTCAGTATTGGGAGATAATTCTCCATAGGTCTCTCACATTTCTGCATGTCTTGGGAGCAGAGGCACCGACAGCTTTTGTTCCAGATTATCTCTTCAAGGATGTTTGTATAGCCATGGGCCTTGGAAGACAGAGGTGTTGTCTCCCACTGGAGCAGAGTGCAGGTTTATTTACTGTCCAGTGTAATAAAGAGAATATTTTCCTCCCAGCAAGGTTGGGTTTCTAAAGCTCAGAGGTCTTCAGCTGTGAGACAAAACCTCTTTCTGTGTATGGCATCTCTCTGGATGGCTCCATCTTGTTTGGGAGTGGGGTGCAGGGGAAACCGATCAAAACATGAGGCCCGTGCTATTTGCTGTGTTCTGAGTAATAAAGTCCTTTGCCTCTGAAGCAGGAGTCATGTCTTCTGTCAATGACCAATGTAATTAAGTGTTTAGGAACAACTTGTTGACAGAACTTTAGCGTTCATCTTGATTAGTGGGGTTGGTCAGCATATTCTACTGATTTATAGAAACAGACTATTTAAACATTTTAAATTAATAAACAAGATCACTGTGAAGTGAACTTTTAGGTGATTCATCTTTTAAAGCATCTTGAATAATTCAGATCCTCTCTCCAGAACATCTCAGTGGTGGAATGGAATGAATGAAGATGTAATACATTTCATGTGACTTAAAATGTTTTCTTGGTGACCTAGCAAATAACTTTTGTTAACTTCTTTCATAATTAATATTTGTAAGTAATTTAGACACTGAAGAAGGATCAAGGAGATGGTATTTCTTTGTGTCTCTGGAGATGCACTTTATCCAAATATGGCATTATCTGAAAAATAAAAAACAAAAAATATATGTTATATAACTTATAATACATTTCATAGTTTTCAAAACAGCCCTGAGGGCAGAGAGTATGAGTAGTTTCACAGATATAGAAAGTAAGGTTTAGAAACACTAGATAACTAAAAGCATGAAACTATTCAATAGCAGACACAGAACCTGAACCTGAGTGCAACGGACTAAATGTGTCCCATAAAATCCCTGTGTTGAAACCCTGATCCCCATGTGATGGTGTTAGGAGTGGGGCCTTTGGAAAGTAATTAGGTCATGAGGGTGGACCCCTCAGGAATGGGATTAGTGCCCTGATAAGAAGAGGTCAGATAACTAGCTAGCTCTTTCTGCCATGTGAGGACACAGCCAGAACTAGCAGCCCTCTGTAAACCAGGCAGAGGGCACGTAGCAAGAACCTGACCATGCTGCCCACCCTGATCCCAGACATCCAGCCTCCAGATCTATGAGAAATAAATAGTTGTTGATTAAGCCACCAGTCTATGGTAATTGTTATAGTAGCCCAAACTAAGACACCAAAGTCTTCTGTTTTTAAGACTCGATCTTTAAGTAAGACTACCTCGTCTTTTAGCATCTATAACTCCAAGTGGAAGATTGAAGAGGGAGCATAGTAAGGGATTGTAGAATGTTGGGGAGTTCTATTTAGATGGGATGATTTCTGATAAACTGGCTTTTGAACAAAGATCTGAGTAAAGTGAGGGAAAAAGAGAGAGTTCCAGGCAAAGGGAACAGTATGTGCCAAGTCCCTGAGGTGGGAACCAGAGTGGAACATCCCAGGAACAGGAAGAAAGTCATAGTGGCTAAATGGGATGAGGCCAAGAACAATAGAAAGGATAAGGCTTAAAAAGAAACACACAGTTAAGCACACCGGTGGGCGAGTTTTGAGCAACAAGTGACGTATTTAATGTATGTTTTAAAAAGAGCACTTGGGCTGTTGTGTGAAGAAGTAAATGTGAGAGGCAGCAACTGTAGAGGCTGGGGGACAGTTGGGAGGTCCCTGCTGTACTTTGGGAGAGAGATGATCATGGATTGGATTTGGTCAGATTCAGGATTAATTTTAAAGGAGAAGTTGACAGGACTTCCTGATGGATTGGATGTGGGGTGTGAGACAAAGAGGAGAGTCAAAGGTACTCCCAGATATTTGGCCACTTTCTGAAATGGGGCAGGGGTGAGTATGTGTATTTGGGGGTGGAGGATAAGAATTCTGCTTTTGCAGTGGTAAATTTGAGATAACATCGAGGAGAGGTGGCAACCTGATATATGCAATCTGATAGACATGTTCAGAACTCAGGAGGAAGGTCAGAGCAGAAATAGAAATGTGTGATTCATCAGAATAGAGATGAGGTTTTAAGTCCTGTAATAGGTCAAAGAGCTGCCATCTGTCTAGGTTGAGATCACCTAGAAACAAAGTGTAGACTATGAGAAGAGGGCCCAGCATTGAGCTTTGGTATTCTTAAAGATTCAGAGAGCAGAGAGTCTTATATAAAGAGGATGTTATTTTATAGTTAATGATCTTTATTATTTGATTCATTACATATTTATTGAACATATACTGGAATACGTTCATCAAATTTTAGAGCTAATGTTTCATCTCCTTATTTTTCTCTTCGCATCTGCTGGCCTCCTGAAGGAGGAGGTATTCTCTCATATGTTCTCAGTCTAGTGTGGCAGGTCTGAACTTCTGGTTTGACATGGGGTAAGGTCTGTTTTGGGATGAGTTCACCTTTGGCTGCTTCCGAGCCAATTCCTCCTATATAGATTTATTTTCCAGTTAAAAAACCAACATTGTTACCTCCATCTATCTCTCAATTGATGTAAACTCAGATTAGGAACAGAAAGGTATTGTTACTGACTTTTTAAAACCTTAACAGTATTCAGAATAAAATAAGCACTGAAAAAAATGTCAGCACCCTTCTCTGTATCCAGGTTTTTTTCCACTGATGGAAATAAAAGGAAAATAAGCCCCCAACATCCGCTTTCTTTTGTCCTTGATTCGAATTAAAGTTGAAACTAATGACCATAAATTTCAAGTAGAGATTAATGAAAAAACCATGGGGAAAAAATGTTAATAAGCTTTTGAGAATAGACAGCACTGGATCAACAACAAATACCTACCATTTGTTTAGATGACTGGTTCTCAAACTTGTTGGTCTCATGATCCATTGTACTCTTAAAAACTGTTGAGGACCCTGTCAAGCTTTTGTTTATGTGTATTGTATCTCTCAGTGTTTGCCACATTAGAAATTAAATCTGTGAAAAATTTAAAACTCAAGAATACCAGTCCACATTCCATTAATGGTCAGAGCAATGTCATTGCACATCATATAGCCTCTAGAAAACTTCATTGTACTCCCATGAGAGCATGAGAGTAAAAAGGCAAATAATATTGTAACAGAGTCAAATGCTCGGTCTCTTTAACTCTTAATTCTAGCAGGCATTTGTTTTTCCAATGGCGTTCAGGCAAATAGCTCCTGGTATAGATATGCTTATCATCAAAGGAATTCTGCTTGAGGCTTGAGTTTTTGGAAGAACAGCCCCTTTCCAGAAGGTACCTCTCTGAAGAGGTGGGGAAATATGTACAAAAATAATGATTTTATCAAAGATTTGCAGGAGCCTCAAAACCAGATTCAGATGGGCAGGGGTCAACAGACCAGAGCAAAGGGATTTAGAGATCTTCCTTGGATCTCTGTTGGTGTCCAGATGTCTGTGTCGTCAGTCTTCTCTTGCCCCACCCACCCTTCCTTCCCTTGACATAAAAGAAGTCTAAATTCTGGGCTTTCTTAAGATGAATTTGTGGAAGCCCTAAGGCCCCCCCATCTTCTCAAGCTGGCACTTTCTCGATCAATAAATCTTTCCTTACTCCAATCTCTGACGTTTTGAATATTGCCCTTATGAAACGTCAAGCACAAAAACTTTGAACCAGTAACGATATCTCAGTATCATTATAAAAATAGCTTCGACCTCCTGGACCCCTGAAAAAAACTTGAATATCCAGGAGCGCCCAGACCACCCTTTGAGAACTACCAGTTTAATTAAAGAACATGTGTTTACATACCAATACCGTAATATTTAAATTAGATCTATACGTATTCTGTATTTTACACTATAAAGTTGAGTTTCTGTTTAAGTCTGTTCACTTAGAAAGAACAAAAGCTTTTCTGCAATATTTAAAGATTGATTTTAATGTTCCAAGACTGTTTTGTAGAAAACCATGTGTATTCATGTAAAGTGGTAAAGTATGTTTGTCGTAGGAGGTGAATAACCCTCCACTAAACTCATGAGAACTAGCCTGCTAGCTGTGATTTAAGTCATCTAATTCCAAGTAATTCAACCAGAATTAAAGATTATGCTTAAAATTCGTAACACTAAAGGCATTCCTCTTTGTAAAGAGTTATTTTTATGTAAAATTAAATACATGACTGCTGCAGATGAACTTTAAACACAGTGGAGAATCTCAGTATTCCACAACACACAGTTTCCTCCTCTCTACACCACTTACTAAGGGTACAGGGCAAATGTAAAGTCACAGCCCCCTCATCAAAGAATCTCACCGAATCTCCAATATGGCAATTCTTTTGTTTCTGACCTAACTTAATCATCTGTTGGTTGTATTTAATATAATTATATGCTCCTTTTCCCCCCACAAAAAATAGATGGGAGAAAAAAAACCACTATCAGTTGCTTGCCTTGAATTAGAAACAAGTATTCACAATCAAGGTAGTTTACCTGTTCCTCCTCTTCCTCCTGCAAAATAATACCACCCCCACCACTGCACACCACCCCCACCCCAACTTCCCTCCACATTTCATGATTGTTTTTCAGTGCTTTTTGGTCGATATTTGTCATCAAAATCATTTCCATTGTTATCTCAATTTTGCACATGAAATTTTTGCAGAGGCAGCAGGTATTGGTGAGAAGAAGGCCTCTTGAGTTTTTGTGTCTGTTATAACTACCTATAACAACTTTTCTCAAAATATAGTTCTCAGGCCATCAACATCAAAATCACCTTAGTCTGCTGAGAGTACAGGCTCCAGGACCCAAACAAGAGCCTGCTGAATGAGGCAGCCTGGAGGGGGAGCCTGGGATTCTGTAAGCACAAGAAAATGAGAATCTCTAGTCTGGAGTAGATCTTCCATCACCTAGACTAGTCTACGGATACTTTTAAGACAGGCTGCCTTTAAGCTTTCCCAGTGCAATACTTATGAACCTCTTTCAACCCCAGAAATTCTAAATTTTCTTATAAATCCCTCCTGTCGATTGAGTAGGAGTCCTACCACATCTTACTTTTTGGTGCGAAGTGCCTTTTCTCCGGATGAGTAAGGAGACTCAGTTTGACCCAGGAGCTCCTCCCGCTGTCGGGAGCAGGTTCTTTGGTTTGGGTGTGAGTGCAGGAGGTATGGGCACCACTGAAGTGCCTCTTTTGGACTCTCAATAAGCTAACTTGATTGCTTCTTTCCACCAAGCAGTTGGATTCACGCTTTTCATTGATCTCCTTCAGGAGTTGCTGTCTGTTGGCTTTAAGTTTCTTAACTGTTTCGCTGGTTCTGTTTATAGATGCCATTATGCTGACAAACTAATCGTCAAGTGCTTCTTGCTATCCTGCAAACGAATTAAAAAATATCATCAGTTGCCTGCTTGACTAGAAGCCAGCAATATTCACAACTAGATGTTTACCAGTTACTACTGTGGCCTCTGCTTCACACCTCACTCCATTTTTTATTATTGTTCTCTAAGGTCTTTTTGTGTTTTGATGTTTCTTTAGGGAAGAAAAAAAGGTTAGAAAAAGAGGACATAGTAGAAGAAAAAAATTGTTTTTGAAACTAATACTAACATTGACTCCTGCTTATAGGAACTGTTGTTTCTTCTGGTTATAAAAATAATACATAGTCATTGTGGAAAATTAAGAAAATACAGAAAAGTATAAGATAGGAAAGCTAAAATCATTCTTGATTCAGAGACAACCAAATTCACATTTTGGATGTTTCTTTACCAATAAATATCCAAAGATATTTCATTATAAACGGGTTCAGAAAAGGTATTATATTGGCTCTAGTAGAACATAAATTTTAAAATGTGTAAGTGTTGTTCAGTATTTAGGAAGAGTTTGCTTAATTGGGCTGTACATTTGTCTTTTCAGGTATTTGAAGTGCTTAAAATCAAATATGTTAAATTTACAAAGGAAGTTTAAAATAGTTAAAGAACTTTTATTAACTAAGTTTGTAAATGGACTGAATACTTAGAGGTGTTCAGTCTTTTCAACTTGAGTTAACTAAACATATTAATTTCAGAAAAAATAAGGGTGTTCATTCTTTATACAAAAGTAACTCAGTTTTTAAATAGAAAACAAGAATCATGTTGAAATCAAAGTTGGCAGTAAGGTTTTTGTTTTAATTTTAGCAAATCAGTATTAATTTAAAATCCAAGAAACTATGAATAGCCCTTTTTACTACACACAAAGGCAGCTCTGACATTAAAAAATAATGTCACATTAACATTTTATATAGATTAACAGAACTTCTATTTAAGACTGTGGTGGACTATATTCAGACCAACCTCCCAGTGAAAACTACTAAAATTCTGAGGGAAAATATGTTTTTTTAATTTGTTAATAAAGACAAGAGAGTACAGAACTATCAGGCCTCAAATGAAGACAAAGCAAGAACAATGACCTGAGGACATTTTCTGATCACACAGTGTTAGAGAAATAGTTTTGCTAGCCTTGAGGACAAGGAACACAAAGATAAAAGCCCAAAGCCTGTACACGGTGACGAGTCTAAAGACTTTTCCCATTCAGTTGGGACCCAAATGGTTAGCCCGAATCCACTTCTACTGCTAAACCCATACACTGAGTTTTAAATTTATTTAATAACATTTTTTATTTCTAGAAATTCTTATTGGTTTGTTGCCTGAAGATAGTTACAAACTTTTCTCTTATTTCTTTAAACGTAGTGTGCGTAATTGTTCTATAATCCGATGCCTCTAATTTCATGGGTTGGTTTCTTCTGTTCTCATTTCATGATGCCTTATTTCCTTGTGTGCTTGATTGGTTATCGTTGGCTGTGTGCTCTTTGTCGCCTTTGAAAAAGTATTGGTGGGGATTCCCAGAGGCCTAGGATGAAGTTCTTCCAGAATATTCGAGGTTGCTTCTGTCAGGCACTTTGGGTGTATTCCCAGCTTGGAACTCCTTCAGCTAAATTCTGAGCTTGACATTTCTCGTAACTACCTTTGTCTCTCAGCTTGACATTTCTTGTAACCTCTCTGCTTGTGAATTTGGGCTGAAGATACATGGAGGAATTTGGAGGGATCTTTTTCTGCCAGAGCTATGCGTAGTGCTAAGACAATACTTGCTTTGCAAGTTGGATAATGAAATGTGCGTTTATATCAGGCTCACTCTTACCCTGAGATGAAGAGAAAATTAAAGAACTAAAGGATAGATCAGAAGTAATTATTGTGAGTGCAGCACAGAAGGACAAAAGACAAAAACTATAAAAAGTTGAATATGTGGAGGACACAGTGACAAGATCAAACCTATGTGGACTGGGAAGTCCAAAGGACAAAATGAGACAGAGGCAAGATATAGAAATATGTGTGAGAAATATCCAGAACTGATGAATGATACCAGTTCGCAGACTCGAGAAGCTCAAAGAATAACCGCCAGGATTTTTAAAATAAAAATCCACACTTAGATTACAGCAAAATTTGAAAAAAAATGAAAAATAAAAGAAAATCTTAGAAGCAATCAGAGAATAAAAGTAAGGGCAGTTGTACTAACAGCTGACTCTTCAACAAGCAACAACAGAAACTGCAAGACAGAGAAATTATATTTTCAATATGCTAAAGAAGTTATATGTCAGCACATAAAAAGACTCTCAGTCAACATCATCAGTCATTAGGGAAATGTAAATTAATACTACAATAAGATACCACTACATACCACTGGAATGGCTGAAATTAAAGAGACTGACCAAATCAGGTATTGGCAAAGATGTGAAGGAACTGAAACTCTCATCCTCTGCTACTGAGAATGTAAAATGGTACAACCACTTTAGAAAATGATTTGGCAGCTTCTTAAAAAGTTAAACATACATCTATCATATAGTCCACTCCTACATATTTACCCAACAAAAGTGAAATACTCAGTATAAGTGTATGAAGAAATTATTTGTACATACAAAAACTCATACATGAATGTTCATTACAGCTTTATTTTTATGAGCCCCAAAATTCTACCAACAAATTGTGGTATATCCACACAATGGATACTACTCAGTTATAAAAAAGAAATGTATTATTGATACATACGATGACATGGATGAATCTCAAAATAATTATGCTAAGTGAAAAAAAAATCTAGACAAAAAGAACATATACTATATGACTTCATTCATATAAAATTCCAGGAGATGTAAACTACTCTATAGTGACAGAAGGCAGTGGTTGCCTAGGAATGGGGGAGGTGTTGAAGACAGGGCAGAGATATGAGTAAACTTTTGAGGGTGATGAATATTGTGCTAATGGTTTCAGGAGTGTATGCACATTTCAAAGCTTATCAAACCGTATACTTTAAACATATGCAGTTTATTTATGTCAATTACATTTCAATAAAGCTGTGAGATAAAATTGGGGTCAGCACCCAGCACATTGCCTAATGCGTATCAGCTTGTCGAATGAATGAAATGTATATCACTTATGAGTCCTGATTTCCTTTCACCCAATATTATGTCATGAGACTTTTTCATGTCATTATATATGTATCTTTATTAATAAAAAATGTAATATCTGATGACAATGAAGTAGTCTATCATATGGACTTACAGTAATTTATTTAATCAGTTCCTTTATTGTTAGACTTTTAGGTCGTTTACTCTTTGAACGCTACACTTTGAAACACATTGAAGTGACCAAAATCACACAAACACTGTTTTAGGAAACCCACCAGAGTCATCAGTTTTTCATTCTTAAAAAGATAAAAGGAAAATAGGTATATATATATTTTTCTTAATGCATCCTCAGGGTAGAATAGGTATATTATCTTCTCTTTTTTTTTTTAATTAAATGTATTGGGGTGACATTAGTTAATAAAATTATATAGGTTTCAAGTGTGAGAATAGGCATATTTTCAAAATTCTCTGGCTAACAGATAAATTTCACAAGTATTTATATTTGCAGAAAATTGGTGTCCCTGTATAAAAAGGAAATGTTTTGAGGGAGAATAAAATTCTACACTTTTTCCCCTCCCCCTTTCCAGAGCCACAAGGAAGACTAGAATTTACTGAAAGATATTAAAGAATTTTCTTAGGCACTTATTGCTACAAAAATGCTGCAAAACTCAACAGCATACAACAGTAAACGTTTATTCTCATGCTCAGTGGTGGATCCACTGACTGATCTGGGCTGGGCTCACCTGAGAACTCAGCTTCAGGCTTGAGAGTCTGGCTGGGCTTGTCTCCTGGCTGAGGGTTGAGCTTAGCTCTGTTCTCAAAATTTTAGGACTAGGAGAAACAAGAAAAGCTATTTTTCTCTAATCCAGCGTCTCAGACAGGATTTAACTCTCCTATATTCATTTTGTTTCTGAGAATTTTAAAAACATAAGAGAAAGTGGTTGGGTTTGGTTTTGTTTTGTTTTTGGTAAAGGATATGAGAAGAAAAATTATTTTTTACTGAACTGCAGTTTAATTTTGCCATCTCTGGCATGGACAGCTTTTCCATGTTATATTTCTCTTTCCTGTCTCCCTTAGAAAGTCCCTGGGCTTAGGCATCATCGTATCTTTTACAATAACGTTTGGAATTTGAGCTCAGCATAATTTAAGAGCCCAATAAAATGCAATTGACAAACTGACCTCCTTAAAGGTATAAATCTAGTAATGTTTTCTCACAATATAAAAATAAGGTATAACCCAGAAATGATCCCTTGGTGACCAAGTGATCTCAGTAAACAGGTCTTTAGGCAAGACGCCAATGGTAGAAGGGAAGAGAGAAAAGAGAAGATACCTTTCCCACACTGCATCTCGCAAGTTTAAATTGAAAGAAGACAAACTATTTTACATACTCAACACTAAAGAATTAAATTGGCCTCAATAAAGCTAACTCTATTCCAATTACCAATTAATTATCCAGTGTAGGGGAAACAAGAAAATATCGATGAAATAAATCTATAAATAATACCTCGTTTTTGCCATTTCGTCTTCATTAGAGATACTAAGTTGTCAGAAATTAAACTTATTGACTTCTATCTGCTTTAATATTTTTACTGTTCACCCTCTCTGGGGAATGTACAAGTGAAAAACAAATGGGGACATGACTAAAGGAAAGGAAAAAGAAGACAAGGTCATTGTCTTATGTACTTTTGAGCTAATTTATATTTTGTTAAAAGCCTATTAAATAGGTTTACTGCGAATGAAATGTAGATGTCTTAATTAAAAGTTCACCAAAAAGATCGCAAAATTCAAACTCCTATTACAAATCATCTGAAACCTGGAGCCAACTAAAATTAGACACAGCAAAGGTCTAAGGGTAAGAGCATAGATTTTGGAGTCAAAAAGATTTAGTTCCTATTCAAGCTATTCTAAATCTATGACCTTGGTTAATTTACTTTCTGTAAGCCTCAGTTTCCTTATATGTTAAATGTAAATAAGACCCAACTCACAGAGTGTCATAAGGATTGAATGAGCCAATACATATAAAGAGCTTAATATTGCCAACCCTCAATAAATGGTAACTTTAATATATTAATTAGATACTATAAAATTTTTGTTTAATTGGATAAATAAATAGTATTTTTTTGTCCCTCCAGTTATTAATCTGTTTACTTGCTGTGTGACCAGGACCAGCTACATAATATGTGGGGCCCGTTGCAAAATGAAAATGCAGGCCCTCTTGTTGAAAAATCATTGAGAATTTCAAAATGATGACAGCAGAGCATTATTCCAAGTGTGGGGCCCCTCTGAACACAGGGCCCCCGAGTGAGTGTAAAGGTCGCATGCCTATGAAACTGGCTCTGTGTGTGACACAGGGACAGGTCAATTTCTATAGTGAAGTCACCCAGTTTTACAGTCTCTTAAGATAAGTAATGTGTGTAACCTATGGTTTTTAAAAGGACTTTGAAAATATCAGGCCTATATATACAGTAGATCCTCATTATTCATGGGTTGCACATTTGCAAATTCACCTACTCACTGAAATTTATGTGCTATCCCAAAATCAATTCTTGTGGCGCTTTCGTGGTCATTCACGGACATGCGCAGAGCAGTAAAGAGTTTGCATCTGCCCAGCTGGCACTCTCCCAGCCGAGGTCGAATGAGGCACTCTCTGCCTTCTTGTTTCAGCACTCAGACTGTAAACAAGTGACCTTTTTATGTCTATTTAGTGTCACAGGTTTTGCATTGTGGTGCTTTTTGTTGATTTCGCTGTTTTGAATGACCCTCAGGTGTAGTGTTCGCCCATTGTCTAGTGTTCCTAACTTAAGCAGGAGAGGATGTGCCTTAGGGAGAACATGTGTGTTAGTGTGTGTCAGAGAAGCTTGGTTCAGGCACGAGTTACAGTACTGTGGGCTGTGAGTTCGGCATTAATGGATCAACAATATATAACAAGTAAGGTGTCTTTAAATAGAAACACACCTAAAACAAGGTTATATATTGATCAGTTGACAAAAATATCATCACCAGAAGCGTGCGAGGACTTAACCCTGTATTTCCCCTAAGAGCAATTGTTCAGTATTTGCGAATTCAGTGTTTGAGGAAACTTTATAGAACATAAGCTACCACAATAATGAGAATTGACTGTATACAGTAGTCCCTTCTTATCCTCAAGGATATGTTCCAAGACCCCCAGTGGATGCCTGAAACCACAGATAATACTGAACCCTACATATACTATGTTTTTTCCTATACACGCATACCTGTGATAAAGTTTAATTTTGAATTAGGCACAGTAAGAGATTAAAAACAATAATAAAATAGAACAATTATAACAACATACTGTAACAAAAGTTACATGAATGTAGTGTGTGTCTGCCTGTTTCTCTTTGAAATTTTTTATTTAATGTTTTTGGACCACGGTTGACGATGAGTTAACTGGAATCATGAAAAGTGAAACTACAAATAAGGGGAGACTACTGTATAGAGAGAAAATATATTACTCTTTCTATGGATATATTATTTTCAATTACCTTTTACATACTGCACTCCAAAGCCTGCCTGAAGTCCACTGTTATGGATCAGCAGCCCACTGAGATGTCGCCCTGGTGATAGAATGTTCTGATCTGTGCCATTCCAGCTTTGTTCTATTTATAGAACACTGGTTAAGAGAAGTTTTAGAGTCAGAGAGACCATTTACGTGTTAGCTGTTGTCCTTGAATAAGTAACTCAACCCGTCTTAATATCAGTTTCTTACTCTGTAAAGCGGGGTAAAGAGACCTTTTTCCTTAAATTGTGTGTTTCTGTGCGTGTGCCGTAGGACATGAAGAGGAGGTTGGAATTAAGTGAGATATGTATGCAAAGCTCTTTTCATTGTGCCTGTATCCATTTCTTGCATGTACTGGTTTCCTTGAGCACTTACTCTGTGCCTGGTGCTGTTCTCATACTGGGGACAAATGAGAACCTGTCCCCATGGA
>NW_011888879.1:1415580-1451077 GCF_000151845.1 Pteropus vampyrus
TATTTAAGCTGTGTTTAGTTACATTTCAGAGAGGAGAGAGGGCATGATTTAACCTATGATCTAAAGTAATTTTTAAAGTTTTGCAATAATGGGGCTGGCCATTTTCCTACTATTAGTCACTGCCACCTAAGGGCATTTTCTAAGTTAGATGCAAGTGATTCTAAATGCCATGGACTGCCAAATAAAGAGCCTTTCTAGGTACTGATTGAGAGCATTATAAAATAAGATATAAGATCCAGTCCTTGGCTTCAAAAAGCTCAAATCTAGAGAAGGAATAAAATACGCAAAGGAAAAACTAAGTAACATTGTGTTGGGAAGGAACAGACTTTCTCTATTCTCAAGGTTCTTCTGGCTGATCTAATAATCGAATAGACAGGAGACAGATTAGCAAGAGAAAATAAGCAAATTTAATACATACATATATATGGGAACCCCACATATGGGAGTCAGAGACCCCCATACGCACCAGAGGTTCAGAAATAGAAAGGGAACATGGGTTTATAAGACCTGTGAGCTGGGGATGAAGTAAACTGCCTTGAGGGCTTCCAAAGGTCATTGCGGGATGATAAGAACATCAGACCTTTAGTAAATAGAAATTTGCCCTGCTCTAAAGATAGATCAAAAGAAGTTACCTCCGATAATCTCATATGGGCAGCAAGTCCTCTTATTCAAATTCTCCTGGGTAGTTAAGGGGAGGGAAGGTGTGCAGGCAGAAATTTCTCTTGAGCCTGTGGCTAAAGTTGCCTTTAGCTCAAAACAGCCCTCACACCACAGAAGCACATTTTGGGGTGACTCATTCTGGACCCCCCACAACTGCCAGAATGAGTTCAGTGAGCGTCTCTAACTGTGCTACCAGGGGGAGAAGAGGGAGAGAAGAGATATCTAGGGGCTGCAGTCATGAAGACAGATTTAGGGAAAAGGTGGGAATTGAGGGGACCCGGGTAATAAAGGATGGGTAGGATCTGGCTAAATTGAGAAGATGGAGAGCATTTCTTAGCCAATCATGAGGAAGATTGCATGAGAAACATGCACGTGGCATACTCATGGCACCAAGTGGCCAGCGTGGTGTGCTTTCTTCTCTGCGCTCTTCTGCTCTTGGTACAGTCTCCAAGCTGACACTGCCACGCCCAGCTCCTTTACCCATCCCGACCAAAGGGGCAGTGTATTAGCAACCTCACGCTCCCAAGCCTGGAGATCAGGAATTAGTCTTGCTATGATAGCTAATATATCTACTATACTAATATGATATCGTGATTTATAATAATAAATATGTATTTGGTCTTCATCCCTGTTTCTGGCACAGAGCTTCTAACACCCTTGGAATTTTCCAAGATGAGAACAATAAGGGTGTCTTTTGTAATGTTAATGAGGTCACTTTTGGGAAGCACCTAAGGAAGCGGGGCTGGTTGCCAGTGGAGCCGATCATGTGATTAGAGGGTTAGAACTTTCAGTTCCACCTCAGACCTCCAGGAAAAAGAGAGAGACTGGAGACTGTGTCAATCACCTATGCCAATGATTTAATCAATCATGCCTAAGTAATGAAACTTCCATAAAAATCTAAAATGACTGGGTTGGGAGAGAGCTTCTGTATCAGTGAACATGTGGAGATGCAGAGAGAGTGGCAGAGAGCAGGAAGGCTTTATACCCCCTCCCACGTACCTTGCCCTATGCGACTCTTCTACCTGCTATTCCTGAATTATAGTCTAATAATAAACCAGTAATTGAGTAAGTAAAATGTTTCCCTGAGTTCTGTGAGCTGCTCTAGCAAATTAATTGAAGCCAAAGAATGGGTTGTAGGGACCTGGATCTAAATATAGCCAGTTGGGCAGAAGCACATGTCAAAGTAAAAACATCCAAACCGATAGAGAATTTTTATAAAAATGTATTTGAACCAAACAGAGGATACATCTGGAAGCAAGATTTTACAGACTGAGATAAATGCTTGGAAAATAACAATTTGCAATTTCTTTTATGTATTTGCCATTAGGGAGGAAACCTGAGGAAGATTACGTGAAGGTGAGAGAAAGCAAGGAGGGGATCGGATTACAGGATAGTTAAGATTATGTGCTCTCTTGAGAGTGGCCATGATTTAGAAGGAGGGGTCTGAAAGGGGGCATTTCAAAGCTATGTTAACCTAGATGCATAGAAACAATGGACAGGGCTTGCTTAAAGCAAAGATAAACCTGTCACTAAGGAAGTTACATCCTGGTGCGTGACAACCCACCATGACCTGCCCAGTTAGGAATTTATGATCAGATAACTGTGAGGTTACTTTCCATAGATCTTTTTTGTCCACACACATGTGACCACCTGTTTTTGTGATTGTCGTCAGAAGTATGCGTGTGTTGGGGGACAGTCTTGTAGAATTAAGCCCTTACTTAACCTGTGGGATCTGATGCTATTTCCAGGTAGATAATGTCAGAGTTGAGTTGAATGGCTAGAACATCAAGCTGGTGTTTTGGAGAATTGTTTGGTGAGGGGGAAAATCCCAAACATCAGAATTGGTAACCAGAATTGTATTTGATGATTAGAAGTGGGGTCAATTGATAACATTCATTCATTCAATGAATATGTATTGAGCATTATTTTCCAGATATGATACTAGGAGCAGGAGATTCAAAGATAACTTAGACCGTCGCTACCCCCAAGAAGCTTATAGTTTTTTGGGGAAGAGACATATGCTGCATTAAAGAACAAAATTCAACCAAGTAAATTTAAAGCTCTAACTGGCTTTATTGACCAATTCATGAATCAGGCAGCATCCCTTCTAGCAAACAGAACAGTTGTACAAAATGAAAAGTTTTTATAGACAGAAGTAGGATGGGACAAACAGGTTAAAAGAGTAGATATGTTCAGGCACGTTCACCTTGGAGGTCTTTATCAGGCAGATTACCTCACTAGTGCTGGCCAAGAAATTCCAGACTCATGGGTTTAAAATTCCACTCCTAGGAGAGACTGAAATTACAATTCGATTAGGTATTAAGTTTTGATGGGGCTTACCACAAGTGATTCCATTTTGGGTCTGTTGTTTCTTTTTCACAGCTGATAATGATAAAAACAGTAGGTAGTCTTACACCGCATAACAACATCGGGGTCAACGACGGACTGCCACTCTCTCTGCATCTCCACAATTCAGAGATTATAAGTATATTTGTTCTTTTGTAATTGTTATACTAGTAGTCCCCTCAAATTCTTGTTGGAATAATGTTGGGCATTCAGTAAACCGCAAATAAATATATATTATGTATTATATTGCCTACTAATAGTTACCTTTGCTTTGTCTCTTTTTCACCTCAAATTCATCTTGAACACTTAAATCATTTTTTGATCATTCTACTTCTCCAGTCAAATTTCAGTGACGCTTTAATGTTTAGAGAATAAAATTGAGGCTCCTTAACATGAACTTCCTGGTCTCGAACAATCTTGCCTCTATCTGCCTTCTTTTCATTGTAGCCAGACTAGTTCCCCCATACGCCGTTCCAGCTCCCACCCGTATGCCTTTTCTCACCATCCAGAATACCCTCATCCTCCTCTCCAGCAATGTGCATGTGAACCTGTTTTGTCTTTTTTCCCATCACCCCCTGCTAAAGGTTACTTCTAGCTCAAGGCTAGAAGTATGCGATATTCATTACAGACTCTTCTTTGCTACAACTGAGTCCCCAACCACTGCCACCACCACTGCCTTTCCTCCCGAAGCTCCATGGACCTTGTCACCCTTGGTCTATAATCTTCACTGTGGAAAGAATGTGTGCTAGTGCGTGTGGGAGATGTGTGCATGCACGTACATGTACACATGAGTTTACCAGTGCTTGCTCATTAAAATTGCTCCACTGCACTCTCTACCATCCGTTTCAGACCTGCTTTCTCACACAGTTGATTTCTGGGCTTCATCTTGTCTTCTCCTTTGTTTCCTACGCTTCTTTGGATTAGGAACTTGATTTCTCCTTGTGACCTGGCTCCATCTGGCACTTCCTCTAAATACAGTTTTCAGGAGGTATTCAATTTCTGAATTCTAAGCATATATAACCCTTAAGAATACTTAGTTGATGCTCTGGATTGGCCAAGGCTAGAATGGGAGACGGGAGTCTATTTTCATTGGTCTAATGCCTTCATCATGGGTTTCTGTAAATGACCTCCAGAGTAGCAGATCAATAGGAAACATATAAAGAGTTTGCATGATCTTTTTAGTGCAAATCAGGCAATGAAGATATTAGTTGCAATAGGTGGGAGAGTGAGGTGGATTTACCATCAAGTTAATATAGCTTTAAGCTTCAGGGTCTCTTTGATGGTCTTATATCAATTTTTGTAGTTTAATTTTGATATCAGTTTCTTAAAGAGATCCTGAAAATGATTAGGCCTCCTCCAACCCTCCATTCCTAATTTAATCGTTCTCTAGAGTAGAACAGTGTGCCCATCGTACCCAAGGCTGCTCAGGTGGACAGAGGGTGGTAATAGTTGTGTAAACTGAAGACAAGGTTGCTAAAAAATCTATCCCCCTCCTCATGAAACATGGATTTTACATCTAGTGGCATTGTTCTGGTTTGTAGTTTACCCTTTTAGATCATAGGAAACCTTTGCTCGGGAACAGCCACATCATTCCGTATTCCAACATATATACCATCTTGGACTTTGGCTCCTGGGAGCTGTTCAGTTCTCCAATCGCTGAACTCTTACTTACTCAAACCTGTCTCAGACTTAGCATTCCATGCCCATAATGTAGCTCAATTTCATTGTGACTCCCAGCTAAGTGATGCTCCCAGGAGCGTCGTCGCTGGCAGAAGTTAAGGTTCATGTTATATTATACACCCAAATATATGATAGATTCTTGCCTAAACTGGTTAATAAGTAACTATGACTGAAGCCTCAAGAGAGAGGAGGCAAGGTTAGCAGATGAGAATGACACTATAAAGAGATACTGAGTCCCTTTTCTGTACTCCATTCTTTATTTTATGGAGTTTGGTTGAAATAGACATATGAATTTTGTTTAATACTTTCATTGGGAACACCTAATTTTACTTTTCAGAAACCACAGAAACTTAAAATCAGAAGAAATCCTAGATCTCACATAGCTTATTTTCCATGGAATTCATAAATCTTATCCACAATATACCTGGTCCAACATAGATATCACCTAACTCTAGTCTAGAATGTCACATGGTGGTCCCTTTATCTGTTGACCACCTCGGAATACAAGAAATCTACCTCTCGTTAGGCTAAGGGTCGTCAGTATACGCCATTGCGTGCTTCCCTTTAGGATCACACAGGACACCCTCCAGGGGGGACTCTACAATCTTCAATCCAGTCTGAAAAAGCTTGGAGTAATTCCAAGACAATCCAAGCAGGCTTCAATAGACAAAAATGGGGTCAAATATAAGATAACACGAGAATGAGATGTGACTTTACGGAAATATGAGTTGATAATAATGGTTATGGGTAATATTCACAGAATATTACTATAGATCAGAAGTCAGGCAGGCATCATTTAAGTGCTTATATTTTTTAGCCATTTATTTCTCACAATAGTTTTATAAAGAATATTGTCTTCATTTTCCAGTTGTAGAAACTGACGTGCAGAGTAACTGACGTGCAGAGTAACTAGTCCAAAGACATGCAGCTAGTAAGTGAAAGAGCTAGGATTTGAATCCAGGCCAATTGAATCTGGAGCCTGAATCTGCAGTAGACTACCTTAATAATTGTAACTAAGAATATCTAAACACGTGCCAGGCGTCATTCATTTATTTGACCCTCATAATAGCAATCCTATGAAAGCATGCACTATTATAGAACAGCTAAGTAAGTTGCCTAAGTTCACACAGCTAGTGAGTACTGAGATTAGGATTCAAATCCAGAGAGCTGTGGTATAGATCTGATGCTCTTCTCTCCTACTCTAGACCCTCTTGGTGGTACACTCCTTTGTAGATAGTGATAGTGTTAGATTCAGAGCTTTGTCATGTGCAGGGAAGGCAAATGACAAGGGCAAGAGTAGGATAGATGCCAGCTGGTAAAAATGCAGAGGGAAATTAGATACTGACTGGTATCCAGGATACCTAGAGAACTGCCAACCTAATCCTTCTTGCTAAGGACACAAAGAGGACAAATTATCTCTAGATAGAAGGAGCCTAAATGATCAGAAAGAATGGCTTCCCTCCAGGAAGCTACCTCTATGGAAAGGAAAATGAGGCCTAATGTAATTTGCCAGTTTCTGGTTTTAGAAAGGGGATGGGAAGCTTGCAGATACCTGAATTTTACTGTGAACCTTTTGGGATGGAGGTACTACCCGGGCAAGCAAAGAAAGGTCCATTTAAAATTCTCCCCATTGGATTCCCTTTCTGAACAGCCTTTTTTTTTTTTTTTTTTTGGTGAGTTATATAGAAGTTTTCATGATACACGAAGAAATAAAAAATGCCTCTAAATATTGAGTAAGTTGTGCCAAATATTAAGCAATGCAATTAGTTCATTTTTCAGAAATCCATTAACTAAGACTGAAAACCTTAGGATTTCACATTTAGTTATTTGTTCATTCAGAGAATATTGCTTGGTAATCTAAAATAATATCTAAATCAATGTTTAAAAATTATATTTGCAGAGGAAATTTACAAGTTTTTTTAAAAACTGGGTTCATTTACAAAACAAATAATTGTTTAAAATATTCAATGTTTGTTAGCTACAGTCATTCAGTAAATATTTATTGAACACCTACATATGCTAGGTACTGTTTCAGGTTCTCAGAATATAGTAGCTGCAGTAGCAGCAACAAAAAACAACAAAACTTTCAGCAGTAACCAAGGAAAAAAAGTAAAATATAGGACATTTTAGAGAGTGGTAAGTGCTAAGGAGAAAAATAAGCAGGAGAGAGGAAGGGGGTTGCGTGTGGCAATTTATATGGGGTGACCAAAGAAGACATTAAAATGTGCATATTCCTTAAAGTTTAGAATTATGTAGCATTTCACCTGTACTGAGAGGTATCTGATATATTTTTGCACACAATCAAAATAATAGTAAGAAGCAATAAAATGTATACACGGTTTTAGGGTTTTAGATAGCAGCACTTTTTAAGATTAAATCTATAGGGAGATACTCCTAGTTTCAATTTAAGTTTAATAATGAGTATTTGGAGTATTCTTTTTTTCCTTCAAATTTTGTTTCTCAAAAAGTAGCAGGGCTGCCTTTTTCTCTAGTCAAGGAAGACTCAAGGTTATGTGTGCTCTTGAGAGTGGGAACTATCTCATTTCTTTTATTCCCCAGAGCCCATGATAATGTCTGGCACATACCGTTCAAAACAAATTTGATAATTGGAACCCACTGAACTCAATGAATGTCTGTGTCCAGGAATTACTAACTACAGGTATTGGTCCAAGGACGAATGCTGAGCGACAGGGTCTGCTGTGGCACCACACCTCTCACAAGCCGCAAGCCGCATTTGTCAGCGGCATGGAGGTTGGGCAGGGATTCCAACTTTCCAAGGGTAGATTTCTGATGAAATCTCTTTATTCGGTTGAAATGCTTTATGGTGTTTTTCCTGTGCCGAGTCGAGCACGAACTTTTGAAACGTGGTGCCGTCTGCTTTAAAGGCAGTGTCTGACCTTGACGCACACGTGTGCTGGGGCGAGAGGCCAAATTCATACTCCTGAGTGCTGGACCGGGTCCTAGGGGAGCCCCTCTTGCTGGTGAGTGTGACATTGCCAGCCCCTTTGTCTCCCCTGCTGTTTGTCCAGCCCCCTCGTTCCCGGAGTTGCCCAATCCGCGGGCCGCCTCCCGCTCAATGCTCGCAGGTGGTAGGATTCCTGGCAGGCTAATGCATTCTTCAGCCCCGCCCGCTCCTGCAGTTCCCGGAGAACTTGCTCCTGCCCAAGAAGCTCTCCGATTGGTTCCCTGCTGGGCGAAGGCTCCTGTGATTGGTCAGCAGGCCGTAACGCGCGGGGCGGGGCCTGGTGCCGCGTGTGGGGAGGATTACTGCGTTTGCGGAATCCGGAGGTCCGGGTTGCGGTTCGCCTCTCACACCCGGCCTCACTCGGCGGGAGAAAGAGTCGCAGGAGCGGTGGGCCACGAGGTTGGGGTGGGGTTGGGGTACAGGGAGGGCCCCGCATGCTGGGCAGGGGGGGTGCACGGAGAGGGAGGAGGGCGGGGACGCGAGGCAGCACCCGGGAGCCCAGGGACATGGCGAGGCCCGACGATGAGGAGGGGATAGAGGTGGCGCCCGGGCACCCGCCTGCGAACGGATATCTCCCGGTCCCGGGGGTCGCGCCCTCCAGGGAGATGAGCCCGGAGCCGCAGAACGGGCCCAAAGCTGGCTTGGCCCTGAATGGGGTCCCTCGGGACAGCCCCGCGGCCACCTCGGGAGCCCTGGGCAGTCGGCAGACTCAGCTGGCTCCGGAGGAGGAGACCCAGGTTCGGCTGCTGCCCACGGGCCCCGGGGAGGAGACCCCAGGGGCTGAGGGCACCCCGGTCCCCCGGACGGCGCTCTCGGCACGGCGCTTTGTGGTGCTACTGATCTTCAGCTTGTACTCGCTGGTCAACGCCTTTCAGTGGATACAGTATAGCATCATCAGCAATGTCTTCGAGGGCTTCTACGGCGTCTCCTCGCTGCACATCGACTGGCTGTCCATGGTGTACATGCTGGCCTACGTGCCCCTCATCTTCCCGGCTACCTGGCTGTTGGACACCAGAGGCCTGCGGCTCACCGCCCTGCTGGGCTCCGGCCTCAACTGCCTGGGTGCCTGGATCAAGTGCGGCAGTGTGCAGCAGCATCTCTTCTGGGTCACCATGCTGGGCCAGTCCCTGTGCTCGGTGGCCCAGGTGTTCATCCTGGGCTTGCCCTCCCGCATTGCCTCAGTATGGTTTGGCCCCAAGGAGGTGTCCACAGCTTGTGCCACCGCCGTGCTAGGCAATCAGGTAAGGATTAGATAAAAATTGATAGATAAAAATTGGATCCGTAAAAGACCAGATGGAGTCATAGGCCATGTGAACTAGCCGTGTGGATGGACCCTCAGGAAGCTTGGCTATAAATGAAGTAGTCACAAGATAGGAGGCACTCTTTTGGTTAAAGAAGGGTTTTTGATCTATTTGTAAGGGCGAACTTTCAAAACCAGTTTAAAGTGAGCACCTTATCATCTTGCTTAGAGAATTACCAATTCAGTAATTAACTGAATTGGCCTTTATATGTCTGACATCATAGAAAACTTGTCAGTGTACTAATGAATGAGACTTGTGTAGGTGCTCTTTTTGTCACCCCCAGTGTATTCTTTGCAAAAGGAAGTGTCGGGTTCTGAGGATTTTGTTCCCTTTGTGTGATCAGTGTGGAAAGCCCCTGTTTAATTTTGTATATCAGGAGTCGGTGCCTGGTACATAACAGACACTTATAAATGACTGCTAAATAAATGTTCTGGTGATAAAGTCTTCACAACATTCTTGAAGCCAGTTACCAATTTTTAATATTAAAAATGAGAAATCACAGGTCATGGAATCTATTGCAAAAGGGTGGCTTATGTTGCCAAGTTAAGGTGCTTACTAGTTTTTCCTTCCACCATGGGTTCAAATTCTGTTAGCATTCCAGTGGCATTATTAGGTGGAATGTTTGTGTTCCTTTTTCTAATTGCAAATTGATTATTTTATTGTCATTTAAAATTTGCATAAGGAGTCCTGCAATACTTTTATTGATTAATACTTTATGTAAATTGTATAGAGTGTTTATTCAGCTTGAGGAGAATCTAGTTAAAAATCTGTATACAAAAAAACTTGCCCTCTCTATGCATCTTTCTGCTGTGTGTAAGCTATGTAACAAAAGATTGTTACTTTTACTTCCACTCCAACATTTGTTTCAAGATCCCAATAAGATTTATTTAAAATCCATAAAAAACACTAACTCTACATGCTGATTGCTTTATACTTGTTTCCGTTCTCTAAAAGTACAGAAGGGGTAGCTTGAATTATAGTTGTTGTTTATCTAAAATAATTTATAACTGATATTTTAATTGGTTGCTTCTGCATGTTTGGATAGGAACTGTTTTCTTAAAGTATTTTACATTTATGAAATTATATTCAAGATTAACACTTCTAGCTCATGATAGAAATATTATCAACTCCACAGCTATATAAATTATCTATTTCATGAATATATAGACCTAGGAGTGGAATTCACATGGTAATTCTATGTTTAACTTTTTAAGGAATTGCCAAACTCTTTTCCACAATGGCTGCACTATTTTACAGTCCCACTAGCCAGTGTACAGGGTTCCAGTTTCTCCACATCTTGCCAACGTTCGTATATTCTGTTCTTTTTTTTTTTTTTTTTTTAATTATAGCCATCCTAGTGGGTATGAATTGGTATCATTTTCTAATGACTAATGTTGAGTATTTTTTCATGTGCTTGTTGGACATTTGTATATCTTCTGTATAGAAATGTCTATTTAATCCTTTGCCCATTTTTGAATTGGGATGTGTGTCTTTTTGTTGCTGAGTTGTACCATTATATAAGTTGTACTTTTTCAGGCTTATTTTACGTATTCTTATTTCCCTCTTTGATTGTAAGCATCTAAAGCAGGATTCCCCAACGCCCTGGGCCGCGGACAGGTATTGGTCCCTGGCCTTTTAGGAACCGGGCAGCACAGCAAGAGGTGAGTGACGGGCAAGGGAGCTGAGCTTCATCTGTACCTGCAGCTGCTCCCCAGCGCTAGCATCACCGCCTCAGATCATAAGGCATTAGATTCTCATAAGAGCACTGGTCCTGGTGCCAAATAGGCTGGAGACCACTGACCTAAAGGATAAGGACTGTATGTTACACAATTTTATAGCAGCATCATTCAGATTGTAGTTCAGTGAATGTTTACTGAATAGAGAAAACGTTCGTCATCAATTTTTCTTTAACAGTGCAATTGTAAATCGACATTAGAACACGGTGCTTTTAGAGTTTTCAAAAGCACCCTGTGTCGTATTAATTGGAAGTACAAACTTTTTTGTTTCTTCTAATAATAGCTGTAAAGAGGATTGTTTATTTTACAGCTTGGAACTGCAGTTGGCTTTTTGGTACCACCAGTTTTAGTGCCCAACACATGGAATAACACAGATCTGGCTCATAATGTCAGTACCATGTTTTATGGAACAGCAGCTATCGCCACACTTTTATTTATTTTAACAATAATTGGTAAGTGAATTATTTTCTCTAAAGCTTAAATAGGTAAATGCATGACAAACGTATGAAAAGAAAAATAACCAACCCTGAAAATTTTTATTGATATCTCAAGTGCCATTTGCTTGTTTCATTCTTGCCATAGCACTGTCTTGCTCAGGTAATGAATGCTACAATCCTAGGGCTGTGTTATGGTCCTTCTGTTTTACTATTGTAAAGGGTTTGAAGACTAATTCATCTCATTTATCTCCCTACTAACTTTTCTTCCCTGTTAACCGTTGGTTTCAAGCATATTACCTGTCTCTTTTTTGCATAGTCCTCTACATATTCTGCACGTTATGCTAACCTAGCCAGGAACACGTTCTTGTCAATGCTTTGAAACGATGTAAATAGGCTACCTCCTTCCTTTTAATGATAAATCCTTCCAAGGATCCCCAATTTAACAATTAACTGGATCTGAAAATGTTGACCAGATCCTGGGCAGTGGCAAGCTGTTCAGCAGAATTTCAAATCGTGGCAACTATCTGCTTGTTAGGCCACTCCAGCAAAGCACTGCTGCCACCATTCGTCACTGAGTCCTCTCGTCTGAGCCTGTCTCTTGAAGCAGTCAGTCAGAATCAGCTGCAAGCAGCCATCATCAGTTTGGAAGAAGGTTTGGGAAGGTCTGATTTTTAAAGTTTATTTTTAATGGGAAACAATTCTGATTTCAGGTTAAAGGATAGGTAAGGTTTATTAAAGTAATATAGCTGTTAACTATAATACTGCCCTTTAGACAGTATATCTTGATTTGAAGAGCAAAGGAACTTTAAAGTTGAAAGGCCATCTTTTAATTGTTAAAGTTTGCAGTTAAATTTTATTATAGCTTGAGTTTTTTCATTTATATATTTTTATCATGACTATAATAGTAACGAAAAATTCAAACTTTGTGATCTCCAGATATGAAATCCTTTAGTTCTCTAAGAAATATATACGAAGACTATAGAGTGTTTTCATAGAAACTACCTTTATAGATGAACTGCAGGATCCAGGTGTAGGAAGCTCAGCCAACATATTTAATAATTCTTTAAGATAATGAACTTTCCTGGTTCTCTTGGTAGTATAAAAAGTATTCTGACATATCCAGTCTACTTATGGATGGCTTTTATGTTTCAGTTAGGGAGCAGCATGTTTGCTGTGTGCAGACTACTGAATAAAGGACAGATTATCCTTGTACTATTTTAGCAGTTTAACAAAGTTTTAGAAGAAATCTATATTTTTAAAGAATATGTCTACTTTTCTGATAGCTGGATGTGTATATACATTTCATATAAATGGGCCTTATATTAGCAATAGGGATTATTAAAATATAAAATTCTCTTTCCTTTGATTGCTTATGGCTCTTCACATAAATTCTGGTTTTCCTTTTTTTATTGTCTTCAATTGCTTGTCTCTTTGGAGGAAGTGAGAGAGTAATAGATTATATATAAGATATCTATAAATATGAAATTATATGCACATATAATATATACGTGAGATGCTTTTTATTTGTCAAAGTAGGAAGACAAAAAAAATGATAACAAGTGTGACCATTGGCATATCACCCTGTGTTATTCGAGAAATTAAAAGAGAACTCTTCATGTACGTACTTAATTATATACTCATGGCTTATGAATAGAGAGTGCAAATGGAAATGAGGAAAAAGAATGGAAAAAATGGAATAGAAATAGAATAGGAAAAAAGAGATTCATTGTCAAGTTTTGCTTGGTGACTTGTAATATCAATCTTTAGTATAAAAGCAAGATAATATACAGTTGTGATGTGAAAATCTTAAGTTGCAAATTGTGACATTTAAACAAATTTACGCATCTTCCTTATATCCAGATATTTGCTATTGAGGAAACTATGGATTATTTTTAAAATCTTAACTTACTTAAAGGTCCTAAATTACTAAGAGACAATCCTACTTTCCTCTAAATTCTACCCATTAGTACTTTTGAAACCCAACCAGATCTTATAAAATTAGTTTTACAGATGCTTTTCAGCAGTGTAACATATACTAAATTGGTGCTCAGCGGTTTTCCTAAAATACTGTCTTGAGTGTTCATGCCATGTAACCCTGTTATCCTCGTAATTGAGCTTACATGTGAGTGTAATCCATCTAGCACTTCTAGAAATTAACCCAAGCCTTCCACTGGATTTCACTGTAATACCCCATTCTTATTGGGAGAACTCTGTTATAGCCTCTAACATTTGATTGATTGATATGTACCAAACATGTTTAAAGGCACACTCCATGCTTATTGCATTTACTCCTCACAGCCCTCTGAGGGCGGCACTATTATTATCATTCCCATTTAATAGATGAGGAAACTGGGCACCATTTAAGTAATTTATTTACCCATGGTCATAGTAATACTGAAGATGAAATTCGAGCCTATGCAATCTTAACTCCACATATAAAATGTTGTATATAAAAGTATAATACTTTAATTTTTACTTAGTCTTATTTTTTGTTCCAATTCAAAAAATTCTTGTATAAGCGATCATGCTATTCTTGTGCAGCAGAGCAGTAAACCATACTACTGAAGTGTGTCAGTTAAAATCCCTGCCATCCCGATTCACTAAAGTGAGTGGATGACAGAAAACAAAAGTACCGGCAATCAGATATTTAATATTAAAGTACTTAAACACATGAGTATAGAATATATATACATAATTTTAATTCTGATTCTTATATTCAGGATATTTATATACAGGCCGCTTATTATAAACTTTTAACTTTTTACTTAGTCTCTAAGAATTTCAAGCCCTTGAGATAAATTTAGTCTCTGATTTTTAAAAATAAATATTCCTCCCCAAATTCTTTAACATATATCACATAAGCCTCATAACAGCTTGCTGTTGTTTCTGTGGATAAGATAGCTATAGTCAAGAGGTAGGGATTGACTGCTTCACTATACAGCAATATGAGGCAGAGCCAGGATTCGAACCTATATTTGTATTATAGTAAGTTAATATGTGTAATGTCTGCTTAAATCATAGGAACCAATAATGAAATGGAAAGATAATGTAATAATCTAATTTTAAAAAGTAGAAGTGGTCCTAAGCGATAGATTTGTTGCTTCATCATGGGAGAAAAAGTTTGATGTGGAGCCCAAAATTCTTTGGCTACTTATATGCCTGTTGCCAGGGGGGTGGAGAATAACTGCTTTAACAGATAGTTGACACAAGTTTTGGTGGGGAGAGAAGAGGGTTAAGAAGGCTATTGTTTTTCAGTTTCAAAGGATAAAGGAAAAGCCTTACTTCATCCTTTGAAAATACAGTGCAGCGTAAACAGGGTCATAGACCAATGGTTTTGTGTTCTGTTTTCTTTTCTTTCACGTATACTTAAGCTCAACTTTACTATATAATGTAGCTGGTAGATACAGGCCTGATTTTGTCCAAGAGGGCAGTTGACTGCCTGAAATTAAAAGATAACACCTGTATTTAGAAAATAAATCTAATGGAGTTCAAGTCTAGTAAGAATTGTTTATATATTTGAGATCTGAGCCATTCAGACTTATTTTGCCATAGTAAGTAAAAACCTAAGAGACCCAAGACTCACTAAATGTTCATGACTACCTTGTAAGCATAGTTTTTACATTCTGAAACTTTGTTTTACAGCTGTGTGAGTTCTGTATTACCGATATCAATAAGAGATATAATAAGAGATATCTCCTATCTTAACTAGGACACTTTCAGAAAAGGACAGCAGACGTCCTCAACAGTGCAAGGAGCAGATAGGGTGAAAGGAAGAGGAGGAATTACAACAACTTAAACATTTTATGTCTACCAGTCCTTCCAATGTAAGGATGTTAAAATAAATATTTATGAGTTATGTCTCCTCTTGAATTGTTGTGAGACCTGTAAAAATAGAAGTCTATTTTAGTTTGATAAGTTTTAGTTATGTCATAATCAGTGTATTGGTGAGTAAAAAATTTTAATTTTTAGGAGAATTTGAGAATTATAGAATTATATGGAAGTTTTAAGGATCATTTCTTTTGTGGTGATTTTCAAACCTGGCTGGGTAGTGATAGCATTTGGAGAGTTTTGTGTTTAATACAGATTCTCAGGTTCTGTTTTGGAGGTTCTGATTCATTGAGCCTTGGGTGGAATCTTAAAAATCTGTATTGCTTTTAAATTTTTGCATGATTATGATTGATAGCTAGGTCCACCAGCTCTAGCCCACTTTCAAGCTACAAAGCAGGCCTTTCTTGTTGGAAAAAAAGAAATAGATACTGTTAAAAAAAAAAGAGAGAGAAAACGAGAGAGAAGAAAGTTCTGATCTTTTGGAAAATACTACTTTTTCTCAGTCCATTTACCTTCTTTTTTTTTTTTTTTTGAATATACTCTATTTCATTGATTCTAAAGTGTGTATTGATTCTCTTTTCATGAAATCTCTGAAATCAAGATGTCTTCAATAATCAATGGCATGTAAGATGAACAAGTCCTAGAGATCTGTACAGCGTTAGTTAACAATGCCATATTGTGCACTTAAAATGTATTAAGAGGGTAGATTTCATGTTAAGTATTCTTTCCACAATAAAAACAAGTCAGTGGCATGTAACATTGATGGTGATTGAGATATGATTATGTGAAAACCTTCTATTGATACCTGGCAAGGTCATTGAGTATCAGTATCAAACCATCTTCGATTCAATGAGATACAGTATTTTCCATTTATTTTAGTTTAAGATTTTTGGATCAATACTAAAACTAGATCTTAATTTCTGATGTACCAAATTTTAGCAGTTCAGCTCTACCGTTAAGTAGTATTGACTTCTAGCTAGCCAAACCCTATGGAATTCTCTCCTTAATCATCTGTTGCAGAAAGTTAGTAGATTCTTCCCTGCCTAAGAAAAGGGCAGTCTTTAAATGTCTAGCTAAGAAGCCTGTGAAATCTGCCCCTAACTCCATAGAAATGGGCTGTGTTAGAGCTTACAGAATCAGAATCCATATGTCACACCGTTATGTCTCCCAGCTTTATCCCTAGATTTTCCATATGCAGCTAGAGTGAGTCAGCAAGACCTAGCTCTGCTCCCATGAATCTACCTGGACTTTTTCAGTTCTAGAGGTGTAATTGGACCAGATGATAAAATTTACATCAAATTTCAGAAGAAAGTCGTTACTAACTCAAGACAATCCTCTAAAAATTCAGTAATATATTGGCTTGCTCATATATGTTACCTTTAATTAAAAATTGAACTAAATTTAGAAATAGAATTGTTTAATATTCAATATAATAAAAATTAATCTTAACTAAAAGTGGAATAATCCATGGGCAAGATTGTGACATATTATTAATGGTTTTGCAGTTTCGAATGGGCCAAATCTCTGAGTTTTATTTGTCAAACTATTTTCACTTAGAAATTCATGAAAATGAAAAGCCTCACTATAAAAGACTTTCACTACTTTAAATTTAATTTATGTGTGTTCACTATGGAAGACACATTTATTAAATTACCTTTCCATGTATGTTTCCAGCATTCAAAGAAAAACCTCACTATCCACCAAGTCAGGCTCAAGCAGCTCTTCAAGACAGCCCTCCTGAAGAGTACTCCTATAAGAAATCAATAAGGAACCTATTTAAAAACATGCCTTTTGTCCTTCTATTGATCGCTTATGGTAAGTGGTTTTCTTTTGTTTTCTTTGATGTCTGTATAAACCTTTCAGCATTGTGGATTTTTCTCATTTAACCTAGTGGTTTGAGCTTTAATTAATGACATAGGCTTGTTAACTCTAAAAATAATGATAGCATAGTCATAAACTTAAATTTTGAATTAAAAGCAAAAACTTCAGGATGGATTTACTTACATGTTTTTGAAGTAAACTAATATGTCTGCAATAGAGAAGCACTGTCTTCTGTGTGGTCTCACAGATATTTTAGGTTCTTTATGAGCTATAGTTATGATTGCTCAAAACATACGGGAAATGTCATCAACAATTCTTTTGTCTGACTTTGTGCAGACTGGCATTGATTTTGACTACTCAATCAAAACTATTAGACATTAAGAAGGTCACCTTAACCAGTTCTAACTTTAAAAAAATTTCTCATCCTTTTAGAGCTTTCAGGATAGCTGACATATTCATACTAACACTGTAGCTTTACTGCAGGCATCAACACATTTGGTTCCCTTCAGAGATTTCTAACAGTGTATTCATTGTTTATTATGTTAACACTACTTATATTACCACCAATACCCCCATATTTCTGTCTTACTTGCCCTTCAGAAGTCACTCACTGATGTTCCCTTTACAGATGGGGGTGTGCACCCTCTACTACATAACTGTCTTAGAAGTTGTAACAAATTTTTCCCTGACTCAAACTCTTACCCTTTTACCAGGATTACTTCGTGTGTGTGTGTGTGTGTGTGTGTGTGTGTGTGTGTGTGTGTGTGTGTGGAAATTGTTAAACACAAAAGTAGAACTTTTAACCTAATGAATTCCTGTGTACCCACCAGCACCCAGCATCAACATTTCTCCGTTCTTGCTTTATCTATTTCCTCTACTTTTTTTCCTAAAATATTTTAAAGCAAATCCCAGATATTACATCATTTCATCATTAAATATTTAAGTATACCATAATTCTTTTTCTTAATTTTGCCCCACTGGTTAGCTTAAATCTAAAACTCATAACTAGGAAGTACAGAAACTATTGTGCTTCACTATTAATATAGAGCAAACTCATTTCTTTAGCCTGCCATTTAAGGTGTCTTCTTACCTATCTTCTTTTATCTCTATTTCCCAGTACAAAATTCTTTCAACCAGATTTATAACCAACCTCCTGTCACAGACATACAGGCTCACACACACAAATAGGCCTCCATATGCATATACGCTGTTAACTGTAGTCTCCGTAATGTTGTGCCATTATTTCTTTTACCTGAAATGTTTTCCTTTTTTTTCCGTAAGCAATTCTATAAGAGCTAGCTTAACATTTAACCTCACTTATTGTTCATTTTGTTATTCATTCATTTATTCCATCAATAATTATCAAATATCAACTAAGTGTACAATAGTGACCTTGGTGCTGTGTAGGCTAGAAGGAAGCATGATATATGATTTCTGCCCTAAAGTAGTTATAATCCAAGTGGGGAGGTAATATAAACATCTAAAAAGTAAACAACAGTGTTAAGTGTTTATCAAAAGGTAACAACACGAGAAGTTATATGGTAAGTGCACGGTTACTTCACATGCTTCCATGATTACTAAGGCAGAAAATAGGAAATGTCACTTTTGCTCACATTTCAAGCCACTAAGTGCCTAGAAAGAGAAAAACTGGAATATTCGTGAACAGCTCTAATGACAAGAACATTATGTAAATATGAAAACTTGATTTTGGGAGAAGAAAACTACATAGTAAATTGTCCTGGGATGATTGATTATATATGTAAGAAAGCAAAGTTAAATGTAAGTCTCTATATCATACCATGCACAAAAATGAATTGTAGTAGATTAAAGGCCAAAGGGTAAAAATCAGAACTTTAAAGTTTTAGAAACAAATATAGAAAACTATCTTTAATATTCTTAAAAGAATTTCTTAATGCAAAAACATAAACTGTAAAGAAAAAGGTTGATAAATATCATTACCTTAAAATAAAATAATGGTCTTTTCCAAAAAGACACCAATAAAAAGTGAAAAGATAAGACATAGACTATGAGAAAATGTCTGCAACGCATATAACCGACAAAGGCTTAGTACCTACAATATAAAAGTAACTCTTACTAATCAATAAGAAAAGAGCAAATAGTCCAAGGAAACCAGAAGGCATTTATGTGTTTCTATATGTGTGTATTGCTTATATATAATGCTCAACCTTACTAGTAATTAAGGAAATACAGATCAAACCCAGACTAAGATATAACATCACACGCATTCAAATTGGTAAAAAAAAAAACAAAAAAACAACAACAAAAAAACCCACTTAATTTGGTGAAAGCAAATTTGGCAAATATGTGGAGTAATGGAACTCTGCTGATAGTGTAAACTGATAAAACCATGGTGAAAAGCAGTCTGACCCTATCCAGAAAATAGAAGTTCTCTTCGGTATGCTCTGAGAGAAACCCTTATGTGTAAGAACAGAAACACAATATTCATTGTAGTATTGTTGTAAATAGTGAAAAACTGAAAAAAGCCTTAAAGGTCTGTTGACAGGACAAGAGATAATTAAATTGAAGTGTATTTACACAATGGACTGTTGTGTAGCAGAGAAAAATAGTAAACTATGAGCACAGGTAAACTTCAAAACCATAATATTGAATGATAAGAACAGTTGCTGATGGATACAATTAATATATAAAACTTTATTTATATATTTATATAAAGTTTAAGTACATGCAAAATAATTCTAATTGTTTATGGAAACACATGTAGTGTCTAAAATGATAAACACCGAGATCAGGATTAGAGTTACCACTGAGAAATAATAGGAGAGAAGAACAGGATTAGGGAAGGTCTAAAAAATGAATCTGAAGCAAGATGGCCAGATGTTAATGTTTGACAAAGCTGGGCGATTAGTAAGGGTATTTCTTAAATTATTGTTTATACTATTTTGTATGATTGAAGTATTTAGTAATAAAAAGAGTGAGAAATAATAAACTGAAGTCTCAGCTAGGTTAAGAGACTTACCTAAAGTCATAAATACATGCAAGGAAACAGCAAACCTAGTCATAATAACCAGCTGTTTTTTATTTTTCTCTTTAAGTATCCTTTAATTAATATCATCTTACTAATTGTTTTGTTAAGTCTTTTTGATGCAGGGATAAAATCTCTAAAACAGGGGTGTTCTGTCTTATGCTTAAACATTTATTAGCTTGAGTATATTGTAGGTACTCGGTAAGCAATCCATTGCTTGATTGCCATGTACAGTATTATGCATGGGGATATGATTTATAGTCGGTATATTTGAATCTAAGTAATAATAGATGGTGTAATGACAGAATCTTACAGTCATAATCTCTAGTAAATTTGGATGTTAAATTGATCAGTCCACATCCTGAAAGAAAATGGCAAGAGCTTTTAATTTTTCTGTCAACTGTCTGAAAATATATACTTTCACAATTGTTACAGAGGACTCCATAGCACTTTATAAACTGATAAATAGTACATCTATAGTTTTCTGTTTATTATTGTAGGTATCATGACTGGAGCATTTTACTCAGTTTCAACACTATTAAATCAAATGATACTGACCTATTATAAGGTAAGCTTCTCTGCCTATGTTGTGTTACATGCCTGGCCAGGAATTTTTCTTTAGCAGTAGAATTCCTGTTAGTGTGATCATAAGATTAAAGATATGACCTTGTTATTAAAAATTTATGTTTTTAATTGAGAATACATTTAATGCAATTTATAAAACACACAAAATGGAAAGTGGAATTTACTGCTTTGACAATACCTAAGTCTTCTTTTTATTTTTTATTTCTATTTATTTTTTTTTATTTTTTTTAAATAATATGACTGCTTATATGGAAAAAGACAAAAAATTTTAAGGGACATCACCACAAATATAAAGAAGTGAATATCAAGCTCTGACCTCTCTTTGCTTGTGAAAGGAGAAAGCAGTTATAATATGCAAAAGCTATCAGATTAACCTCATCTGTGAATTACTTAAGAATTCTAAAAAATTCAGCCTATGGCCATGCCACCCTGAACAAGCCTGATCCTGTCTGATCTCAGAAGCTAAGCAGGGTCGGGCCTGGTTAGTACTTGGATGGGAGACCACCTAGAAAGACCAGGTGCCGTAGGCGTAAAAAATAAAAAATAAGGGATTGTAAACTGACAAGGTCCTTGCAATTTGTGAGGTCAACCAAGGTTTGCCTCCCTAAAAAAAAAAAAAAAGAATTTTAACAAAAATCATTGTATTTCTAATTAAGGAGGATCAAGAAAATTTTCCTTTTTGATTTCTCCCATATTTTAGGGTGTTTTTAAAAAATTCTGATTTTAAAATAGAATGTCCTTTATTATGCAATTACCTGCTCCCACTCCTCCATCTTAAACCCATATTGAATTTTCCTGTCATGTGTGCTTAATTATGTCTGATTATTTCCACTGACTGAAAAGGTATGGGAATATGAAGGATATGTTTGAATTAGAAGTATCTGAGTAACTTCTTATGAAAATTCTTTTAAGGGAGAAGAACTGAATGCTGGAAGGATTGGGTTAACACTAGTAGTAGCTGGAATGGTGGGCTCCATTCTTTGTGGCTTATGGCTGGATTATACCAAAACATACAAGTAAGTAAAAGTAGATGTATGGTGTACAATCTAAGGTATTTTGTTTTTAAAGGAAACTGCTTTTTATTTTAAGAAATTTGAAAAGTGTTATTATTACTAAAAGACTTGGATTCATTTCTGAATGTTTCTGTAGTCTATAGTTTGTCTTATTTTGTTGAATATTTATTTCACCTTTGAGAACTGGGACACCTTATGCACCTTGTTCCCCCTCCAGTGAGTCTCATGCAGACCACTGTAGGAGAGATCATTTCTGTCCTGAAAAAAGCCCTTTCTGAGAAACATTTGACTTCTGACAGAGGCTTTATATTATTCTTTTCTTACATTGTAAGCTTGAAAACAAAAAGTTGTTCTTTCCTATCAAAAAATTATTATTGAGCATAAGGCTTTTTTTTTTTTGTAAAACATTTTTGGCTAAGATGCTCCTAAACTATATTGTACATCTATGTGGAACCAGCAAAATGTTAATACAAAAGAAAGAGTGAGTAATACCACCTGGGAGACTGAGAAAGGGGTTTGGGGGGCAGCATCTTTTGCACTGGGCTTTAAAAAAATAGCTACATTTTTTAACAGGCATAAACTTTCCACCTGCTTGGGAGGAATGAATGAATGAATGAAATGTGAAACTGTATCCTATGTACTTTCCAGGCCCAAGATGTTTGATACCATTATATAAACTCTTCCAAAATACCTCTGATCTTGAATTCTCTAAGATAGTTCTCCCATAATTTAAGATAGCGCTTGCTGCAGCTTCATTGTTATGAAACGGTAGCTAGAGTGAAACCCATTAAATTTATAGGTGAGGGGATCTTATATAAAGGATTAAATTTAATAATAGTCCTTGGTCCACTGTGTAATTAGAAATGTGTTCTTCATTGCCCTGGCTTTCTTCTCAGGGTAAGTGCCATTCAGTCACCAAACTCCTGTTGTGTGCATTGCTCTTAACTAGGAATTGTGGCAAGTAATATATGGTCCCTGCCCTTGAGACATTTGTAGTCTAAGTGAAGGAAACAAGGCATTCACATATGAAAAGTTAAATACCAATGTTACAGACTACAATAGATGTCACAAGTCTGGTAGATGTCAAGTGCCAATTATGTGGATAGCTAAATGATAAGGGAATTTGATAGAAACAGTGTTACAAGTTTAAGTTGTTAGGAAAGGCATTTTGGAAGAGGTGGAATTTGATCTGAGTCTTGAAATACTATCCCATTTGGAACCATAAAGATGATTCTGTCCATATGACTATTCCTTCCTATCAGAGCACTGGATGTGGTGTGGGTTTTGTTGTCTGCTGCTGTTGAATCTTAAATTTAAGCTTTGAAGGCAAGTCCATGCTTTGGTGGAAACATTTTCCAGAGATAAGTAAAACCTAATCTTAAAAACTAGAGAATTTATTACTGTACGGACAGAGCAGTGGACAGCCACATGATTTTTATGTGCCTTGGAAAATCAGACAAAATACTAACATTTTTTGTTTGTTTGTTTGTTTTTGTTTCAGACAGACTACTCTGCTAGTTTACATTTTGTCTTTCTTTGGAATGGTCATATTTACTTTCACACTGGACCTTGGATACATTATCCTCGTATTTGTTACGGGAGGGGTGCTTGGGTAAGAGGAACGATAGCATGCTGCTGTAATTCTGTAGTATTATTACTGTGGTTTTAATTTTTAAAGTTCATCCAAGGGTTCTTTAATATTTTAAGCTTTAAAGGATTCATCCTGTGCATATAAATGTGTGCTTATATTTTAGAAATATAAAAAGTTTAGAATTGTTTTTTGGTATATGTAGGTGAAAAATGAATAAAACTTTACTTAGTCCAAGTAATTTTATTTAGTTAGAAAGACAACTGACTTAGGAAACTAGAGGTAAATTTTTCTCCGAAAAAAATAAAAGGAATTGTTTGCCTTCTCAGTTCTTGTGACCTTGGGCATAATCGTTTTGCTTCTCAGTTCTTGTGACCTTGGGCTGATTGGTTAATAATAGTGCCTGACTTTCAGATACCAACTTCCAAACACTTCCTTATTTGGTCATTAGATTAAGCCTGAGAAGTAGAATGATTGCCTCAATGTGTGATATTGCCCTTTCATTCTTTCTATAATTCTGGATTCATTTTCTTAGTTTCTTCATGACTGGTTACCTCCCCTTGGGTTTTGAATTTGCTGTTGAAATCACTTACCCTGAATCTGAAGGTACTTCGTCTGGCCTTCTTAATGCTGCTGCACAGGTAACCCTCTGATTTCTCTTAAAACTGAGATGACTCATTTACTGAACATTCTAGTAGATAATGAGTTTGATCCGAGTTTTTGTTTTAAAAATTCCACCTTTCAGTGAATGCTTTTAGAAGCCAAATCATATGAATAAAATAGTTAAGAAAAGCTCTGGAAAAAACATTACACTTTTTCTAAAGAAGAGAACTTGATAAAAAATAATTCTTATTTTATTTTAGATATTTGGAATTTTGTTCACGTTGGCTCAAGGAAAACTCACGTCAGACTACGATCCTAGGGCAGGAAACATTTTCCTCTGTGTTTGGATGTTTGTAGGCATCATTTTAACAGGTAAATTTGAGTATTTTTTGGCAAAAGTGCTTGTATCATGTTGTGTTTGTATTTAATGTTCATGTATATTGATTCTGAACGGCTCAGCAGAATTCAAAGGAAAATGAGTTAAGCAGCAGAGTATTATTTGTTTCCTTCCAAGGATATGAATCTATTCATTTACTTTTCAGGTTTCAAATTCAGCACAATTAATTATACATAAAAAAACCTGTTAGAACAAGAGTCGATAAAGACCTGGGCTCGAGTCTGATTCTGCTGCTCACTCGCTGTGTGACTATTTATTTATTTATTTTTGTTTCCACTTTTTTTAAAAATTAAGTTTATTGAGGTAACGTCGGTTAATAGAGTTTTATAATTTTCAGGTGTACATTATAATTCGACATCTGTATATTTTGTATGTCTGCCACCTCTGTGTGACTTTACACAAGTCACTTAACCTCTCAAATCCACCTTACCTCATGTATGTAAAAGGGTATTTAAAGGCCTGCCTTAGGGGGTTGCTGTGAGGATAAACAGGTGGTTCATGAACAGCTCGTAGTGTGGTGTCTGGCACCTGGGATGTGCCTAATCACATTAGCTATTATTATAATGTGGTGCTGGTGATAAGAAGTCAGATGGTGGCGGTGGAAATAGTACATGGCATGGTTAGCCAGTTCCTACGCTTCTTAGGTATAATCGGAACAGACATGGGCAGGAATGAGAATAGTGCCCACTCTCCAGAGCAAGAGCATGTTAAAGAACTTTCATCTATACTTTATCCAGGCACAGGAGCAGGAAAGGATTTAGCAGCAAGACTCCGGAGCAGCGGTGCGCTCCGGCCCGCACTGGCTTCTGCTGCTCTTTCGCTTTGTTCTTTTCTTTCTGCGTCTCTTTACCAGCAGGTGAGACAAAATCTGTCAGAAAGGTGTGAATCAAGCCTTCTTTGTACGTTTGCTGGCTACCTGCTTCTGCTTTCTGAAACCCCCACAATGAGACCTTACCAGTGGCAAATATTTAGTTTGGAAAACACAACCACCTAAGGTCACTGTCATTCATTATGTTCAAAGAGAGTGTCCCCTGTGGTCCCCAAGGAAAACATTCTACCATGAGGGAGTTTTTTTCCCCTGTTCTCTTCAGTTTAGTAAAATAAAACATATAAAACTGTGAAACCTGTAATACATTAATTTACTTAACTCCTGATCTGTCATAAATAATTCCATGTTGGCTCTTAATTTCCAGGGAAGTAACATGTCTGTCAAATAGAGTGTTATTATTGAACCGAAAAAGGAGGCATTTTTGAGCTCCATTTTCACATTATTTTTATAGTCATATTCATAAATGGCAATTCAAACAAATCAAGTCTAGAAAATTAAGTGAAAAAAGAGCTTTAAAACTGTCTTAAGTTGATACTTTTACCATCTAAAAATGCTAAGTAATTTCTCTCACATGTTGCATATTTTACTGATTTTATATCCAATGTTCATTTGTATAGACAGGAAGGAGGGCTGGGAAATTCCTGAGGTGTGATGAAGGTGGTACCTTTTCTTTATACATTTTTCCCCCTGGAATTGCTGGGAATTCTTGCTTGACATAGGAATTAGCATTTGAATGCAGTGCATTTTGCTTTGTAGTAAAGACAGCTCTGTAAAGCACATTCTTCGTTTTTAGCCCTTTTGTGTCCATTGAAAAACTGCATGATAATGCTACCCAGTGTTCCTAAATTCTGTAATTAGAATTAATGGCAAAGAAACACACATTTTCTCCCTATTAAAAATGTAGCCTCTTTGGTTTGGCTAATTGTACAACATCGTAGAGCTAGTCAGTCAATGGCAGTCATTGTTGCAATTTAAAACATACTGTTTTAATGTCTTAACTCCTTTTAAAAATGATCTTATTACACCTCACCAGTTTCTTTAAAGTCGTTTAAATGCATTCAGAAAAGCCGTATTTACCTATATTCAATTAGCTCAGCACAAATATATGAATTTCTAAAATATTGATATCAGTAATGGATCAGGATAATAAAGGAGCAGTGTGGATTTCAAAGGAAGCGTTAGATTAACGTTTAGGACACTGACTTGACTTTCATCTTTTATTTTTACTTTGCTTTATAACTGATTAGATTACTTAACTACCCATATACTTTATCTTCTTTTCTCATTTCACACACTCCTTGATCAATCTGTGGCTTTCAACTGCAACTTAATGCTAGTAACTTTCCAAATCTGTGTCTCCAGACCTCGATCTCTTTTACATATTAGCCCAGTATGTCCAATCACGTATCTCTCTCCGGACCTGGATATTCCATAGGCATCTTACACTCAGCCTGTCCAGGACTGAACTTACCATCCTCCTAGGACACCTGTTCTTCTGAGATTTTCAATTTCAACGACTAGGACCACCATCTATTCAGTTACCCAAACAAGAAAACTCAAAATCACCCATTTTTCTTTCTCTCATCCCTTTGTTTTTCTTATTCTATCAAACAGCTGTGTCTTAGTGGTTCTGTTCTAAAATTTCTCTGAAACCTATCTCTGTGTCTCCATTTCTCACACATTCACACCTCACCATCTCTCAGCAGGATTAAAGCCTCTTAACTGAGCTTCCTGCCTCTAGTCTTGTTGCTGATAATCATCCTCCACATAGCAGCCAGCCAGAGTGAGCTCCCTAAGATGCAGGCCTGATAGCATCCGCCCTGCTCAGAAGCAGTGTAAACTCTTTACTCAGATGCAGTGTAAACTCTTTACACAGTGAACACGCCACCTACCAACCCCACCTCTTTTCCTGCCACCTCCCTCTCAAACTGGATGCTTCAGTGATCCAGACTGCCGCTAGTGCCAAGAATAGTCTGTATTCTTCCTGTCCCAATTTTTTGCATATACTATATTCTGCCTACCTAGAATGCCTTCCTCTCTCCTCTTATCTGCTTGACAAGTTCCTACTCATTTCAAGTTTCTCTTCAAATATAGAAAGCCTTCCCTGATTTCCTTTGGCTGACGTGGCATTTGTTCTCCCATGCTCCCGCTACACCTTGTACACACCTGCATTATTGCAGTTATCCTACAGTGTTATAACTGTTTGCACGTCACTATTTCCCTAGGGAGGTGCTTTAGGGAAAGAATTGTACTTTGCATCTTTCTTTGTTTACTGTCATCCAGTATTTCTTCACTAATGAGTGACTTGCTAATAAGTTAATGGCTTAGAGAGGTACTATTATATTTCCAGACTACAAGGATGCCGTTGAATGTTATGGTACTATAGTGAGCTAAATTTGCCAATATCAAAGACTTCGCACTGCGTGAAGGACAGTACATTTGCGCATACTCTGTGGTAACGCCATCGGTGCTTCTCTGTTTCAGCATTAATCAAGTCTGACCTGAGAAGACACAATATAAACGTAGGAATCACAAATGGCGATATTAAAGCTGTAAGTAATAAATATTTTTATGATCGTACTATTGAGAAATGTGTGCATGGAATAAATGTGAAACCGGTCTATCTAGTCAGCTCTTTTTTCATTCCTGAGCTAGCTGTTGATCGGTCATAATGGCATATGCCAAATTCCATAATTTTTTTATTTTCTGATTCTTTCTACAGGTACCAGTTGATAGTCCTACAGATCAAGAGTCAAAAACTGTTATGATGTCCAACCAGTCAGAATCAAAAATTTGAAATGAAAAGTTAATATATATGATAACTGAGCAATAAGGCTTGGTTTATAGGTTACGGGAAATGGACACTTACCCGAAGTCATTATATGACACACTAAATGCAATTACTGTTTTGCTTAATTGTTAATTTAAGCAATATTTTGCTTAAAGTACTTTTGCTTACATCATTTTAACACTACCATTTATCTAGCGAGTGTCCCACTTTGAGTGTTCTATTGTCGATCTGAAAGTAAGCTTCTTGACATTTATTTTTAAAAAGTGTTTTTCTTCTTTGTAAAATTATAACGTGGAGGTCTGATCAGCGTACATGCAGTTTATATAAGAAAATATCTGGTAGAAGCCAGTGTACAGTTCCTAATCGGCTCCCTTTGCATCCCTGTGGCCGCTGAGCAAGCTCACTCAGTGTGAGTGCAGTGCGGCAAGGTGACGCGCTCACCCACCAGAGGAGTGTTGGTGTGAGACTTCCAGGTGACCGCTATGACTTTCCCATTTCTCACATTCTCGTTACAGAGCGCTTTGTAACAGATACTGTCAATGGCCATAAAAACTATTCTGTGTACGGACTGAACCCATGACTTTGGTCTTCAACTTACATTCTCATTAAGCTAAGGAGCCAGACGCGGGCTCATTATCTTGAGTTCTTTGTGCTGCTTGCTTGTCATGGTGTAAATGCTAACACGATTTTTCCACTCCAATTTGAAATAGTTTTGTACCCATTGGCTTTTTTAATTGCTTCCTAGTAAGAAAATTCCATCTTATGTGTTACTGGCTTTTCCATGATTTCTCGTGTCACATCTTACACTTCTGCCTTGAAGATTCCTGAGATAAGGGAACCGGTGCTCAGCCTCGAGCTTCCCATTTAGTGGAGGCCTCTTAAAATGTCGTCTCTTCTAATTCTCGGTACCGTTTTTTTCCGACCATTCTCCTTTGAGATATGCTGTGCCCAGGTTTGCGCTCGTGGCTTCTTGTCTTCGCCACAGAACGTGCAGTCTCCATACCGTGGGAACAGTCCGCTCTTTCATGTGCTCAGGGTAGGGAGAATAGGACCAAATGCGTTTCCACAGTGCCTACCACTGTGTTTTGTTTACAGTGAAAATGTGAATGTCGTTTGTGTCTGGACTCTCTAAACTGATAAGGACATATCTTCAGAGTAATGACATTTAAACAGCCATAGGTATTATGTCCACATCCCAAAAAAAAGGGAAAAAAAAAAAAAAGCCAGTCGGGTATACCCTTGAATTAGTAGTTCTGGCTTGGGCATTGTTGAAATGCGTTGCTTTCTACTGAAATGAAAATTCTCTGTCATCAACCGATAGCGAATTATGTAAAATCTGACCTAGGAGAATGTGTTACAAGAACTTCCTAGCTGGGAATCAGGGACTCTGGGTCCACGTCCTGGATCTGGTTCTCTCTGTCCCTGTGAGTTTCTGGGCAGCACTTTCTTCATCCCTGTCATAAGTATGTTCAATTTGATCTCAAATTCTCTTTTGAATTTTAAATACCATTCATCATGGGATAGACCAAATCATTGTACTACAGGAACTTAAATATAGCTAGAGAAATTCCCTGGATAATTGGATAAACAACTGTGATTGTTGCTTTATGGATACGGGGAATATAAAATCTGTATTTAGCCTTTTTATTCAGTTGGTGATAGCTCAGGCAGAATATGCTGACACATTAAACTCCTTAGCTGTTTACATCACAAGTTTTACGGCCACAGATATATTTTAAGGTCCCTCCTCTAAATAATTGTTTTCATTTTTAAACTGTCTGTGTTGTTTAAAATAATCATGTACTTGAGTTCCTGAGATTTTGAACAAATTTTAGATAAAATTGGAATGCTTTATTTCCAAAAAGGTTATACATATATGTCATGTGTATTTTTCCTTGTTAATTAGAAAAAGGATGAAATACGATGTGACAGAATGTGAAATGAATTGATAATTTTCTGTATTTTGAGTTACAGTCATCTGTAATATGTCAAACAAGAATGTCATATAATTCTGTGTCTTATCTTTGGGAAGTGGAGTTGGGTAACCAACACTTGTGTAAATTAGAAAGAAACTGGATGCTTTCATGTGCTTTTAGAAAGAAATTGGATGCTTTCATGTGATTTTAGAAAGAAATTGGATGCTTTCAATAGCTATTGTATTTATAAATGTTGCAAATATAGCTTTTGCCTTTTGTGACTGTGGGAGAAATGTCTTTAAAAATATGTCTGTGTAAACCCAGAGTATTGCTGAAAGAATGCCCATCTGTCTGAAAGTCACTTTTCATGTTCTAAGTTTTGCTCTTTGTATTAGTTATCTGTTCGTGTGTTCTTCAGTATTTCAGACTTGAAATAAATTTATTTTTTTAATGTTAATTTTGTATGCTTTTTTTTTTAGTTCTGATACTTAGGTACGTGGGGAGTGGAAAGGAATTATAAGATTTCAGAATAGTTCAAGGAGAGTTGGTTTATGGAACTAAATCAGCAAAGTAGCGAGGGCCTCATCTCTCCCTCCTAACTTTGGTGCCTGTCCCCTCATTGTGCAGATGGGCTGCCCCCAGTGAGCCATCATGGGACACTACTCCTAAGCTTCAGACTTTTCTCTTTTTCTCCTGGTAGCATGTGCCTGAATGGTACCTTATATCCTAGAGTATGTGTCATTTTTCCTCAAGGCCCTGCTAATTAACATAATACAAACAATCTACACATTTCTTCATTGAAAAATGGAGTATGGTAAATGTTCTCATTCCCACTGACAGACCTGGGTAGCTTAATAATGAGGCCAAAAAGAAGAGATTTCATAGCCGTAAAGGAAGATACTACCTCCTATATAGACTGGAGGCCATAAAAAAATGCTACTACCACCTCTTGTCATACCATTTTAATTATAATTAGTGTGATATTTCAAGGTGAGGTTTCCAGCTTTATTGTTGAGCTAAGTAGCTAAATAGCTAAATGTAGTAAAAGTCATGAAACTGAAATGTAAAATAATACATAGCATTTTATCCATTACTATTCGCTCTATAATAAATAGGGACTTTAAGATCTAAGCCCATTCTCAGATCCCACTGAAAGCCACTAAAATTGCATTTTGTTTTTCCCACGAAAACTACTTCTATCCAGGAAAAAAAATATACAATTCTTATTTTTCACAGCAGGCAAATATCTATAGGTAAGTAACACATTTTTGAAGCTAACTCTTTCTCCTGTAACCCAGTCTCAGCCTCCCAAACGTACCACTCTGCCCCGAATTAGTCATTCCTGTAGGTGACAACCTGCCCTGAAGTGACTTCAGGGACCTTGACAGGATCCATGCCTGGAAAATGTCCTCATGACATTTTTTACAGGAGATAAAATGTCTTTGGGTCCATAAAGGGAGATAAGGTTTCAAAGCACAATGACCACCTAGAGGAGATACGGTCTCTTAAATCTGTACTGAGATCCCTAGGTGTCTGGAGAGTAGGTTTGAACAGGAGTGGGGAAGAGATGGGGTCTGGAGGCTCTAAAGCTGGAGAAAGGAGAAAGATTCAGAAGAGGGGAAGAAAGACTCATTCAAGTAAGACATCTGCGCTTCATTTTCCATTTACACAAATGGCGAATTAGGCCTCTGCCTAATCTTGTTATATTATTCATTTGCACTTTTCTTTCATTTCTATTATTTTAAGCTGATTGTACAGAGAACAAACTGTCAGAAACAAGTAGAAAATTGATTTCTGGTCAGAGCCTCTAGGTTTGGGTTGATAAATGCTGCTTGAGCACACAGTTTTCTCAGAAATACCTGGTTCCTCCAGGCACCAAAATGGCCCTGAATCCCCTGAAATTAAATGAGAGATTAAATTTTCATAAAGTTTCATAATGAACAAAAGTGAGACCGAAATAAGAGTGACAGTGATTTCTTTTTCAGTGAAAAGCCTGAATCTTTCTAAACATATTTTGACCCCAAAACAAGCTCTAGGGCATTCTGGCTCAGGCAGGATTTAGGGGTGAACAGAGCTTCCCATTGCATAACCAGGAGATCAGTATTAGAAAGAGAGGTTATACACAGGCATAGATTCATTATCTGCAAACCTATGCAATTCTTGGCACTATTATTCACGAGAGTTTCCTTGTACGGTTAGAGTATGTTATTTATTTGCATTATTTTATTGCCTCTACTGCATTGGGAGCCCTTTGAAAGCATCCATCATGGTATATAGTGTAAAAACATGACCTAAAGTCTTAGGTATGAAACCTGGCTATCTATGACGTTGGGAAAGTAATTTAAACGCTCTGAATTTGTTTCTTCCTTTACCAAATAGGATAATATTTCCTACCTTGCAGGTTTGTGGTGAGGATCGAATTTAAGTAGGAGGCACACAGTAGATCCTTAACAAATCAGATCCATTATTCTCATTGTGAGAAACAGTATAAATAGGGACTTGCTACTGATAACACTTGAGAGGCAGTTGGCTGATTTGGGAGAACATGGTGTTTTAAGTGAACTTGATGTTATTTACAGCAACTGCCACTAAAATCATATCCAAGGTAGCCACTTCCGTGAGCATGTGGGTACAACGTGGGCACTGTGCAAAGACAATGAAACAAATGAATTCTGAAGAGAGTAGATCCGGGCAAGGGGGGTGGAAGTTAAGGTGCTTGAGCACCAAACAACAAAGCCAAGTAACTCACGTGGGCAGGAAAAAAAATGGTTATGTTTATTACACAACCCACAACCGAAGAGAGAAACAACAAGCTGGGAAGGAAGCTACCCACAAGTCCACTGCCCGTACACAGTTCTTCATTTGTTCTTGTTCCCTTTTCATTCACATGCATGTGTAATCTTACATAAGTATAAAAAGCGATTCGTATATTTAACATAACATTATAAGCATTTTCCATGTTGGTACATGGCCTTTATAAACTTTATCAGTTTTATTGAGATATAATTGACATGTAACATTGTATTTCAGGTATACAATGTGACGGTTTCATATAGGTATATATTGTGAAATGATTGCCACAATAAGTTAAGTTAACATCTACCACCTCACAGTTAAAATTTTTTTCTTGTGATGAGAATTAAGATCTATTCTCTCAGCAACTTTCAAATAACTGTTATTTTAAATAACTGCATAATATTCCAATTAGGCTGAATATACCATAATTTACTTAATGATTCCCTACTTGCGGACATGCATTCATTCACTTATTCACATTTGTGGAGCACATGCAATTTTGTCAGGTTTATGTGGGGTGCTGGAAGCATAAAACAATGTCCTCTCAAAATGCTCAAAGACGAGAACATAAATTATCAGAGTTCACAGCCCTTGATCAGAGAGACTAGACATGCAAATGAAACAGGACCCCCCCAGGGCAGCGGCGTCGCCTCCTGCAGGGCAGGGACACAAAGGGGCACACTCAGCTCTCCGCTGGAATCAGGCAAGGCTTTTCTTTTGAGCAGAGGACTGTGACACTTGTGAAGCCCAATGTCATTGTTTTACACCCCTTATGCCTCTCTGTCCAATCCAACATTCACCTTCACCTTCCAGTTTGTCAGACAGAACCTTCCCACAGCTCAGTCCGTCTCAATGAGAGGTGAAGGCCTGGAGTGTAATCCCAGACTGTTTGTACTTTAAGTTGGCCTAGTCTACCTGGGTATGCTTAGACAGTCTCATTTGGCCAGTGAGACAAACTATGCGAGGTTTTGCACCACCTTGTGACCCCGAAATCACTCTGCTTTAGGCTGGTGCCTCTTTGGGCTGAGTAAATCTGGCTTTTCCTTAGCACTGAAAACCAGGCTACTGGGCCCATAGCTGGCACCGGGCAGGGAGAGCCATTTCCACTCCAAAACCGGGGAGAGCATCCCCTCTACTGGGCAGTTTGTGAACTGTTTCATGCTCATTACTGAAATTTCACTGGATTTCTGTGAAGGGTGTGTGTGTGGGTTTGGGGCAAGTGACTCACTGGATTGGAGACATGGCTGGAATGAACTGGCACATTGCTGTTCCCCATCCTCACCACACACATGCACATGCATGTGCACTCGTTAAACAGACGCGTGCCCTCCCACTCCCACTGCCTGGGCAGCGTAGCATGAGGCAGTAGTGTCCATCAGTGACCTTTCACCTTTCTAAGGACACTTCCAAGTCAAATAATGTGATGGTCGGCGAATGTGCTGACTTAGCTTAACTGTCTGCACAACTTCTGTAAAATGGGGAAGAACACGATGTTTTTCTACTGGAGACTGCTCCTCTGTAGAATGTGTGAACCGCTCCTGTGGCCCTCAGGTGACCTCTGGCCATGCTGCTCCAGGCCAGGCCCTCCACAGACCCCCCTCCACCTGGCCGTTTACTTTCTCTGTTGCCTGTCTCTGCTGATCAAAAAGTAGTGGGCCTGTGCTGAAACACGAGGGGTTCGTGCTGGGCAAAAGGATTTGAACCTGATGTTGGTTTCTGAGCCCAGTCGCTTGGGAACTTGTGGAGACAAGCTCTCCAAGTTGGGGTAAATGCTTATCTGTGCCCGGAAGAACGAAGGTGCCCTGCAGTGGCTGGCTTCGTTCTTCAGCGTTTCTCTGTCGCATGCTTCTCAGGCAGGTTCCCCAACCTTTTTCACCTGCTGGCACACCTAGAAAAGGTTACTATTTGTTCAACCAGTGGAGGCCCCCTGGCATCACCCCCCAGTGTCCCAGGCCCTGCCTCCCATGCCAGAGCTCAGGGCTATGGTGACATACTTCTTAGCCCAGAGCATCTCTTACTCTGCATGCCTCAGAATTACCTGGCGGCCTTGTTCAAACACAAAGTGCTGGGCCCCACTCCCAGAGGTTCTGATTCTGCCCATCTGAGGTGGGGCCTAAGAATTTTCATTCCTAACACGTTCCCAGATAAAGTCGCTGCTGCTGGTCCAGGGCCCACAGCTGGAGAACTCCCACCTACAGTAGCTGTCCGCTGGCCCTGCTTCCCCAGGCAGGCCGAGTGCACACACTGCTCTCCAGGTGGGCCTACCTGGGCTCAGCACCCCGCTTCCCTACCGGCTGCCCCAGAAATACTTCCTCTGGCCTCATTGGAAATACAACCTGGCTGCTTTCTTCATTATCCATGTGGGAGGCTTTTGTATTTCCCCCGTGAAGAGGAACCAAGTAGAGATCTGGTTTCGCAGACACCCCGACAGTTCCGAGCCCTGGGGGTGCACGTGTGACTGTGGTGGAGGAAGAGCGCAGATGGGTCTGGCCTGTCTCCAGCCCTCGTGGGACCACACGCCACTGGACACCTGCTTCCGTGCAGACGCTGACGTTAGCCGCCTACGGGAGCCCTGGGGAGGGCCGGACGGAGTCCTAGCTGTGTCGGCTGTCACTCTTCTCTATCCACATTTATCGTCTTCCCCTCTCCTTTCCTTTGGAGGGATTCAAAAAACAGGGCGAGTTTGAAAAGGGAGCAATGGACTCTGCTGAGAAGAAGGAAGGGTCGGAAAAACTGTCTCCTAGGAAGGCGGTTTCCTCCTTGGTGAAGACAGAACTAATACTCTGTCCCCACAGTCCCTTGATTGTCACTAAGCCAAGAAAGCAATTAAGGCCTTTACCTGGTTTGGAGAAAAGGTAGCAAAAAGGCGAAGCGACTCTGCCCTCACAGGCTGGACACGAAATCCACCACTTTGAACACGAAAACTCCTAGGCTTGAAGCCAGGGGCTCTTTCCAAGACAGGGAAAGACAGAAGCCTGGAGTCTTGATTTTTACGCTCTAGGAATCACCCAGTGATCCCAGGATGGCCACGCTGGGTCAGAGCCGCGCAGCACACCACTTCCCTAAATTATTCATTTCTAGAACTCTGCGGTGTGGGCTCGCCCAACCCATCCTCTGCCTATTTGTTTTCCCTGTATCATTTATAAGGATAACGAATTGTACGATAAGGACTTCTTTTTCCTTCTTCTTTAAATTATCTCT
>NW_011888879.1:1452367-1487358 GCF_000151845.1 Pteropus vampyrus
ATATGCTCCATCTGTTGAAAGCATCACAATTCCCAAAGGGCTTCATCTACATGATCTCATTTGACCATCACACCCATCTGTGAGGGAGGCAGGTTTTGATTCGTGTAACCATGGCAGCAGCAAAAAGTAGCTGGCTGAGGCTCCAGCATCACCCTGGCTCCCAGTCCCCCAGGTTCCCCCAACGAGCCTGTAATATAAGTAAAATGGTGGATGTGCACTTGTAGACAACTTCCCAGCATCCCCATCTTCTTCCTTAGGGACTCTAAGTTACAAAAACTTCCAAGTCTCACTGGTTGTAACCATTTTGCAGAAGAGTAAACGCAGACTTGGCCTTGCCCGAAGCTGCATGGCTAGGAATGAATGTGGCCGGGAACTGGGCAGATTTCCAGAGCAGGTCTCTCTCCTGTTCCATGCTGCCTCCTTGGGAAAGGAAGGTCAGAAAACGCAAGCTGGGAGGAGCTGGCAGTGGCCGCAGGCAGGAAACATGAACAAGCCAGACGTCTCTAAGGAGGAGTCAGCACTGCCACCATCCTCGAGGGGAGTCAGGTGCTGGCTCTCTCAGCCTTAGCACAAATCTGCTGCTGGCACGTCTGCCCCCAACACCCAGAGAGGCTGCCTGGCCTGCTCCATGGCCCTGGGCCCTCTGCAGACCTTCACAAAAGAAGGCGTCCCATAGCCAGCCTGTGTGGGCAGCCACTCCTGGTGCCCTCAAGGCAGCCCCTTACTATGGCCCATCCTATCCTCTGGGCCTTGCAGTGACGATCTGGGTCAGTAGGGGAAGAATGTCCAGGCGTACAGAGGTAAACGCTCTAGGTTTCTAATTATAACGATGGTCGACACTGGTGAGTCCCAAATTTGGGGTTCCTTGGGAATCTTCTGGCAAGGCAAAAAGTCTAGTGAACCATACCCACGTATTCCCGAGTCAGACACCCAGAAGAACTTGAGGTTCATATGTTAGACTCTTTGATGACAATTATATATTAAAGTTCAAAGCATAAATCCACTCATGCTTTTCTCATGTTCATTTTAGTGACAGGTATGTAGTTTCAAGTCCGCAGCAGAAAATGTATTTTTAAAAGCTACCTTGGTCCTGGGTGCCCTGTACTGTGAGGTGGCTGTGGTCCACCTGGTGCACCCAGGAGAACAGTGCAGCATCTGGGAACCACTGTCCTCGGCTCAGCTGGGCACCTTCACATGGGGCTCTGGGTGGCCGGGCTGCTTTGTGCTGCTCCAGGGTCCCCATCTGTCCCTCCCCTGGACATGCTAAGCTGCTGCTTTGCTCTCTCCTCTCTCCCTCGCTCAGGCTTCGCTCTGCATCTCCTGCTGGAAGCCCTGAGGATGGCGGAGCTCTCCCTCCAACCTGAGCATAAGCCAACGTCCCTCATTCCTAAGTTGGCTGGAGCTTCTCTCCTTATCGGAGCTGCTGCTGAGCCACCAATGAGGGGCCTGGAAGCAGAGGGCAGGCAGCTAAGCAAGGGGGCTCTCTCTTGCTGTTGGATCCCATGGGTTTCTGGGTACAAGGACTGCCTGGCGTGCCAGCCCGCCCAGAGGGGCTCTGCAGTGGGGAAGTAGGCAGTATAGAGTGGTGAACAGTGCATATTTAGGCTTTGATGTTAGCTCTTAGAGTAAATATCTGCCCTGCCTCTTACCAGCTGTGTGACTTTGCAGTTGATAACCTCTCTGAGCTGAGTCGTAGCACCTGTATGCTGGGAATTAGATGTGAGTGGGTTAAATGAGACAGAGACTGCGCATTTCCCCACATAGCACAGGATGCCCTAGAGCAGGGGTCCCCAACCCCGGAGCCACTGACTGGTACTGGTCTGTGGCCTGTTAGGAACTGGGCCACACAGCAGAAGGTGAGTGGCAGGCGAGGAAGCGAAGCCTCATCTGTATTTGCAGCCACTTCCCAGCACCAGCATCACTGCCTCAGCTCCGCCTCAGATCATCAGGCATTAGATTCTCATAGGAGCTTTGGTACCTGGTGCCAAAAAGGTTGAGAACCGCTGCCCTAGAGCATCTATGTCTCCAGTGCACAGCCAGGACAAGGCAGATGTCAAGACCAGACAGCCTACCAGGCAAGCTGGCTGCATCCCCTGGGAAGCCCACAGCTTCAGCTCCTTCTATAAAAATACAAATCATAGCCAGTCCCCTGAGTGCTGAGCCTCCTGCCCTGCTGTGCCCAAGGTCAGGGACAAGGGAGAAAGCAAGTGGCCTTTGTCTCTGAACATTTCCTCCTAGTTGAGCTTAGATGTCACCCCCATCCCTGCAGTTCCCCCTCACCCAGGCTGAGAGGGCAAGGGCTCATCTCATTTTCTCTTCCCCTTCCACTTCCTGCCTGGGGCTCCCAAGCCCCGGACAAAGGCCCAGATGGGGCCAAACCAGTTGAACCCTGGGGCTTTGGGGGCCCAGCTGGCGGGACTGCATCCGGAGTTCTGTGTTCTCCCAGGGAAGAGGCAGTTCTGCTTCTCCTGGTACCCCTGAGGATGACAGCAGAATTCTGGAGCCTGATCTGTCATGGGGTCCTCCGTCTAATCCTAGAGGTTTCCTCAAGCCAGCTCTGCCGCCATAGATGGAGGTGGGTTTTCCCTCTTAGGAACGGAGTTTGGGTTTGGCTCTGGGCTGGACTCAAGTCTGTCTTAAAAACTGTCCACAAGTCAGAACTGGATGAACTGCCTGCTGGGCCTGTGGATTCCTTAGTACTTTCCAGAACCTGCTTCCTAATACTCTGAGAATTAGCAGCAGCGCGGCAGCCTCTTGTGATAGAGGCTGGGCTGTTGTTCATCCTGCGGCCACTGGGTGGCAGTGTGAAGCACTTTCCCAACTGCATCCTCCTACCGGGACTTCATCCCTGCGGGGCAGGGATCCTTAGGCTGTGTGTGCACCAAGTTACCCCAGGGCTCGTTCAAACACTTCCGCCCTGCCTCTAACAATCTGTGTGACTTTGAACAGGTTTCTAATCTTTCTGAGCTGAGCACTCAGTGGCCAAACAATTAACCCTTCTCCAAGCCCAGGAGCTCAATAAAGGGGAGATGCCACTGGAGAGAGATCAGGAATCGGAAGGAAGGAACTGGAGAAGGTCAGAGAGGAAGGAGACTAAGCCAGGCGTGAGCCCCGCACATGCGCAGTGACCCAGTGCCCGTCCCAGGATAACCAATACTAGTGCGGGGGGGCTGGGATGGGGAGACAGCGGTCTCGCCAGCTACGAAGACCCCTGGAAGCCACGCCCTAGGGGACCTTCCTGCGTTTCTTCCTGGCACCTTTCGCAGGCTGTTTGGGGCATGTGACTGAGTTCTGGCCAGTGCAATGTGGGTGGAAGTGATGCCATTCCTACCTGGTCCACAAAGGGCTCCCATGTGATCCCCACTCAGCCTGTGGGCCCCTTAGGTGTCATAGCCCTGGGCTGCCCTAGGGATGAGGGAGCGCCTGGCAGGCTAAGTGACTGCATAGGTCAGAGCACCCCTCCCACGCCCATTAGACTTTACATGAGAGAAAAACGAACTCCTATTGAATTAGGCCACTGAGATTTCAGGGTCTACCTATTACAGCATCGAGCATTCCCATCGTGGGTGTATCAGACACCTGCCTTGATGGAAGTGAGCAAGAGAGGAGATCTCACTAAATATGCAACCTTGCTGGTCTCTTTGTGAGCTTAATCAGAACAGCACATTTAACATCTCCTGCTCTAGGACAATAATAGTCACCACCTACTGAGTGTTATGTTGTGCCAGACACTGCTTCGCCTTCATGAATTCATGCGCTCTTCCCAACAGTGTGGAAGGTAGTACTATTACAATCCCTGCTGGAAGATGCAGATCTGAGGTGGGTGGTTGAGATGCTGTTACCTGTCGTGCCCAAGGTCACACAGTGAGAGCCTCTAGGAAGAAGCAGAGGCAAGATCTGAATCCAGGCTTTCTCTTTGTAGTCTGCTTACTCTAGACTACACCATGTGCTCCCTGAAGACTCAAGGCCCCATCTGTGGCTGTGAAGACCTTAAGCTGAGTTGGGAAGACATGGTGCACACTTTGGAGAATGAATTTGGGATTGGGGAGACGAACTTTTCTGACTCTATGACTCTTTGCTAAGTGCAGATGTGATGCCCACAATTGAAAAAAAGAGGAGAGAGGAAAGGAAGACAGGATTAATGCAACAAGGACAGATCCCTAGTAATAACCTTAGGAGTCTGATGAAATAATGTGTAAGTTTGGGGAACTCAACAGATTCCCAGACTTTCCTTCCCTTCCCACTCTCTGCACCATCCTGCGCCCTTCTCTTCAGCCTCGTTGTTTCAGGTCTGTCCCAAGAGCAGAACACAAGAGAGGGTCTGTCTCATTCACTGTTGTATTCCCAGCACCTAACCAGTGCCAGGCACATAGTAGGTGCTCAATAAACATTTGTGGTGTGAATTAATGAGGAGAAACACAGCTGGCTGGAACTTAGTAGCAAGAGCCTGTCCACCTGGAGTCTCAAATAATTGAATCTTAGGGCAGTGAAACTCTTAAGAGGCCATCTGGTCCCTGCCTGGCTTCTACTGAGGACCACCTGCCAATCATCCTCTCTCTCTTTTCCTTAAAAGCCGAATGAACAGCAGGGCTGATGGAGACCTCTAGAGACCATGTAGCTCTGTGGGTCTGAAACTTGGCTGTGAACAGTATTCTGGTTTGTGGGATACTGACACCTGGACTCACTCCTAAAGATTCTGATTTAATTGGCCTGGGCTGCCACCTGGGCATCAGAATTTTTAGCAGCTCTCCAGGTGATTCTAATGTGTAGCCAACATTTAGAACTAGGTGTCTAATCCAACTCCCTCATTTCACAGACCAAACCTCAGAGAAAGGAATCGCTGTGCAGGATTATCCCCGCCAGTTGGGGGCAGGCCGAGTCCCCAGTACAGTGAGTGCTCTTCCCTGCTCCAAAAGCATCACCCTCGTCTCTTCTCAAGCTGCATTTTAGGATTTCCAGGCTCTTGAGCAGTTTCTTCCCAAGGTTACACCTTTTAAGCCTTTCCTTGATCTGTCCAGAGTGGATTTAGTTTTAATCCAGCCCAGAATGCAGCTTCACTCAGATCCTCCTTCCTGCTCTGGGCGGTCCTCCCTTTATAACCGCGTGCATCAGCTTCTTCAGCTTCTTAGGGGAAGTCTCCAGTGCAACCAACAACCCCCTTCACCTGGGGCCTCTCTTTGCTCCCTCTCCTTCCTGCCCAATTCGTAGTAGGCCTTAAACCACTTATTGTTCTCCTGGCCAGAGTCCTCCCCAGATCACCCCTCCCCCACTGAGTTGCTCCCAACAAGACCTGGAAGAAAGTGAGTTTTGCCTCCTTTTCCATTTCTCCTCATTGGTGACTTCTCTCAGTTCTGTAAAGGGAGGGCTGGCCCCGGAGGACACAGCTCTGTCTCCCTCACAGCTGGCAAACAGCTAACTTGAGTCATGGCCTTGGAACACACATAATCTGCTCTCATTTATTTAGAAAAAAAAAATACCACTAGCAGCCAAAAAGACACGCTGATAAAGGCTTTGTTGAAAGATGATCCAGAGCAGATAAACTGTTCCTTCATCCTCAGCTGGCAGTAAGTAAACCCCCTCCTGGGGAGTCCAGCTGAGAGTATTTTGGGCAGTCTGGAGAGTTTTAACCCTCATTAGCCCCAACTAAAAATGGAGCCACTGGAATTTTTATAGGCAGCTATTAAGCATTGAGGAGAACTTTCAGTGCGTTGGTACAAACACTCGTACTAATTATGTCGCCCAACCCTTCACGAGCAGAGCAGGCTGCTCTGTCCCTCTCTTCCAGGGATGAAATCACTGCAACTCTCACCCCTGACAATTTCTCCACCTCCCAGCCGGGCCCCTGGGTGCTCCAGAACATCCTCTGCTGCCTTTTAGAACTTTGCTAATTGTTTCTATTTCAAGCACGTGACAGCCACTGAAGCCTCCAGTCTCCTCTGTGGAAGGAGCTCAAACACCTAATATGGGGACACCGGATAATGTATAGAAAGCACTGAGTCCCAGTGAGGCTCTTCACTTAGCTAATTCATCATTTGCCAGTTGTCTCCTCATGCATGACCTTATTTAATCCTTCCAGAACTACTGTGGGTGCTTCCGGACCACTTTGCAGTAGAGGAAACTGAACTCAAAGTCAAGTCAACACAGTGCTCTTTGCACTGACCGTACCTGAAAAGAATTCTGGGTTCCAATGGTGCTCATTTTCCTGGAGGCAGAGGGCTTACGAGTCTGCACACAGGAATATTGTCAAAGGCAGAGAATCATCGCCAAGGAGGCAGGAGAAAGGAGTGTAGGAAAATCATCTAGTCCAGAGGGGGCAAACCAGACACTGTACATCAAATATGGCCCATACATATGTCTTAATTTGCCTGCACTGTTTCATGAAGGAATTTGTTGCCAATATTTGAAAAACCCCAACATTTCTCCCAAAGATCCAGACTTCTAAGTTTGTCTTGAAAAACTATAGATCTGAGAACACTGGCTACTTGGCCATCCATTGGTTGAATCTGACCAGGGCTGTGCCCTCAAAAGGGGTCAGCCCTCCCTAGTTTGCCACAGTCTCCACTTGGCCAACGCTTCTCATTTCTGTTATTTGCCTGACCCCTTTTGACGACTGAGTTTATAGCCCCTGATCTATTTCTACTCTGAGAGGTAAAGAGGTCAAAGTCAAAGGCAAATGGGGTGGTGACCTTAAGAAAACCACTTAGTTTCCCTCTGCTGCAATTTCCTCATCTATAAAATGGAAATATTGACAGTGCCTGTCTTAGTCTGTTGGGGCTGCCATAACAAGATACCACAGACTGGGTGGCTTAAACGACGGATATTTTCTTACAGTTCTGGAGGCTGGAAGTCCAAGATTAATCAAGGTGCCGGCGAATTTAGTTTCTGGTGAGAGTTCTCGTCACGGCTTGTAGATGGCCTCCTTCTTGCTGTGTCCTCACATGGCCTTTCCTTGGTGCATGGGCTGGGGAAGGGGGACAAACTCTGATGTCTCTTCTTTAAGGACACTAATCCTATTATCTCAGGGCCCTACCCATATGACCTCATTTAATATTTTTTCCTTAGGGGACCCATTTCCAAATACAGCCACAGTGGGAATTAGGGCTTCAACGTACGATTTGGGGTGGGGGACACAATTCAGCCCATAATAGCACCCATTTCCTAGGAGTGTGACGACGGAATGAGTAAACACAGGAAGAGCATCAGAACAGTGTCTGGCGTGTAGTATGTTCTCAGTACCATTGACCTTTGAAACAATCAGGGGTTAAGGGCACTGACCTCCCCCCCCGCCCACAGTCGAAAATCTGTGTATAATTTTTGACTCCTCCAAAACTTAATTACCAGTAGCCTATTGTGGATCGGAATCCTTACCAATAACACTCAATGAACACATATTTTGTATGTTACATGTACTGCATACTGTATTCTTACAATAAAGTAAGCTAGAGAAAAGAAAACCTTTCTAAAATCATGAGAAAATACATTTATAGTATTTATTGAAAACTCCGCAGGTAAGTGGACCCGCGCAGTTCAAACCCATGTTGTTCAAGAGTCCACTGTAAATGCTAGCAATAACATGTGCCAACATTGAGGGTGTGGGGTTCCTCTCTGGCATTTTGCAATGCTTATTCAGCGAAAAGATACGTCTGTCATGGGCACCTACCCTGCTACTCGACCAGCTGTTGTCTTTCACGAGGCCGAGGAAAGCATTACAGCTAAGTAAGGAAGACCTGTCGGCATGTTTCTAATGCTGACTTCTTTCCCCAAACTGGACACTCAGGGAACCAAAAGGGAGACTGTCAATCCATTGGTCCTCTCCTCAAGGAAAGTCGAAACACCTCCCCACACAACCTTGGGCTCACACTCTCTTTTCAGTTCACGCAGGAAGACATCAACCTCTGAAGGTGCTTCTGCTCATGGTCTGGATACACGAGTGCCTTGTGTTCCCGCGTGTGTTAAGTCCTCGTTACATCTTACCTATCTTTCCCTTTCATCTCCGTGTGTGTGAAATTCCCCTGGAGGCCACTGGGGCCTATGCCCGGGCCTGAACATCAAAGTACACTCGTCATCTCTGTTTGCCCCTAATCACTGCCCAGGACGCTGCCCTCGGTGGACTGGGCTCCCATCTCCTGCCCTCACCTAGCTCCTTCAGGCCCAGAGCCGGCAATGGCTTCCAGGTCCCCGATCCTGCGTCCCTCGCCATCCTCTGTGGTTCCCTTCACTCTGCTGATGCCTCTGTCAATAGGCCCTTCAAAAATATATTTCAATTAAACCTTTTTGAGAGGTCCACCTGCTTGGCCCCTGACTGATGTAGCTGGAACCGGATCCGTACACAGTTTTTCAAGGGAAAGTAGAGAGATCTGAATCCAGAAAAACCGGTCAGTGGTCAGGAATGATTGTCCAACTCCAATTTCTGTGAATATTCATAATACATACTTTATGGTATTCGCCAAGTACCTGCCTCACCCAGGATGTTACAGGCAGAACGAAGATTAGCAGATGCGGCTCCCTTCCTATCACGTGGGTTCCCGGACCTTTGGAAACTCCCAGCGTAGCTCCGTCTGATCCCAACTGTGTCTCCATAGCAACTGCTTTAGGTCTCATTCAGCAGACTTCACAGGCCTGGGTCGGTGTGTTCCCATTTTCTTTTGGGACACAGATGCTACCTTGTTAAACTTGCTTCATATTCATCTTCCCCAAATGCCAGAGAGCCCAAAAGACAGCTTCCTCACATAACCCCAATGATCTTGAGGCATCTGAGCAATTGCTCCCGTCTGACTCTCAGGAAAGCCCCCCAGATGCCAAATCCAAGAATCTACAAGACGGTAGCTGCTGGAGACTGAATGTTTGCGTTCCTCCAAAGCTTGTATTTTAAACCCTAAGCCCTTATGAGATATATTAGGAGGTGGGCCTTTAGGAGGTGGTTGGGTCATGAGGGTGGAGCCTTCATGAATGGGATTAGTGCCCTTATATGACATCCCAGAGAGTGTCTTTGTCCCTTCCATCATGTGAGGGCACAGAGGAAAGATAGCCATCTATGAATCAGACACTGAATCTGACAGCACTTGGAACTTCGATGTGCCAGACTCCGGAACTGTGAGAAATGTTTGTTGTTTATTAGCCATTTAGTCTCTGGCATTTTTGTTACAGCAGCCTGAGTGATGAGGACATTTGCTTTCCTAGGAAGGGGCAGGCACAGAGATCCACCTGCTCTGTCAAATAGGGGACAGCAGGTTTCTCCCTGAAGGCTGTCATTGTAAGAGAGGGCAGGAATTTTACAGCAGATGAGCCTCTTCTCTGGGCAAAAAGTAGCTGCAATCCAAGAAAGTCTTAAATGTCTGCTGTCTCTCGCCAACTGTCCTCAAAACACCTTAGTGCCCTAAACCTGGCAGGAAGGACATTGTCCAGGCCCTGCTGCTGCCAGTGGGGCACCCAGGCCTCACCGTGGTCCTTCCACCAGCAGCTCCCCTGGTCTTGGTCTTATTGTTTCTAATTCTCCTCCACGCTCCCCCTTCCCTGACATCCCCTCTCTAAGGGATAGGTTAGAAAAACAAACAGACCTGAAATTCAAGGGACTTCCCTGGGAGGTAAGAGTGTGAAGCATCAGGACAACAAAAGTTTTTCATCATAATGCCTAAGCATTGCTTGTGATTACGATTTAGATCCGTGTTCTTCTTGCTATTACAAAAAAAGGAAGGGAAGGGAAGGGGAGTTGAATTAAGAGAATCAAGGTTTAAGTCTCAGTTTGACACTAATTGCGTCATCTTATGCAAGTCACCTAACCTTTTTAAACTTGTTTCTTTTTTTGTAAAATGGAAATAATAATACCAATTTCACAAGGCTATTATAGTAGACATTATGTTTTCAGAAGTTATTCAGTTCTCCCTGATTTTTAAAACCTTTTACGTGCAAATAATTTCAAACTTACAGAAACATGGCAAGAATAAACGTGGCAAAGAATGCCCATATGCCCTTTACCCAGATTCATCTACCGTTAACATTTTACCTTATTTCCTTTATCATTTTTCTCTCTGTACACAGATGCACACAGACGCACACACACAGTAGGTTTTTTCTGAACTATCCGAGAGTAAGTTGCAAATATCATGGCCTTTTTATCCTGTAACTTCAGTCTATGTTTCCTAAGAATCATGACGTTCTCCTACGTCACTACGGTACAATTACTAACTGCAGTAAAGGTAATACGGGCACAATACTTTTACCTAATTAAACATCTGTATTCCAGTTTGGTCAATTGACCCAATAATATCATTTACACCATATTTGTTTTCCTGCAGGTCAAGATCTAGTTTATGATCAGATAACACATTTACTAGTCATGTCTCTTTAGCCTTTAATCTGTAACATTTTCACAGATTTTCTTTGTTACTTATTACATTAAAGTTGAAAAAATATACAGTGTTTACATTAGTTTTCGTATTTTGGATTGGTCTGATATTTCTTCATGATCAGATTCATGTTATGGATTCTCAGCCAGAATAGTACACAGGGGATGTTGTGTCCTTTCCAGGACATCGCATCTGGAGACACATGATGTCCATCTGCCCATCATTGGTGATGTTACTTTTGACCACCTGGTCAAGGTTTGTGTAATTACTCTACTGAATGGTTACTATTTTTTCCCTTGAAACTAATAAGCGATCTGGAGGAAGACACTTTAAGACAATGCTGATATCTTGCTCATCATCAAAATGTCCCCTCTAGACTTAGCATCCATCCGTGACTCTTGCCGAAATAATCTTTACTATTAAGGTTGCAAAATGATTTTCTAAGCCTAGTACTTTTTCCACATTCACATTCTACTGTAAGCAAGAGTCTCCTCTTCTTCCCCATTTATCTATTCATAATCAATATGGATTCATGGATTCCTATTTTTCCAGTGGTTTGTAATTCACTACTGTAGTTAACTATGTTGTGCTCAAACTGTCCCAGATTTGACCAGTGGGAGCCCCTTCAAGTTGGCTCTTTGTCCTGGTGTCTTTGTGAAATGCTCTCATCATTTTTTTAAGCAATTATTTTCTGACATAACAGGATATTCTGGGTTCACCTTGTGTTTACCCTGCACCAGCCATGGAACTGGCCATTTCACCAAGGATCCTTGATTCCTTTAGGTGGGGAATGGTAGTTAGATACCAAGATATGAGTTCTTGGTGTGTTCACTGCCACAGGGGCATCCTTCGGCAGATGGTGCTAGTAAATGTAAATACGTAATACATGTACGCGTGCATATATATGTACATTTTACATACGCATACACATATTTTAGAAATAATGAATTCACATCAATACCTATAACTCCAGTTCATTGTAGAGGGTTCTTTTTTGTTTCCATATTTGTATGTTTCTGCTTCTATAGTGAGAACGCTGTCTCCCAACAATATCAATATGTTTATTCATTTGCTTAATCCTATCAGATATCTAAAATAGTTTCAGAATTGTGTAGCCTCTTTTGAACACTCTTGTTATGTCTGTGCAATTTCCCACCATGTGAATCTTTTTTTCCCCTAGGATAAAATCTAGAAAGCTTCCTCTTCGATTTTCTTTGCAGGTAGGGCACAAACAAGTGACCTGGATTTCACCAGTCACATTCACCACATTCACCACATTCAATCAATGTGAGGCGTTGATTCACGACAAAACAGAGGAAGGAAATAGGCTCTGCACTAAACATCCATTTGGCAGAAATAAGCTCTCCAGTAAACATTCATTTTGCTGGTGAGAGTGGGTGATGGCTGAAGAATTCTGCCTGATAAACTCTCTATCCTGCATCATTTGCGTATATTTTCCTCTACATTTTTTAAATTGCTTTTCACATTTAGATCATTAACTCACTTGGATTTTTTTCCAACTTTTTCCCCCCTAAGGCTATGTCTTTACCCAGGTTCCCTAGAACTTGCTTCTCAAAGTGTATCCTCAATGAACAGCATCATGGGGGAGCTTGTTAGAAACGTGGAATCCCAGTCCTCACCCCAGACCTACTGACTCTGAATCTACATTTTAATGAACAGCCTTGGTGATTTAAAGTTTGAAGAACTTCTGCCCTAAAAATAGCTGGGAGCGAGGATTAAGTGCTGATGCTTTATTCGAGGGGTGTTAACTCACAACAGGAAGAGTTAAAAAAAAGAGAAGCGAAGCCGAGAAAGGGAAGCAATTCAAGGGGATGGGTTTCTACTCCCGTCTCTGCTTTAACCGAATCTCGAAGTGACAAAGCAGGTTGCTTAGCAGACGTGAGCACCTGACCATGTGGCAAGTCTCTGGGCAGGCAGTATGGAGAAACTGTGCCTCAGAGAAATCCAACGATGGCGCAGGTGAGGGAATATATCCTCATAAACCTTCCATTTGATGTTTCCCACCAGTTGCCCCACAGGGAGTTAACACCTATGCCTCTGGGTAATTATATCACTCAGCCTCTTTGGTGGCCATTTGGAAGCCAGATTTCACATCCTATTGTATGGTATTTCACCCAAGTCTAAACGTAGTAGGAGGAGCCAGGAATACATTTACCAGCTGGTAGGCCTGGCTATCCATATACAAGTAACCAAAGAGAAAGGCCTAGGCAGTGAAACTGTGCAAGCTGCAGTAGCAATTAAGACCAAAGGAACCTGAGAAGGCATCATAAGATATGTCCAATACGGTCTACTCATTCATCAACCAGAAAAGGTGTATGGGGTAACGTCAACGGATGAGACATTCTGTATGTCTTCGATGGTGGTGCTGATTGAAGTCCAGTGGACAATGAAAGCAAGTCCATATATGGTATATATATGGATTCTGGTAGAGACAAATCGCTGCCCCTTCCAGGGTGGAAGGCATGACCTTCTATTATATATGAGTCCTTATCAGAATACGGAGCCACCATTCTTTTTCTTTCTTTTAAGAATAAAATGCCCTCACCCTATTTCAAGGTTGTGGTCAGTTACAATCTCCTAGAAAACCTAAGGGAAGAGGGCCAATGAGTCAAGATACAGTCAGCTTGATTCGAGCTGCTAGAGCTGGTCCCAAGGCTGTAACTGACATTCATCATCTCCCTTCTCCGCCACCCATTCTAGATTTCCCTCACTCTTGTCCAGCACGTCAGCTGGTTTATCTAGGTTGGTTACCTGATTGGGTGATCTACATACCTGGGAGAGGGTTTGAAGCTCTTAGCTGAATGGCTCTTACTGAATTGTAATTGCTGTCATTGAAAAATCATTGCTTTACCAGGCACGGAAGTACTAGGAGATATCCCAGTGAATCCCCTGGGCTCCCTGCAATCCAGGAGGAGCCATCCAGGCTCCTGGAGGGAATTAGCATTAAGATACTTTAACTCCTTTCTCTGCCCGCTGGCCTTAAGTGACCAGTGCAGTCTCAGCTTCCCAATCGGTGGAACCTTACCATCCGTGTACCCTGGCAGAGCTATCTCCGTGGAAACCAGAACCTCTCACATAACAGAGTCCAAAGTTGCAGGGACAAAAAGCCCAAATTCCTCAAGCGAGTCACTGGCTATAACAGTAAAAGGTGCCGCTTCTACTTCCCCTAGTTCCTGGATTCATTCCTTCTAGCTATTGGGGATTAGTACCACATATTGGTCATTATAATCAGAAAGAATAACTGGTTCAAAAGCACAGTTCAAAGCACATCACAACCCGGAGGACTGTGCCACAGCCCTGCAAAGTGTCGTCCTCTGGTTTTGATTTAACCGAGTTTCAGCAGGCTTTCCCACTCTATTATCAGGCCAGCCACTTCTGGGCATGGGATACATGGTAAAACCAGTAAACCACAGTCAGGAGCCCATTCTTGCCCCCTCCTTCACCATAAAATGGGTCACTTATTCCGAGGACACGTCATCTGGAGTAACATGTCAATGGATAAGGTAGTCTAGAAGCTCTCAGATGGTGGTACTGCCTGAAGCCCTGTGGGCAGAGAAGGCACACCCATATATGGTGTTTACGTTCCTTGCGGTTAAGTCACTGCCCTGTCCAAGGCAGAAGATGCAATGTAAATTTAGCAGTCACCAGGTGGTTACCTGGCTTCCCTGAAGAATGCTGCTGTGTGGAGGGCTCAGCGTCAGTTTTTGTAGTCAGCCAGTTGGGTCACTCAGTGATGGCAATAGCCTTGGGCCAGATCTGGCTTAGGTTTGGAAATTAGGTGAGGGTCTACAGTTTTTCACCATGGTGACTGAAGTCAGCCTTCTGCTCACCAGTTATTCTTTCTGATCATACAGATCAAGCAACACCCTAATTGGCAGCTCATCTGTCTCACCCTTGGTAGGGTGACTACAGGTGTCAGTTTGACTGGGATGGTCCTGGTGCATACCAATTGTCCCCATGTAATCCTTACTATCACCCCTTTTCACTCTCAATAGTAGCTCAATTTGGACAATAAATCATGTGCATATCTTTCCCTTGGGAATGCCATTATCTATTACCACAGTAGGAGTCCTTTCAGAGGAAGTCGCCAGATGGCTCCTCCACCTTGCTGTCCATTGTGGTATGTCTACTTTGTCCTGTATGACTAAGTGGTCCCACCTGGCTTCTGCAATGGTGAGATCTTTGTCATTTTCGCTAATAGTTACACAGTACCCTCCCTCCACCATCAACCCCGGACCACGAGAAGAGCCACTATCGACTGCTCAAAAGGCCTTCTTACTAGTGCCGTCTTTATTGCCTTAGTGAAGGGAATGTCCTCTGGGCCAGCGCAGGGAACTAGCCAGGTGGTGGGGTCTTGAGCCATTCATCATACACCTCTGCTTCTCCACTTGGTTTATTATAGGCCATTGTTGAGACCAGGCTTCAGACACCCCAGCAAACTATTGGGACAAGCTCCAGGCATCTTGGCTAAAACGTTAAATCCTGAGTTTTATATGAGTCTCCATGAATCAGTGAATTTTCCCCACTGAGCTTTCTGCTTCACTCCTGCCCCCAAATATAACATCGAGATCCGCTCCCACACGCATTTCCACACTTCCTGCCAGTACACAGTGCCAAGTCCTGCAGATATGTTTGGCAGGTAGGCTTTGGAGCAGGGCTTTTTCTTCCCAGTGTGGGCTGTGCTACAATTGACTCTGGGTATTGGTGGAGGCGATAAGTGGCAGGGTCAGGTCTTGAGAAGAACAAGCCGTGGAGAAGGGAGTCTTTCTGGGCCGGAGCATCCAGAGGATTTGAAGGGTCAAGATGCTCATCCATCAGGACGGACATCCCTATCCCAGGTCTCAGGGGCCTGCTCTCCCCATCAGGGTCTGACTTTGCCATGGAAGCCTGTGAAGACTGTGCCTTTAGTGTCCTTTGCAGTTCTACTGCCTTGTGACCAGGTCCTGGGCTTGATTTTAAACCTATCCTATGGTGGCAGGAAGTAAATCTCTCTCTTAAAGTTGCCATGGAGGCGCTCTGGCTTCCAGAGCATTCCATGAGTTGGTAATTAGCTGCTCTGAGCCTGTCATTGTTTGTTTCCAAGGTCTCTGGTACCTTATAATTATCATTATTTCCAAACTGAGTGAGTGCCACCGCTACTTGATCTCCCGATGTCTTGCTCTCCACCCAATCAATGCACCCCAATGAAATACAAGTGAAAGCTGTGGTTATTATATATCAGAGTTATTACCACCTCTCTTATCACCAGCAAAGGGATCTCTGTTGATTACAGACAGGTAGGTAATACAATGCCAAAATCCATCCTGAGTAGTTGCTTTCTAGAGCCACTGGTGGAACCAATTGTCTGAGCTCAGTTTCCCTAGGAAACAGAATCTGAAGCAAAGATGAAATCTGATTGAGACAGTAGCAAGAGAGTGAAAGGGGACATGGGGTAGGCCAGGATGAGATGCAATGCCAGGTGCTGTGTTATCAGGCAGGTAAGTGCTTTACGACCAGCATCAAAGAACCATGGCAGGGTCCTCAGTAGGTATGTCTGCTCAGACAGGCTGTGCTGGAAAACCATGACTCCAAACAGTCCATAGAACAGGGGAAGGAAAGAGAATGTATCTGCCCAGCTCCCTCCCATCTCCTGTTTCTCATTGGTCAAAATGCTCCCCATAGGGAATTAATTTCCTTCGATGCATCATCCTGCCCCTTTGATGGCTGCTTAGAAGCCACATCCTGTAGTGTGGCATTTCCTCTGAGTCCAGAAGTAGTGGAGGGGTCAGAATTCCAGACATGTGGCTGGCCAGCCTGGCTGTGCAGCAGCAGCCAAGAAGAACTTGGCTGGGCCAGTGACTAGTCAGTCCCTGGTGGCTGAGCTGCACAGATTTAATTGGCTGTGAAGGTAGCTGTGGAACCAGTAGAAAGACAAGGTCTAGCCAGTGTGAGGAGGCACATAAGATGCGTCTGATACGCTCATTAATAGGTTATTAACATCAACGAGTGCTGGAGCTAGAAAAATGATCGGAACAAAAGCTGGCACTGAAAAATAAGATGCTACTTAAACTCAGTTTTTTCTGTTCCAAACCTCCCCACTACACATCTCTGCTATACCAGTTGTTATGCCAATGAATAGAAGTGACTATGCTCTCAGAGGCTGAGCATGTAGTTACCAGGTGTCCCTGTTCAAATCACAAGTTGGCTCTGTCCCATTATGTGCACATATGGCTATGTCACTCTTACTAACTACCTGAACTTTCAAAACCCATAATCTGTCCGGCCTGGGTTCATCTACGCATTCATTTGAACACAAGGAAAGGAAGAACAGAGTCGGCCGGTCCATGCAACTAGCACAACTCTAAAATGCAAAAGAATTCCAAAAAGAATCCCTTCACTGGGACAGGACAGCACAGTTCACTTCAGAAGGCTTTTGGGAAAAGCAGCCAAATCTCACAGTTCTCTTCATGTCACTTGGCTCCCCACTGCACCCCACCACCAGGGAAGAGGAAAACAGAAGAGGAGAACAGACAGATGGAATATTGGACATGAACAACCACAGTTTTTCCCTGAACTGTCAGGGAGTCCTGACGTGCCTGGGGCAAGATGATGAACTGATAACCTACTCTGTTCCTTGGGATTTTCATTCCGGCAAAGCAGGATCCAGGCCTTGGTTTAACAGGGTAATAGTAGTTGTTTAGACTTGGCCTGAGTGGGGACACTGGGAATTGATACCAGGGAAGGTGACACTTGCCAGACATTCTTCGATGTTCACCAACTGGTCCGATCACTTGAGCTTTTAGAGCTCAGTTTTCTCCCGAGGGATTGTGAGGACAAATTCCCATCCTCTGCACACAGATCTTCACGCTGAAATCTTAGTCTCCTGGAGTTGAAACTCCAGGCAAGTGTGGAGAAAGGGACCAATCTGAGAGATGAGTGAGGAAAGAGGGAGGAAGGATGTTCGAGATGAGAAAATGCATCGCACGCCGAGGCATGTTTTCTTTTTATCAGGAAATGAAAACTGAGGCAATTACATGGTGAGAAGATAGTTTGTTTTTTTTTTCAATTTCCTGATGTTTTTTAGGTGTACTTATTCCACTTGAATTATTCAGGTAATTTCCAGAATGAGCCCATTTCCTTTGTCTCTGTGGACCTAAGTTATTATTCTTATTACTGAATTTATAAGATCCTAGGCATGGGCTCTGTCTGCAGTCATGCAGGACAGGTCCAGAGTCAAGGTCTCCTCATCCAAGTCCTGGCTCTCAGCTACACTCCAGGGGCCTCTGCTGGTACTGGTCCCTCACCACCCCCTCCCATTGAAGGGAAGTTCCAGAAACTGATGTCATCAGTGGTCTTTGTCAATTGCATTCTTAATTCTAGCTTAACTTAGCATTGCTATCACAACTGCTTCACTCTCTCAAAGCTGGCGTGCTGGCTTGGAGTTTAAAGAGAAAGGATATTATGGCCAGGTCCCTAAGTGCCCATGAGAGAGGAAGTCAGAGAATCACAGAACCTTAGAGTCAGAACAGACCTCGGAGAGTGGGGGGTCTGCTCTCCTCTTTTCAGAAAGAGAAGTTAAGGCCCAGAACAGGCAAGTGGCTTGCTCCGGGTCACACGGCTTAGCCAAGTGACAAACCTGGACTTAGAGTCAGCTGTCGGGTCAGTAGTCTGGTGGTCTTCCCACCGCACTGTGCTCCTCTTTAAGGCGGAGGCGGGGGGGTGGTGTGGGGGATGAGAGAGGGCGGGAAGGCCTTTAAAGAAAAGGTCTTTTAGTAGAGAGTGTGGAAGGGTCTCCCACTTCACCATGGCTTTGAAGCAGCTTTTCATCCCTGCCTCTAATTCTGCAGCTGTGACAGAACTGTCAGGGCTGGCTGACCTCCCAGGGTTTAGTGTTGCATATCAGTGTGGGTTTAAATGGACTTTATTAATCATGACTAGTGTCAGAAGACACATGCCTGTGCCCCCTTGTTAGTTTTGGGGAATTTGTAATGTGAACTTTTAAAAAAAAAAAAAAAGATTTAGTTTTGTTCCTTCATGTGGGCAACCCCTGCTTGACCCATCCATCGTCCCCTGGTAGCGGCAGGTGACTGTGTCCAGCCTTCCTCAGGGAATGATATTCTAACGACAAGCTTTCCTCTACCTCAGGATCACTTCTCTGGTGACTTTACCTCTCTTCTGCTTCCCACGGTTGCAAACCTTCACAGCACCACGACTCCTGGGAAACTCTGTCTTAAGTCCCTAGGACAAACGCTCCAGCCCCGAGGGGCTCCCAGGGCACGACAGCGATCGGATTTCGCGTGGCGGCGCAGCTCCCCCTACTCCTCTCCCCTCCCGCCCGGGAACCTGCGGAGCCAATCAGAGCATCGCGGAGCTCCGGGTTGTAGAGTCCCGAGTCCCGGACCCGCCCCTCTTTGTTGCGGTGGCCAATGGATGCGTTCGGAACATCGGCGGCTGCCCGGGTGACTCGGTTATATGTCACAGAATAACATTCGAGAATGGGACATGGAATGAGGGGACGGTCGCAGCAGCCCCAGCAGCCCCAGCCCCAGGCCCAGCAGCAGCAGCCCCCGCCTCCCCGAGAGGCGCCGCAGCAATGAGGCCGAGCGCCCCGAGGTAGGGTCCCGGAGCTGCGGCGCCCTTCCCGCGCCACGCCTGCAGCCTGTCCCCCCGGGTGCTTGGCGCGGGAACTCGGGGGACGGGGGCGGGTGGGGCTATGTGCACGGGAGCCTCGGAGCTCTGGGAGGGCTTCCTTGAAGACACGCGGCCGCCTTTGCAAACCCAGGCTGCTTCTGCGCCCTCGCGCCGACCCCTGGCGACCAAGCACTGTGTGGAGCCTTGCGGGGACCTCCCGTTCCTTCACGCTGCACGAACTGCCTGTCTTCCCCCTACCCGGTCCACTCCGCATCCTCCACGTTCCTTTATTTCCCTCCCGGTGTTTAGGTGTGCGTGAAGCTCTGTGGCAAAGGTCCAGTCGCCTTTCGAGGTAATTGCAGGGCTGGAAGCTCGTATTCCATTCCTGGGTGAAAGCGGATGGGGGGGAGGGGGGTCTGTCAGCGCTGGGGGAGAGTGACGTGGGGACACTCCGAGGCCCTACCGCCGTTGGACGTGGTTCCTCCGGGTGTCCACTTACCGCGGTGTGTGCTGTGTCTCCACTGATTTCAGGCACGGTCCGTACGCGGAGCTCCGGCCGCCGCTCCCCCTTGGCGCGTCCTGCGGCAGCGCGAGGCATGGAGGCGGCGGCCCCCGCGGGGCGCTGATCCCCGCGCCGCGCTCGCACGCACACACCCCCCCGCCCCGCCCTCCCGGCTTCGGCCCCAACATGACCGGCTCCGCGGCCGACACTCACCGCTGCCCCCACCCCAAAGGCGCCAAAGGCACCCGGTCCCGGAGCAGCCACGCGCGGCCCGTGAGCCTCGCCACCAGCGGGGGCTCGGAGGAGGAGGACAAAGACGGCGGGGTGCTGTTTCACGTTAACAAGAGCGGCTTCCCCATCGACAGCCACACCTGGGAGCGCATGTGGATGCACGTGGCCAAGGTGCACCCCAAGGGGGGAGAAATGGTGGGCGCTATCAGGAACGCCACCTTCTTGGCAAAGGTCAGTGTCTTCCAAGGAGGGGGTGGGGTGGGCATTGACGGGACCATTTCAGCCTGTACGGAGCAAATAGAGGCAATTTTCATTTTCTGGTCCTGCTACAAACTCCCTTTTACTCCCCGGCCTTCTCCACAGCCCCACCCCCTTTGCTTTATTGAGATATTTGCCTTGGAAGCCTTAGAAATGGGGGAGGGGGAGGTGGGTGCTTGCTGTCCTGGGACTGTAAGGTCAGGTTGTGCCAAGGTTTCTTTGAATCTCGAGCCAAAGTCTTATTTATTTACTCACCCCCATGTCCACCCTCCTTCAGCAAGAACTGTAGCACCAGCCATGCCAAGAATGCATAGGCCCCTAGGGGGTCCCATCCTGCTTTTCCTGTCTGGAGTCTCTTGGTTCCCCCGCCCCCCCCTTGGAAATGATTTATTAGGCTGTGAATGAATTTGCACTCAACCAGTCAGACTTCTCAGCGTGAATCATTTCTAGACTTTTTGCCAATTTTTTTTTTTTTCTTTTTTTAATGACGGTGACTTTCACCTCTGAAACTTGCGAAACAGTGAATTCTCTCTTTTTCTGGCTTATCTGGGCTCCAAGAAGAAAATGGAGTTTGGGCTATAGCTTTAAAAGGGACTTTCCAGACGTGATGAATTAGTCTCACTGGACAGAGAGAGAGGCTCACGAGTGAAACTTTCTACCTTGGAGAAAAGCCAGTGAGCTGATTTGGTTTGGTGGCCAAGGATAACTTAGAAAAACAAAGGGAGGGAGATGTGCAGTGGTCGCTATATGAAACATCAAAATGCAAAGTGGGGGAGAAATGCTGCAGAATCTGGGGGGGGGGCTTGTAGCATGGCAGATGGTTTCCCCTGCACCCTGGGGACACTAGCATGGCTGAGAAAATTCTTGGGCTGGTCTAGGAATGCCAGACCTGAGACTTGGAAGGCCATCTGGTTGAGTCCCTAACCTGGAGCATCTGGTGACCTGAGCATCTGAGCACTGCAGGCCAGGAAGCTGTACGTGCCCTTGGGGGAAGTGACAGAGCCAGTAAGCATCCTGCTGCAATCAGTAGCTGTGTTTTATTACTCTGCTGGTCAAGTAAATCTTCACTGTGCCCAACACAGTCTTGCCTGCTTTAGTGTCAGCCGTTATAACCCTTATCGAGTCTTCCTTGAGCATCAGAACAGCACTGGTCCTGGCCTGCCACTCTGACTTCTGGACTTGTCCTTACTTAAGTGAGTCTTTTCTTACGTAAGGAGGAGATGGAAGCCCTTAAACCTGGAAGAGAGGTGGCCACAGGGGACAGGGGCCTTTTCCTACTGTCCTGTGCTGCTTTTCTAACTCAACGCCCTCAGCACTGACCATTGTGGCTTCATCGGTCTCCCAATCTTTTGTGTGGGGACCCCCTTTCTTTATGGGAATCAGGGACTGTATGTGCTGGTGGAGACCAGTTTCCCACCTCTCAGCAGAATTCCTTCCTCTTTCTGAAGACCTCCTGGGAACGGGCAGGGGACGGGGGAGCAGCTCATTGTCTCACAGGGCAGCTGGTCCCAGGCCTGGCCAGATTTGATTGGTGAGAAACTCTTGGACTGAACAGAAATCCTCCTTCTCCCCACCTAGTCACAAGTCACCACTGATACTTGTGTCGCCCTTTGCACCAGGGCAGCATGTGTCGACGTCCTTTGCTACTCACAACTCCCTTTGAACGTCATGAGATGGAGCTCTTGGAGTAAAGAAGGGACTGAATTTCAGTTCTGGCTGTGTTGTTACCTCTAGCCTGTGGCCTTGATTACTCACTTAAAATCCTTGGCTTCAGCTTTCTTATCTTTAAAATGAGAGTAGACCAGACTTCATGTAAAGTTCTTTCTCACTCTCAAATCCCATGATGTTCTGACCCTTGAGTCTCAGGTCTCTAATTCTGACCCGCATGACACTAGACATGTCTGTGTGACGCTAGAGGTGCATTCCTCAGAGCTGTGACACTGCCAATCTGCATCTTCCTTTAGTCTTCTTCGTCCGCAGGTAACTCCTTTAACCTTTTATTATGTGTCATAGTTCCCTGATCAACTCACTCTCCTCGTCCTCTTTCTAGAATAATCGCTAGTTTGTCATCAATTAATCCCCTAAAATTAGCACATATGAAACACAATATTCTAAATGTTGTCTGAGCAGCTGAGGACACAGATCACTATTTCCTGAGACTTGTACTTGATACTTCCACTACCGCGGCTGGATGCTGTATTCTTAAAAAAGAGGGGCCCCTTTTTTTATAAAGTGGCCACATCACATTGTGACCTGAAGGTCACACGCAAACTCCGGCCAAGCCAGGACAAGCCCAGCTTAACCTGGACACTGGCTTTTTGAACCTAAGAACTTAATATCTCTCTCTCTCTCTTACGTTGCATTATATGGTTAGTTCTCCATCCCCAACCCCATCATGGCATCTGCCTGTCTCTCTGGTCCCGACATTCCCCAAACTGACCCCTACATAGGCTCTGAGATGGGGACAAGTTCAAAAGCTCTCGTTTCCAGGGGCCACTCCTGTCTGATTCAGGGGCTATTCTTGCACTCGGCTTGGCAGACTGTTCCATCTTGGGCCAAGTTCTTTGCTCCTTTAACCAAATCAATGTCTTACTGAGGACTTTGCCCAGAAGAAGAGTGGTCTGTCATGGTGGAAGGGTTGGAGAGTTTCAGGGAGATTAAGCATTTCTGGTAGTTGAATTTGGCAAGGAAGTGGACAGGGGAAGATGCGACAGGCCTAAGAGGAGGCCTGATTGACACGTCCTTTGACTGCTAAACATTCTGTTAGCAGCCATGGTTAAGTTCTGCCCGAAGGTCCAGGAGCTCCCACCTAGGGGGGAGGGGACCCACCTGCTCTACAATCCTCTTAAATTTGTGGCCTCTGGTTACTGGGTCTGAAGTTCACAATTAACTAGGTGAAGGCCAGTGTTTCTCAGGGATAGTACAAGAAAGCAACTCCAGTCAGTTGGAGGATGATGGAGGATGGAAGTGTGGGGCAGAGAGGTGCCCACGCTGGGGTCGTTTCTTGCAGACCTCACATTCTTGTGCCTTGTGCTCACGTTGATCTCAAATGGTAAGTAATTCGCATTAGAGGATTCAGCTTTGCCCCAGTGAAGTGTGAGTGCTGTGGGGTGAGGCTTTGCTGCAGTCAGGGCTCCACTCCTGCCCCCTGCTGGTTCACTCTGGCAGCTCCCTCCTCCCCCGTCCTGCATTCGTCTGTTCTTGCTGCTCCTCCGGAGTTTGTGACCCCTGGGCCTCTGTACCAGGCCACTATCCACGGATTCCTGGCTGCCCCTGGTGCAGAGGCCTGGGGCCCGTCCTGGGCTCATGAGTGATGTTCCGTGCTCTCCAGGTTGCCTCAGGAGATTCTCCTGCCTGGTGCCCGCCCAGTGTACTTTTCAGAGCAGGGACAGCGAAAGGCGTTGCTTTCTCCTTGTTCTTTCTTATCAAAGATTCCTGATGCCAGGGGCTCTCGCTGCCTCCCTGGCTCCCTTCTGGCTTCCCCCTTCTCTCCCACATGGTGATGTCATGGTGATGATACACACTTGTGTCCATCCCCATCCCTTCCCCTTGCATTCTTCTGACAGGTCATTGTGTTTGGCAAGAATGGAGTGAAAGAGAGCTCGTCTACAAAAGCCTTGCCTGTGGTTTGTTTCATTGTTCTTGAATAACCAGTTTCCTGTCCCCTTCACTCTCTCCTTCTACAACCCCATCCCCAAGACCCCCACCCCCTGGCCATAGGCACAGTGCCTGTGTGGAGAGGGCCCTCTAGATTCTGCCTTCATCAGCTGGGCTGTGGCCTGAGGGGGCTGGATGCAGGTGGCATGAGGCAGGAACTTCGAGGAGAGGGTCCATGGAAAAGCTCGGTTAGAGTTTCAGGTGAAATAGGGCAGAAAAATAACATGAGGGACTTTCAGGACCCCCAACAGGGAGAAAACAAAAGGAGGGTGCCCTGGGATCTTCATAAAAAGGTACCAATTTATGTTCCTAACCTGCTGTCTGAGAGCACCCTCACCAACACTGAGTATCTACATATCGGAATATCTCTGCTAGTTGGAGAGGTGAAAAATGATATTTTGCTTTAATTTATACTTCTTAAACTATCAGGGAGCTTGAATAATTTTTTCAAACATTTATTCCCTATTGCATATCTCCTTTTGTAAATTGTCTTTTCATGGCCATTTTAGAAATTGTGGTAAAATATACGTAACGTATAATTTGCCATTTTAACCATTTTTTAAATGTACAGTTCTGTGCAGTAAGTACGTTCACGTTGTTGTGCAACATCACCGCCTTCCATTTCCAGAATCTTCTCTTCCTCTCCAGCTGGGACTTTGTATTCATTAAACACTAACTCCCCATTTCTCCTCCTTCAGCCCCTGGCAACCACCCTTCTTTCTGTCTCTATGAATTTGACTACTGTACGAACCTCATATAAGAAGAGTCCTACAATATTTGTCCTTTGTGACCAGCTTATTTCGCCTAGGATAAGGTCTTTGAAATTTATCCATATTGTAGCATGTGTCAAATATCCTTGCTTTTTATGGCTGAATGATATTTCATTGTGTGTATTCACCCCGTTTTATTTATCCATTTATCTGTGGTCAGACACTTGGGTTGCTTACACCTTTTGGGGCCATTTTTTTCTTTGCGGCCTCAAGAGTTTTCTTATCACTTTGTGTGAACTCTTCATGACTTAAGAAGATTAACTCATGGTCTCAGGGATAAGTGGATGTTTTCATCCTCTTTTTTGGGCGTGAGAAGGCGTCTTCGTGATGCTCCCCGTGTCCAGGGACTCAGGCTCTGCCAGTTCTGTTTTCCAGTTGCGGGAAAGGGAAGACCTTTCAGGCTTCCCCATTCTAGACCCCTGAAAACACACTGCTGGTCAATAATAACACAGCTAACACTTAAAGAGCACCGAGCGCCGGGCCCCAAGTTGTCTGCTTTATACATTAGGTCATCTAATCCTCGTAACCAGCCCAGAAGGCTTGAAGTAGATGATATTCTCCTCTTTCATCACGAAGGAAATGAAGGCTTAGAGAGCTCATGCAGCTTGACCAGGGTCTTCAGCCAGCAGGTGACAGAGCAGGATCTCAAACCTTGTTGTGTGGGATGCGTAATCACACCCCAAGGAGCCCACCTGGTTAACAGTCCATGGTCCTGTGGGGGCACTGGCAGCCCGAGGGGCTGGTTGGGAGCTGAGCCGCAGCCTGAGCCCCAGTCGGGGTGAGTGGTGGCAGATGACATCACCCCCTCAGCGGTCTCAGCTCCTCTCTCCACCACGGCTCTGCTCCCCAGCTGGGGTTTGGGGAATGTGGCCCCAGCTGGGGTTTGGGGAATGTGGCCGCAGCTCCTGCACTCACTCTCTGCAGGGGCTGAGGTAACCAGGCAGCTGTTTTTAAAAGCCCTTGGGCGCCACAGGGCTGCTAGTCTAAGGACCAGCTGCCTCCTGACTCTTACTCCATCATCCGGCTCTTGTGGTCTCTGCTGGGCTTGGGAGAATCAAAATAATTCGGGGGTCAGCCCCCATAGCTGACTCAGAACCCTGTCACTCTGGCCACCTCAGGGCTCTGGCCAATGACGCCCTGCCTCTGGCGGCCTGTGATTTTATGGGGCATTTCCCCATGCTTACCAAATTTTCTGTTAAATAGATACCAACAGCACTTTTCTTGTAGAAATATGCTCGTGCCTTAATGAACTGTGTCATCTCCTCCCTCCCTTCCTCTATGTCTGTGTCCCCTTCCCCTTTGTACCTGCTCTAGAGCTTGCGACACAGGGGGTGCTGAGGAGATATTCGTCCACATCTCCCCTGTCTCCTCACTTCTCTGGAAAATCTCTGGAACATTCTTACACAGAATTCCATGTTTGGGTAGATCAGTGGATGTTACTGCAAAAAAAAAAAAAAAAAAAAAAAAAAGACAAGCCAGATACTTCCTGGTGTTTGTTAGGGCAGAAAACAAAGGATACTCTTCATATTTTGACTTGCTGGGGGTGGCAGTTGAGCAAATGTTCAAATTAGAACATTTTGCTCCCAAAAATGACTCTTCTAGGCAAGAATGTGAGTTGAGTTGATATGTTGTAATCAAATGTAGTTCACAGAACAGCTGTGTGTGTGCGCACACACTCTTACATTCACACGTATAGACACACACACACACACACACACACACACACACACACACACACACACACACGGCACCTTGGCTGTGAAGTGGGAAGTGTGACTAGTTTCCTTTCTGTCGAAGGGGCAGTAGGAAGTTTCAAAGACGAGAGAACAGGCACTGAGAGGTGGCATTTTAAGTAAATGCAGCGCGCAGCACAGGGTGTAGGGGTGTGGGAGCCCCCCCACCCCTCTCAGGCTGGGGGAGGGGGTAGCCGCCCTGCAGCTTCACTGTGGGGCCCGAGCCCGGGGGTCTGGAGAGCTCTGGTGCCCAGCCATGCTGCTCAGCACCATCCCCATGTCTGTTCATCAGCAGCTTCATCGTCCATCAGTTAAGCCCTAAATGCCCGGGGCCTCCCTTTCGTCTCCTCCTGGGATAGAGCTAATCTGTCCCGAGGCCCCTTCTGCTCCTCCCTAAGCAGAGTAAGCCTGGAGGAGCCTCCTCTCTCCATCCTGACAGCAGTACCGCAGCGGCCAAAGACCCACGTGGGCTGAGTGTCTCTGTCCCCAACAGCCCCACCCCACCAGAGAGGCAAGGTAAAGAGACGGCCACATAGGGGAATAAAGCAGAAACCGCCCCTCGCTTCCCCGCAGCGGTCTGGTGGGCAGCCCCGGCTTGTTCTCGCTCGTGGACCGTTGGCGGTGCTGCTCAGAGTCGAGAGGTGTCTTAGCTCGAAGTTCCAGACCAGAGGCGTTTACCGCCCCCTCCCTGTCCTTGCCTGCATTGCTCCTTTCTCTTCCCCGAATGCTGTGCAGACACTCAGTGAGTGTCGACTAAGCGGCAGACTAGGAAACAAGGAGGCAATTGAGCAGCCGTGAGGGGTAAAAGGCTGAGACGGGCTCATGAGTCAGAGGAGCTGCACGTAGCTGGGAAGAGTCGAGGCAAGAGGGGAATTGTTCCTAATTCATTTGGGGCCAGCCTCGGGGAGAGGACTCGGTGGGCATTGCAGAGCGTGGTGATGAGGAGAAATGGCAGCCCTGGTGCCATGCTGCATTTCTTCTGGGCACCATTCGCCCTGTATTTAGTGGCGCCCTGGAGTGGAGCACGTACAATAGGTCACGCCAGCCATGCAATGCAGCAGAAGGTGTAGACGTGCAGTAAGTGCGAGGCTTAATGGTGCACCTCTGCCAACATCCTGGCCCATGCTCAGGGGTTTGGGGATTGTGGGGATACTATAGGATGTGGTCCTGCTGAGGCTCCCGTGGGGAGGCTGGCTGTGTTTACACTCACATGACACAGACGGCCTTAGAGAGCCACTGTGACCTAGGGCCGAGTGTGTGTAGATGGAATGCCGAGGGAGACTTTCAGCAGAGACTCACGGGTGTGGGGAGGACCTTGTTCAGGAGGCACCGCTTAGCAGGTGACCATGCCAGGGTGCCCACCTGCTCTCAGGAGCAGCTCTCTAGTGGTCTCAGCCCTAGGCCTGTCCCCAGGCCCTGGCCCTCAGAGCATCTCCTTGATAAAAAGGTCTCTCTCTACTTCTCTGCAGCCTTCAGTGCCCCAGGTTCCAAACTACAGGCTGTCGATGACCATCCCAGACTGGCTCCAGGCAGTCCAGAACTACATGAAGACACTACAGTATCCTTCCAACCAGGGTCTGAGCAGACCCAGCCAGGGGACAGACGTGGTGATCGCAAGCTTGGGTGGCATGTCTGTCCCCAGCTGGTCAGCAAGTGCTCTCTAAGGTTGGTGAGGGCGGGCATGGAGGGATGTTCCTACGTGAGAGCCTAGAAGGAGTGATCATAGAGGATGTAATTGCGATGATCAGACCCTTCTCCCTTTAGGCGGGACAGCAAGAGGGCAGTGAGGCAGTGGGGGGCCACCTTGAGCCTCCTCCTCTTTCTCCACCTTCTCCTTCTGGTCGTCTTTCCCTCCTCTCTTCCTTTACTGTCTTTCTTTCTCTCTCTTCATTCTTCCGTTTCTTTTCTTTCCTCTCACTTTTTGCATTCATCCTGACCACTCATAATCTCCATGAGGCCCACTTGCCTTTGGCCCCCCAGCCAACCAGACTGGTGGCCTTGCTCCATTCTGCATGAACGAGTGGGGCTTCGGGATGGGGGCCCTCTCCCCTCGCTTGAGCTTGAGGAATGGCCGAGCAGCCCTGTGGATCCAGACTGCATTCAGACCAGCCAGACTGTGGTTCTTTTCTCCGCCACTGTCCTCAGGTCATGTGCAGTCAGGATTAGATCAGCTCTGAGGGCCCACATGAGCAGCACTGTAGAACAAAGGGGCCGAGGCGGATGGCCTGCTGGCCGCTTCTGGTGTTTTATCAGGAATAGGAGTCAGATGGGAGCTGGGCAGGCAGAGGTGTACATGAGAGGGACAGGCTGTTTGCCCAAGCAAGTCAGTAGCTTCTCAGAACTAAGCCAGCATCAGACTCCCTGCAGAGGCAGCTGCCACCGCCCTAGGCCCTCAGCGCATTGTCCTGGAGATCAAGCCTCTACTGACCTCTGTCCTTCCTCCTCAAAGAACTAAGCAGAAAGGATTTCATGGGGTACTGACACATGTCCACAAGCCCCAGAAGCGGCCCCTCCTCTTGGTGCTATAGGCAAGAATCTTTCCTGTGGATTTCTGTGACTTCCCTGATGGGATGGGTACCACCAGCCGGGAATAACACCAGTTCCCTCTCTTTTGGGTAGGCAGGTTACTTGATTAGCCTCTCAGTTCTCACGTGACAGATTATGAACTCCCCTACATGGCGTCTTCCCAGTGGAATCCTAAAGCAGTATTCCAGGGAGAAGGCAGCGCCAGCCTCTAGGCGTGGAGCAGACAGCCCCAGCCGCGGGATAGCTATCTGGCGTGCTGACCCCCCAGCTGAAACTTCACATGGGGAGCCCCATGTGGTCCGGGAGCACAAACTGCTGCCAGGGTAGAAGACCTGGACCCCAAGAGCTGAGCCTTTCTGGATGTGACCGAGACCTCACAGAATATTCCAGAAAGTGATAGAAATTAGAGTGGCTCCCCATTTCTGCCTAAGACATGGTCTTCACAAGGACCACTGGCCAGGGGTTAAAGAGAGTGAACCTGGCTGGAAATGCACCGATGGGGGCAAATCTGCGTGTGCCTTATACATCATCTGCCCTTTCTCCTATAAACCCCACAGCACGTTCTCAGCCAAGTTTTCACTGTTGTCCTGAAGGATCTGCTTTTTAAATTTATTTTCTCTTCTCTGATGAGTTGTGATGGCCACTGACCTAGATCACTGACTGTAGAGAGGGCAGAGAAGGGAAAGCATCAGCAGGCTGCTAGGACCATGCTCCCTGTCACCTGGCCACTAGGGCCGCCACACAAAGAAAGCAGAGTGTGGCCTTTCATTCTGCCTTCTTACATTTATTTAGTTCCTTGGGACTTCCTACTGCTTTGTTCTGAACACAGTGACTGGTGCTAGAGTATGGGGACAGCTTAGGGCCAGCCCTGACTGTAGATGTGCTTGGCTGGCAGTGGGGATATGAGAGGACAAATCCTGCCTTTCCTTCTGACAGCCTCAGATCATTGGCTACCAAGAGTGCTGATCTTGTCTGGGGTTCTGGAAAGAGGTGCCTCCTGAGCTCTGCGTGGGAGGAGCCTTCTGAGGGTGGACTTGGGCTCAGTGAGTCTCTTACTCCGAAGGTGGTGTTAATAGAAAGCATTACCCCCGGCTCGCTTTCAGGGGCTACTAACTGTTAGTAACAGAGAAAAGATGGCCAGGTAATTTATTATTATTTTATTATAGGTTTGTCTGACATTACGCATTAGATATATAAACTACATATATATATATAAACAGAGAAAGTTGGGCATATACCTTGATTCTTTTGCCAATTGAATTCTACTTTAAATATACCAGGAATCTCATTGTTTGAGTGAAACCTTTGGTACAGTAAAATAATTAAATAAAATGAAAAAATAACTTTACAGTGAGAATAAGTAGCTCCTCATTTTTCTCTTTTATTTCCAGGGGTTCGTATGTTGTATTTTTTAAAAGCTGGGCAAGCCTGAATTTGTTCCTGGTTATCCTTATGGCCATGCCAGTGATTTCCAGACTGCTGGTGAGCTTGTTCAAATCAGCTGCTGGCCCTTACCCTGGAACTTCTAATTCAGCCATCTAAGATGGCGTGACTCTGAATGGCATCTAGGGTTAAAACCATGACCTGAAATCAGAATCTTCAGGAGTGAAGACCAGAATCTGCTTGTAACAAGCTCCTCAGGTGGTTGTTATATGTGCTCGTGTCTGAGTGGGAATCCCAGCTGTTCTCAGGAGAGCGTGCAGTGTCTTTAGGTGGTCGGCGTCACCCACCTTCTGCATTGCCTCTACCACTGTTGGTGGGGGCACACATCTAATCTCATACACCCACTGCATCTGGGATACCAGTTCATGTTTCATCGGCACCTTCCCAATATGCACTTTCCTATGGGATTTTGTTTGAGGCAGGATAGGGAAACATGCAAAGCAACTTTTCTTTAGGCTCTGAAAAATTAAGATCCACTCTCAGAGAGCATGACATCAGGGAATCTTTGGTGTCCTTCAGGGTGACCTGGTGCAGGCTTGTCAGTCCCTGAGACCTTCTTGGTATCCAGCTAAATCCCAGGTTGTGGATAATGTTGTCATCTTCTCAGGTTTAGTAATCAATGTCAAGTGTCAGGTCAGGCGTAACATGAAAGCGATGTCTCCACAGTAAGCTCTGTTGCAGAGTCTGTGTGCTACTGAGAAACCCTATTGCCATACATCTACCCTTCTATCCATCATCCTTCCATTTCTTCTATTTCATCCATCCATCCATCCATCCATCCATCCATCCATCCATCCATCCACCCACCCACCCACCCTTCTGTCTATCCATACAGCCAGTCAGCTTTCCATCCATCCATCTGCCCTTCCATTCCATCAATTACATTCATCCTTCCTTCCTTTAATCTATCCATTTATCTATCCATCCATCTATCCACTTACCCTTCCACCCATCCACACATTTATTCATGCATCTGTCCACCCATCTCCCATTCATTTAATAATATTTGCTAACTGGAATATGTTGGCTGGTGCCAAGCTTTATGGGTGATATGAAGATGATAAATAAATGGTCTCAACTCTCAAATAGCTTGTAGTCTAGTTGGTAAATTAAGACATGTATTCAACTAACCAGAATCCAGAGCAGATTGAAAGTAGCTATTATAAAGGTCCAGTGTGCTTTGAGGCCTAAGTTAGAAGTTAAGTTTCCAGGGCAGGACAGTGAGGAGTCAGAGGCTGTCGACTACCTCTGGCTACTGGACACTATCTGGAAAGTCCCTACTTCCTCATCCTACTGAGAAATCAATGCATAGCTTCCTCTGCTGGATTCCTGGGACCTTCGGAGTTTTCTGTCACTTTCCCTTTACATACTTCACACAGATACAATCATACAGGGACCCAGTTCTTTGAAATTAGGAAAATGAGACCTCTGAGTGGGTAAGTGGTGCATGATCTGCGGGCAAGGTGACCTCTCTCCTGCCTGAGAGCTGCCAACTCCTCCTACGCTCCCACCCTGCATCTCAGGGCTCAGATATCCTACCTAGTCTGTCGGGGTGGAGAATGGGGGTTGCCTAGGGCCATGTTGGAGGTGGGGCTGGGGTGCGGCCACTCTGACAGCTAGACTCAGTGGTGGAGACTAACTCTATCTAACAGGGCTCGGGGGAGGCCCATGAAATTTGTTTCCTGTGGCCGCCTTTACTTGCTTTGTGTCATGCTCCTTGTCCTGGGGCATGTGGGAGGAGGCTATGGGATATGGGCACTAACATCCAGGAACTAGCTCTTGAAGAGAGAGGGGCGGAGAATTTAGGATTTGGGTTGTGCTGAGAGCAGATGTGCTTTGGCCCTCTCCTGCGAGGTGAGTTCTTCCTTTCCCTCCGTATTCCTGCATGGTGCCTGGTGCGGAGATGGGCATGATGATGGACTGACAGACCACCTGCATCAGTAAATAAGTCCTGAGATCCTTTGCTGTGCTCTATCCTACAGGTTGATGGAAACAGCGAAAGAAATGACTCGAGAGTCCTTGCCTATCAAATGCCTTGAAGCTGTCATCCTGGGCATGTATCCTTTAAGTTATGTTTGCTTAAGTTTACTCCTTAGACAGTGGTCTCACTATGAGGCTGGTTGTGCCTTTAACATCCTAGATCCACAGAAATGATGGCTGTTGTCTCCTTGGAGGAAAGTATCAAACTCTCCTGATGCTTCTCTTTAACTTCCACCATCTGGAGTTGAACAAAATCAGAGCTTGGTTCCTTGGACCATCATCAGTGTAACTTGTTAGCTAAAGCCTGCATCAGGGCCAGCTCTCAGGCCAGCCTCACTAGTCATAAGGAGAATTCTAACTTAGAGGAAATAGAGTTTATATCATTGTTTTTTGCATTGACCTGGCATGGCAACGGGAAAGACACTGAAGGGGAAATGAGATCCTCCAAACCCATCTCCAGGGGAAATTCTGAGAGCGGGTTGTGGAAGGGACCATGCAATGTTCTGACTCTACGGGACGTAATGCTGAAACAAGGATCTCGTCCCTCCCACACTTGCTGTCCTGACTCCTGGGCATATTTAGCCTGAGGTGAATATGGTCCAGGAAACTGTGACGGTGCTGACTTATTAGTGGCGATGGCCATAGAACATGATCTGACAGGAGAGCAAGGGGACGCCCAGTCCTTTGGGGTGGGTGCCTGGACGGGACAGCGACCAAGGAAACATGGCAAGTCATGAGTTTGAGAGGAGGTTCCAGGTAAGACCAGTTTGGTCCTTAGTGCTATGCTAAGTGCGACCTTTTTCCAAAAGGCATTGGGGAGCCCAGATGAAAGCTCTGGAGCAGAGGTGACACTTCGGAGAGGTAGCTCTTGGCGCAGATTGAAGGACAGACTGGCAAAGGCTGGGGATGGATCTGCAGGGCCAGTTAGAAACTGTTACACGATGGACATGGGGATGGGAAATGGGGGTGCCTAGACTGTGGTCCTGGCAATGGGAATGGATTTGAGGGGACGGTGTCAAGAAAGATGAAGGCAGTAGAATTTACAGGACCCGGAGGCCAGCGGGGTGAATTTGATGAGGAAGGAGTCAACACAGTTTCTGGATTGGATGAGTCTGGAGGGGGGGCTGCAGAAAAGAGAGTGGCAGAGAGGTGAGGTAAAGACCCGAACTAAAACGACAGCAGTGAAGGTGGAGAGAAGGAGCTAGAGGTGTCAACACCACTTGCAGCTTATTAGATATGAGGAGTTAGAGGAGAAAGAGGCTGTGACTCCACTTATCTGGCTTAGAAAACTGGGTGATTGGGTAAAAATGCCAATCTGAGGGAAGGACTTAAAAAGGAGGATCAGATTTATGGGGAGGTGAGTTCAGATTTGCACATGTTGAATTTGAGGTTCCTGTGGATGTCGCGGTGGGGTATTTCCAGTGTGGAGCTCAGGGTGGGACTCTGTGCTGGAAATACAAGTTTGGGAGCTGTGAGTGTTTAGGGGATGGTAGATGCTGTTCAAGGAGTGAGAAGAGAAAAAGAGCAAGGACGAAATCTCACTATTTTTTGGTCTAATTGGATGCAAAATGCCCATAAATGAGACTAAGAAGAACAGCTCAAGAGGTAGAAGGAAAACCAGGAGAGAGAGGAGATGCAGCAGTCGGCAAAAGGACGGATGGCTCAGAATCAGGCCGGGGACAGTGGGACACACCTAGTCTGCTTTCCTGGTCTCCTGGACATTTTTTATGGAAAGAGGAATTTCTGTGCCTCTGTGGTCCGGTCCACAGAGCACTGGCAGCCCTGATCGGAAATGGTTATTCGCAGGTGCCCAGGCTGGCATTTGAAAAATGAAAACTTGAGCCTTATTGAGGCCCGTCCCTAACTCACCTTTCAGACCTCCTCTTTGCTCCCCGCAAAGGAGATGAAATGTGTACCTGGGAGCCCTGCAGGATGGCTGGGGGCAGCAGATGGCTCAGCTCCCCCACCTGGTGGCAGGAGTCAGCCACAGCTGTTGGGCAGGGCCTCCTGCAAGTTTAACGGGGTTGAACTATCAATCTTTGGGGATTTGCTGGTGGAGATCAGTGGGGGCGGATCACAAGCGCAGGCCTTTCACGGCGGACTAGCTCACGCCAGAGCCGCTGCCGATAGATGTCTGAGCGCAGCTGGACAGAGGTCGTCTTGCTTTATGTAACAGTCGTGTGCATAATAGTCTTGTGTCTGTGCAATTTTAGAAATCCAAGCCTTACAGTAAGTTACAGGAATTACCTAAAACTTTGTGGGACTGTGGGGACAGACCTGTGACCAGCCTTGGCCTGTCCAAATCCGAGGATTAGTGTGTTCTTGCTTTCCTTTTTTTCTTACCGGTGTGACATTTCAGAACAGTGCAGGAAAGGTGGAGAGGCTCAGCTCACGGTGCTGAACGCAGGGAAATTTGACTCTTGGACACAGACAAGAAACACAGACCTGAATTCTAAAAGTTACAGCATCTTTGTCTTTGCTCTTTGCTCTGTGTCAGCATCGCTGTGCCCCGCTTTCCTCTCGGGCACAGTGAAGGACATGACACAAGTCCTGGGAAACAAGTGGTGACAACCCTGAAACAGGTCTGCTTGGCGGCTGCGGGGAAGCCCGTGTCCTTCCTTGTTTTCTCTTGGTTGACGTTAGCCCGGAGGTCAGGATTCCTTCTCGAAGATCCTCTTCTTTTAATCTTGCTTGAATGTGTGTGCACTTTTACCTGTGTGTTGGAGAGAGAGACCTCTGGTTCCAGATTATCTTCTGAATCCTGGCAGTCCCTTGGGGGCCATCGCCGACCTTGGTGGGGTCTAATCGTGGTCCTAAAGTACTGTGGTATGCTCATGGAACAGGTACGTTAGTGGAGGCAGGTTACGCACACCCCTGGCAGGCTGGATGCGGGCAGATCTTCCCGGAGCTTGGG
>NW_011888879.1:1488008-1489914 GCF_000151845.1 Pteropus vampyrus
GTGCCCCGCTTTCCTCTCGGGCACAGTGAAGGACATGACACAAGTCCTGGGAAACAAGTGGTGACAACCCTGAAACAGGTCTGCTTGGCGGCTGCTGGAAAGCCCGTGTCCTTCCTCGTTTTCTCTTGGTCGACGTTAGCCCGGAGGACAGGATTCCTTCTCGAAGAGCCTCTTCTTTTAATCTTGCTTGAATGTGTGTGCACTTTTACCTGTGTGTTGGAGAGAGAGACCTCTGGTTCCAGATCATCTTCTGAATCCTGGCAGTCCCTTGGGGGCCATCGCTGACCTTGGTGGGGTCTAATCGTGGTCCTAAAGTACTGTGGTTTGCTCACGGAACAGGTATGTTAGTGGAGGCAGGTTACGCACACCCCTGGCAGGCTGGATGCGGGCATATCTTCCCGGAGCTTGGGGCTCGGCTGCTCCCCCTTCCCTAGGAAATCTCAGGTGGACTCCTTGCCCTCATCTACCCTTCCTCTCCCCTCCCTCTTGGTTCCCAGTTGTTCCAAGGCTTTAATGATGGCCATAGTGATGGAACACATCCTAGAGATTGGTGACTTGTAACTGGTGGTCTCTCCTGTCTTCTCCCCACTCCCACTTTTCCATAAGACTAATTTTTGGGCCTCTTCTCTCTTGGAGCTCTCCAGGCTTGTCTCTCTTACAGCATATATCACATTGTGTGTGTGTGTGTGTTTTCAGTGTTATTGAGATATAATTGACATACAGCACCGTGTAAATTTAAGGTGTATAGCATCATGACTTGACATGCATATGTTGCAAATGTGGGATTTTAAAATTGCGATAAGATATTCATAACGTAAATTTACCATTTTAATTATTTTTAAGTGTCTAGTTCAATGGCACTGAGACTGTTGTGTAGCCATCACCACCCACCATCTCCAGAACTTCCTCTTCCCCAGCTGAAACCCACACCCACCAAACACCGACCCCCACTTCCCCTCCCCCCAGCCCTTGGCAACCACCATTCTACCCTCTGTCTCTGTGAATTTGACAACTCCAGGTATCTCATAAAGTAGAAGTATATAGTCTTTGTCTTTTTGTGGCTGGCTCATTTCACTTAGCGTAATGTCCTCAAGATTCATCCATGTTGTAGCAAGTGTCAGAATTCTCTTCTTTTTTTAAGCCTGAATCATATTTCATTGTATGTATAAATCACATTCGTTTATCCATTCATTCATCTATGGACATTTGGGTTGTTTCCACCTTTTGACTATTGTGAATAATGTGGCTATGAACATGGATGTGCAAATATCTGTCCAAGTCCCTGCTTTTAATTCTTTTGAGTATACACCTAGCAGTGGAATTGCTGGATCACAAGGTAACTCAATGTTTAATTTTTTGAGGAACCTCCATACTGATCATATTGTGTCCATTTTGAGTCTGTCTCCCCACCAGACTTCCAGAGAAGGGCTTCATTCTTTAGCGCCCAGCCCTGCCCAGCAGGGTGTCTGGCACAGGAGCCGCCCACTCAGTAAGTGTTTGTTACACTGACTTAAACAACTCAGGAATGCCCTTATTCCAACCTCGGATAACTCGTCCCAGAAAGCAAGAAAGAATTTATGTGAGAGGGCTCAGAAGGATGTGATTTCACTCCCTGACTTCCAGCTAATCTCACATGACGAAGGGGAGAGAAAGCAGGTAACTGTTGTTATAGAGCGGAGCCTCTGTGATTACATCGAGGGCAGAGGACAAGGCTGACTTCATGGCTGGGGCTGGGTTCTGTCAGCTGCTTTCTATTAAAGGTACTGGGATGAGCCCCCTGCTGAGTGCAGTCCTTGTAAGTGTAAGGAAATGGATCCTCACAATCTAAGGTTCCTTCCCTCAGCAAGCATTAACCAAGCACTTCCGTGTGCCAGGATCCTGCTATGCCCTTTGGATGGAAAGATGC
>NW_011888879.1:1490904-1497090 GCF_000151845.1 Pteropus vampyrus
TGGGTCCTTGTGCCACCACGGCCTTGCCAGGGCTGTCCAGGCACTTCGAGATGGTCTTGAGGATGTGGTGCCTCTTGTCCCTTGTCCCAGGACATGGAGTCAGTGGGGCAGTTACTGGGAGCTGCACCCTGAAGGGTTACCGGGCCTAAACTTGAGGTAAGAGTGAAGAGACTGGGTTATTCCATCCAAAAGGGCCAGATACGTGGAGAGATCTTAACTGTGACGCCAAGTGTGTTGGGGACTGAGGGGAGCCTGAAGTTCGGGTGTTACAGACAGCGTTCTGTGTGGTACCCAAGGCCTCTGTCATTGCCGTGACGGGGCCAATGAGATGAGTAGACGAGGTGCATATATGACCCATTCTGATACCTTTCTGTCCCTTACCGTCTAGATAATCAGCCAGTCTGTCTCTTTTACAGCTCCGTTGCCTTGTCTTGATTCTGTTTGTCATTTCTCCCCTGAACCATTGCGGAGACCTTTAATTCCTGGTCTGTCCCACATACTCCAGCCAGAATTAACTTCTGGGATGTCATCCCAATTGCACGCACACAAAAAACCTTTAATAGCTTGTCATCCCCTGTAGAAAACCAAGGGAAGCAAAAGTACCTTGTTCCTGTTTTGTTTTACCTTTATTTAATTACTAAAGAAGATGGCAAGTTTTCCCTCTTTGTCCCATATTAATTTGGTTTTGGTTTGTACCATGTCACATAGATACTCCAAGATAATCGAGTGAATCTTTTATAAGAGGATTAGTCGGGAAAGGTTAGATGCGGGCCTGCTCAGAGGCAGAGGAGTGGGTTCACTGACCTACGGGCCACTTTCGCTTCCTGGGAGTCCAGGCTCTGAATTTTCAAGGCCTCCTTTCTCTTCCTTAACTCAGATTGTCTAAGATACTTAACCAATGGACAGCCTTCCATTGAGCGCTTCCCCATCAGCTTTAAAACCTACTTCTCAGGAAACTACTTTCACCATGTTGTGCTGGGGATTTACTGTGACGGCCGCTATGGCTCTCTGGGCATGAGCCGAAGAGCCGAGCTGATGGACAAGCCGTTGACCTTTAGGACTCTGAGTGACCTTATCTTTGACTTTGAAGACTCCTACAAGAAATACCTGCACACAGTCAAGAAGGTCAAGATTGGGCTGTACGTCCCCCATGAGCCTCACAGCTTCCAGCCCATCGAGTGGAAGCAGCTGGTTCTCAATGTCTCAAAGATGCTGAGGGCTGACATCAGGAAAGAGCTGGAGAAATACGCCAGGGACATGAGGATGAAGGTAGGTGCCAGGAAGGTAAACGAGCGAGTGATGCAAGGGAGCTCTTGCCCCATCTTTCCCTCTCGCCCTCTCCCTCCCTCCCTTCTGTTCCCCCACCCCTTGCCCAATGCGCCATTTTTCTGGGATGGTCAAAGGTTCTTGAGGTTATCTTGCTTGGTAGCCGCCCTATTAAAACAAACAAACAAAACAATAAAAGTCATTCTCTGTTTAACATGGGCTATTATTAAAGTCTCTCTTTGTGTATATTACTTCAAACACCAGAGTGAAAGTCAACTTAGATGTTTTAGTCAAAGCAGTGTCTTGGCTGGCGTTTTCTTCTGTGAAATCAATCTAAAGTGTTAGTCACTTTATCTAGGGCTCTAGTTTTTGGCCTCTTTTGTTCTGTTTTGTCTTTCTGATAGAGTGGCCAATCAACCCAGTTTCCTTGAAACTGAAAGGTTTCCCAGGACATGAGATTTTCGGTACTTGAAGCCAGGAAAGGCCCAGGCAAACCGGGATGAGTGGGTCTCCCTGCTTTGTGACCTGTTTCAGAGTCACATTTTACCTCTGCTTTGCTCTATGAGTTGCAAAGCCCTTTGGCAAAAAATTCTGACCTGGTGTCACAATACCAAAGGAGTGTGCGCTGTGCTGGCTGTATATAAACTGTAGTCATAAGCCCTTCTTCCCCCTACCATGTCACTTCCAAAGTGACATGATGCCTGCTTGTCCGTGTCCCTCCAAGGCTTGTGGAGTCACTGAGAGAAAGCCTGTGCGGACACTGAGGACCACAGGGGAAAAGGATTATCTGAATTCAGGCTTAGTTATGTTTAGCACATGAGGACTTGTCATCCTCACTCTGCGGGACCTGGAATGGAGATTCTCAATAAATTGAAACCACTCTGTGCACGTGTGTGGGTGGCAGAGTCAGGGGAAGAACCAGCTGGTTTCTGGGGCACCATAGCCGGGACTTTGCCTTCATGAGAGAGGAACTTGCTGAGCAACCAGACACAGCCCCTCCGAGGCTGAGGCGCTAGGCTCTGCACCTCTCTCTGCCTTGGAAAAAGGGGCACAGTGTAATCACATCTCCTGGGAAGTAGTCCCTTTGCTTCTCACCAGTGCAGAGTGAGAGAGGAACATCTGTGTCTGAGACCTCCTCCTGGAGGTCTTCCAGCTCAGCGCCCTCTAAGCCATGGGATTGTGAGCGGGCCGGGGGCTGAGACGTGAGGGTGGGCTCCGTTAGGAACCGGCGTGGTAATTCGTCATATCTCCTTCAGATCCTGAAGCCTGCCAGTGCCCACTCTCCAACCCAAGTAAGAAGCCGGGGAAAATCCTTGTCTCCCCGAAGGAGACAGGCAAGCCCCCCAAGACGGCTCGGCAGGCGAGACAAATCGTGAGTAGTGTCTCCTCAAAGCCCATCTCAGGGCCCAACACACACATTCCTGGGGTTGTCCTGGCCCGTGGGGACAAAGCTGGGTCCCGGATGTGGCATTTGAACCAAACAGTGATTTCCGAGGGGACTGCCTCTCTTTCCAGGGACATCTCCTATGGGAAAGGATCCACCACATCACCCCCATTGCTCTCGCTCTACCGACCGTGAGCTGTAGGTACCGCTGGAAGGATGAGCCCCAGACGGTGCGAGATGATAATGGCCCGAAATCCTGGCAGCATGACAGGAGAGCTGGACTTAGAATTAGGAAACTGGGTCTGGAGCCAGCTCAGCCACTGATGAGCTGCGAGACCACAGGAGTGTCGTGAAACCTTTCTGGGCTCAAGTTCTCTCATCCCAAACGTGGGATTGTTAGAATTGATAAACCTTCCTAAAACTCTGTAGCCATCTTTGCCCAGCAGAAAGTGTGACTGCCCTCCATGGGCGGTGGCATCATAAACCCCACAGGCTCATCCTCTTCCTTGGCCGACTCTACCCTCCCCTGTTTTAGCCCTGAGGCCAGTGATTCTACACCTACTTTTTAGGTCAAAATGACCCACTTAAGAAATGACAGATCGGAGATGCTGAGGATGCCCAAAGTAACTAAGGATAACCCACTGGCAAATATTTGGGCCATAATTATACTGGGAAAAAATAATACTTTTATTAATAACAGCAGCATACTGTGTCACATGAGGTTCTCACTGTGCCGGGGCCAGTGCACAGAGATCCAGGTGAGCGGCCTGAGCATGTCCTTCAGGAGCCCTTGTTTTCTCATGCGACTAAGGGGATAAAAATTCTTTCCCTACCTATCTTACCAGGTATTGTCAGCGGCACCTTAGAAGATGTAATGAAAACAACGTTTTAATGATAAACTGCTTTTACACAATATTTTTGTCACATCGGCCCTGTAGAGTAAGCGGGTAGAGTTTTACAATTTTCATTTTCCAGTGAAGAAACCAGAATACAAAACACGTTTGTTATCTTGTCCTGAGTCTTGTAGCCGATCAGTGATGGAACTGGGGCCAGAACTCAGCTCCCTGACTCTGGGGAGGTGGGGGTGGGGGAGGGGAGTGTTGGTTCTGTCTTTGGACAGGAAGAAGTGGACAGGAAGAAGTGCTGTCCCTGCTAAGGATGCTTCCGTTTGTCTCCATTACGCCTCTCACTGCCAGTCCCAGGTTCAGCATCTTCAGCCAGGAGGGCCTGGGCTAAGATGCCTGGAGTCCAGGGTTTGAAAGGGGAGAAATGAGGAAATGAGGGGTCGGGTGGTCCTATGGCAGGAGAAGCCTGAATTCAGGATGATTTCAGCATCGGTTTCTACTTTTAGGGAGCAAGATGGCTTCAAACATTTCATATCTGGCCTTGACCCTAATCCCGCCCCTGATGTTGACCACCACCCTTGACCCTTGACCCTGACCCTAACCCTGTCTCTCTTCCTTTCTGATTTTGACCCTTGATGTTGACCCTTGACCCTGACCCTAACCCTGTCTCTCTTCCTTTCTGATTCAAACATTCCTTTGTTGCTTTCACTGAACAAAATAGCAATTGTCTCAGAGGACTATAAACATGTAAACCCTCCCTAGAGGGCCATTTAGCATGGAGTGAGTGGCCCAGAAATAGGAATCTGGTTGCTCATGAAGCAAGGGAGGGGGCCCTTTAATCTGATTTATTATCTTTTCTGCCCAAGGAGGGCTGAGTCCTTCCCTTAGGAGCTCCCCATCTTTAGCAAACATTGAGTAGTCCACAAAGCCCTGAGAACGTGCTGTTTTAAACAGGATTCCGGTGCCGCCGATGGGGCTGGTCCAGGGACCACACTCGGCGATCCACCATTTGATCAGTCAGAATGGGAGAACTGGGGGTTGGCCTTAAAAAATAACAGAACATCAAGATGAAGGTACCGGGTCTGCTGAGAGGGGCAGATGAGGCTATCGAGTGGTTCAGGGGCTCAGCCCTGCCCAGCCCTGCCTGGGCCTCTGGATAATGAGGTTGCCGAGGTGAACTTAGAGGGAGCGTGATCCTGGCCTGGCCCCACCCGCATGGTTGGGACCCCCTGAAGTCACTCTGGGAGGAGCCCAACTGCTTTTTCTCCTGGGGTCCAGCTAGAGAAACCTTGTTCTCAGTCCTCCCGCAGGCCACACCGATACCCTAATCTCTGGCTACTTTGTCATGCAGCCAGGGCAAGTGTCCACGCCTGTGCCCGCAGAGGACAGCTGTTAGATTGCTGCAGCTGTGAGTGCAAAGCTACCTTCCGGCGCTGGGCCCCACTCGCCCTCTCCCCTCCTGCCCCCCTGAAGCATGGGAGTAGGCCTAGGAATGGGGGAGAGATGAGGGGGAGGGCAGCAGGCACGGGAGCAACCAGGAAGGAAGACCAGCGTTAGGATGGGGATTCACCTCCATCCCCCTCCTCCCTCCATGCCCAGCAGGGAGCCCAGGAGCACAGAGGTGACGGCTCATGGTTCACCCAAAACAGAAACTTTTCCCACATGGTGAACCACCAGCCCTTAAATCCCCCAGACCCACGTCCCTTCCTCACAGTCATTTCTTCTGGGCAGAGCCCTAATTCTCAGGACTTGTCCTTCATACACTTCTCCCAATGGGTCAGAATTTGGGGGTTTTTCCCCCCACAACTAGAGCCAATTGGACTTGGAAGAGTTGGACCATTAAGGGAGCCCAGGTGGCTTGTGGGTAACTGGACAATTTGATATGAGCAAATCCGGTAAGACCGTGGTTATTCTTGGTGGCAGAAGCCCCTGCCACTTCTTTTCTCTTCTCCCCATGCTTGGAGTTCCAGAGGGGAATCTAGAGGACAAATATCTTGGCTGAAGTTTCATAACAGATTGGGGTGTTATAAGAGAAGATTCTCCACACCCCCTCGCCCCGCCTGGTTCCTCCTATACCCCAACTTCTGAGCTGCAGGGCTGGGTAAGGGATTACAGGGGCTGCCATGTAGGAAGAGAGGGAAGAGAGGAGAGGAAATGAAAGTAAAACGAAGGGCTGCGAGAGGTGGGGACCCCAGGAAGAACCGAAACACCGAGCCCCTCCCTCCCTCTCCAGATCCCTGCTCCCGCCATCGCTACACGCGAGAACCCCAGACTCCCTGGTTCCTGGAGGTGTGTCTGCAGAAAAGCAGCTTCTCAGCTTCGACCCGTGGCCGCCTCCAAGCAGGCTTTTCTCCAGGTGATGCTGCTTTAGGTGGGGACACAAGAAAGCGACAAATTTGGTTAGAACCCAACAACTCCACCAAACCCTGAGAATCCTCCTGAAGAACGGTCAGGACTCAGAAGAGTTTAGTGACTGTCACTGTCTTATTTTAGCATTACGTAAGGCCATCGAGTCATTTCTAAATGTGTTGGGGACCATAATGAAGCTTAGGAGTGGCCCAGAGGGTGGAAAATTACTATAACAGGCAAGAGGCCCATCAGCTGTGGGGTCCCAGCCCATGCGTGTGTGGATAATTTTAGTGGCGTTGTATCCTCATCCCCCTCCTCCCCACAGCTGGAGCTACTTCCAGC
>NW_011888879.1:1497140-1531475 GCF_000151845.1 Pteropus vampyrus
GATTGGGGTGTTATAAGAGAAGATTCTCCACACCCCCTCGCCCCGCCTGGTTCCTCCTATACCCCAACTTCTGAGCTGCAGGGCTGGGTAAGGGATCACAGGGGCTGCCATGTAGGAAGAGAGGGAAGAGAGGAGAGGAAATGAAAGTAAAACGAAGGGCTGCGAGAGGTGGGGACCCCAGGAAGAACCGAAACACCGAGCCCCTCCCTCCCTCTCCAGATCCCTGCTCCCGCCATCGCTACACGCGAGAACCCCAGACTCCCTGGTTCCTGGAGGTGTGCCTGCAGAAAAGCAGCTTCTCAGCTTCGACCCGTGGCCGCCTCCAAGCAGGCTTTTCTCCAGGTGATGCTGCTTTAGGTGGGGACACAAGAAAGCGACAAATTTGGTTAGGACCCAACAACTCCACCAAACCCTGAGAATCCTCCTGAAGAACGGTCAGGACTCAGAAGAGTTTAGTGACTGTCACTGTCTTATTTTAGCATTACGTAAGGCCATCGAGTCATTTCTAAATGTGTTGGGGACCATAATGAAGCTTAGGAGTGGCCCAGAGGGTGGAAAATTACTATAACAGGCAAGAGGCCCATCAGCTGTGGGGTCCCAGCCCATGCGTGTGTGGATAATTTTAGTGGCGTTGTATCCTCATCCCCCTCCTCCCCACAGCTGGAGCTACTTCCAGCATTGCATTCCTCTCCATTTTTGCACTTGTCTGAATAATCCTTCTGGAAAGGAGGATCAGTGTCACTGGGTTGACAACAGAGTCAGCTGAGTGGGAGGGCAAGTAGCAATGGCTGCAGTAGCGCCAGCTAAGACAAAGTTTTAAGAGGGAAATAGGGGCCTCCCCCACTGTCCACAGTCACAGTGGTTCTCAGCAGGGGCCAGGACACGCTCTGGGGGAGAAGGGCTAGAAGTGCAATGGGCGGAGAAGCGAAGAGGGCGCTCCCCGCCAGGGCCCGGCGGCGGGGGGCCAGGGGCGCTAAATGTCCTCCTACAGAGCTCAGCGAAGAACTATTCCACCGAAAGTGCAGCAGCGCCCCTGCCGAGAACCCCAAGAGCTCTCTGGGGTCCTCTGCATCTCTGACAGCCCGCGGCTCTTGGCTTGCTGCCTGTGACCTGAGCCTGGGAGAGTAGGGGTGAGTGGACAGTGGTTTTCTGGCTGGACTGCTTGCGTAAGCGTGAAGCAGCTCATGCCAGTGGGGTGACCACGTGGGTCACTCTTCTAAATCGGGGCAAGCGTCCCTGTGGACGCATGACAACCTGTCTTCTCTCCCGTCAGGCTCCTTCTCTGTCTCTCGTCCTCTTGTCTTTGCTGTTTATGATTCTTTTCCTCTCTTTTCCTCTTTGATTTGCCTTTTTTTGTCGTCTCTCCTTGTATGGAAGAAACCCGGTTTTCATCCGTGTAGGGAAAAACCCCACAGTTCTTCCCTGCCGTTTCTCTCCTGTGTGTGTCCTTTACTATTCACACAGAACACTTCATTTCTGACACTGCTGGTCACCAAACACGTGGAGGTTTTTTCCCCATACCCAGCAATTCTCTGCGACACCCACTGGGTGTCCTGCAATTTAACTCAATTCTGATGCCATCTATAAGGAGGTAGTGTCAGATCCCACAGGTTAAGGGCTCAGTTCTACAAGACTGCCTCCTCCCACCCCCACTTCAGATGCCAGTCAAGAGCTCAGGTTGTGACTGGTGCTTCGGACTGACCAGCTGTAGATGAGAGGTTCCCGTGACCCCATCTCAGGTTCAATTAATTTGCTAAAGCAGCTCACAGAATTCAGGGAAATACTTACATTAAGGAGTTTATTAAAGGATATTATAAAGGATACAGATGAACAGGTATGTAGGGCAGGGTCTCAAATGTGGAAGCTGCTGTCCCCATGGAGCTGGGCGTGTCGCTCTCCGGGTGTGGATGTGTTTGCCAACCTGGATGTTCTCTGAACCTCGTACTTTTGGAATTTTTGGAATTTTTATGGAGATTTCATCATGAGGCACAATCCATTTTCAGCCCTTCTCCCCTCTTTGGAGGATGGGATGCAGGGTGGAAAATTCCAAGCTTCAAATCATGGCTTGGTCTTTCTGGTGACCGGCTCCCATCCAGGAGCTCACCCAGAGTCACCTCATTACAATAAAAGATGCTCCTAGTGCTCTTATCACTTGGGAATTTACAAAAGTTTTAGGAGCCCTGTGTCAAGACAGAGTCAGAGACAAATGTTAGAGTTAAGAGCTACTCCTGGTGCTCTTGTCACATAGGAAATCCCAAGGGTTTTAGGAGCTCCGTGCCGAAAACAGGGATGAAGATCAAATATATATTTCCTATGATAAATCACAATGTCACAATCTCTATGGTGGGTCATGGCTCTAGTGGGCCTTGCTTACCCTGCTGGGGGCCCTCAGGGTTGCAGAGGTCAATAAACCCCGCCTTAAGATAAGGTCTCTCTTTCACTACTGGGCCACAAGCTGGACAGTGGCATTGCTGCTCCGTCCGTCGTGAAGGGTCGGGAAGCTGTGTCCAGGCATCTGGTCGAGTGAGGGTGAGGTCTGGTGCTGTTTAATGAATTAAGGAGAATCGGTCTGGTTCCAGGGTCTAATCCCACTGAAGACATTTTGAATGGGGCCCGAGAAGTCATTCTCTTTAGATCCCAAATAAGAAATTGTCCCCAAGGGTGGACAGGAGAAAATTTCCTTGGCATGGAAGGTAAAGGGCAAATGAGAGAGAGAGAGAGAGAGAGAAGAAACTAAAAAGGCTATAGAGGGAAAAGTAAAACCTCCAGGATGATGTGGAGTTTCTTTCCAGAAGCCCAGAGAGAGCAGTTTCCAACTCAGAGGACTGCCCAGCTTAGCTCCCCATGGGATTTCACCTGGCCCAGGGTCCCTGGGGATGCTCGGAGAAAACGAGATGGAGTGAGGGGCCTTGTCAGGAGAGACCGCCTCAGACAGAGTGAGCCGAGGGCCTCCAGAGCTCACTACTGTAGTCGGGGTTGGGGTTCCTGGAGGGGTTCTGTCACAGAAAGGAGAGGTGAGATCAGAGCCCCGAAGCTGTGCCCTGGAACCTCAAGCAGTGGCCAGTGGCTCTTGGTCTCTGGCCAAAGCCTCCCACTTGAGGAGGGCTCGACAGAAAGGGCAAAGGGCTAGAGAGTCTCTTCAGAGCCAAATCTTTCTGTCAGCTGCCAGCAGTGGGGCCTGCAGTCCTGGGAAGTAAGGAATGTGGGTGAAGAGCACTGCTGGCCTTGGCTGAGGGTGACAGGTGTGAAGGAACCACACTCCCACACCAGCGTTCCTCCAGCTGAGGCCTACCCAAATAGACCATCAATCCTACACGGGGGCCTGGCCTGACCTGACATCTTCCAGACTAGACAAGAGAGGAGGGCCGGGGGTCTCCCGTTAAACTTCTAAATGCTGGGCCAACACCACCCCTGATATGATCTGTTCCACATGCTTAACAGCCTAAGAGAATAATGTTAGGGTTGCACCTTTACTGCATATCTCTTTCTAGAACCGTGACTCCACAAAGAATATAGCTGAAGTGTGTCTGTGTGTGAGAGTGAGTGCGTGTGAACACATGGTCACGTGCACCCCCACCCTAAGGGCTTGTGACCTCAGGGGAGACAGAAGCTAGAAGCATGGATGGATTGTGCGAACCCATCAGGCAGCTCTGAGTGGACACAGATGGGCTCTGTCCATGAAGTGTCTCACACCTGAAGGGGAGAAGCAAGAGGTAAATTTGCATCGGAAGAAAGAGAATGGCTTTTAGCTCCATTGAGAGCGGGAACTGCTGTGTCTTAGTAACCCCAAGACCTAGAAGGTTCTCGGTACAAAGAGTTGCTTAATAAATTCTCGTGAGTGAATAAGTAGCAAGCAAGTTTCAGGAGCCCTGCTTTCCTGGTTGCCACTCGGGCCCCCTGAGCATCCTGCCAAAGGCAGCTGAGTGGAGCGTTGGGGGGAGGGGGAGGTGTTGGGAGGTGAGGAGAGCTGAGGCCCCAGCACAGCCCTTAGTCAGAGGTGCAGAAGAGAGGGAGAGCGGTTCGGGAGGACCCTGCAGGATTTCCTTCCACTTAACCGCTGCTTTTCTTAAACCCAGTCTCACACAGACACAGACCAACTTGTACGTTCAGCCCCAGGGTGTGATATCGCCCCCACCTTAGTCTCCAACATGCTGTCATCGCTCTCTGGTTTTGAGGCTTCTTGTGGCTTCCCTGACGTCAACATCCAATCCAGCCGAGCTCTTCCACTGCACTGAGGCTGCCTCAGGGTGTGTGAAAGACTCATGGGGTGCCTAGCACACTAGGAGATGGTTCTCTCTCCCCAAACTGTCAAGGTTTAGGGAGCGGTGGCGAATACTAGTCGTATTTCCCACAGACTACCTTCTCTCTGGACCCACCACCTGTCCTCCCCAACTTAGCCTCTCATCCCCCTCTCTGAACAGCCTCTGTCACAGCTGCCCCTGGAATGCAGGCCCGAAGTTGGGGTTCAGGGTAAATCTGGAATTAGACCATCAAGCAGTCACCCTAGTTCACCCCGGATACATTGATGTGACAACAAATGAGGCTGGGATTATCGGTTCGTGTGCCCCCTTCTTCCTTCCACCAAGTGCATGAAAGGAAAGTCCCCTCTCCCTCTTCTCCTAAAATAGAAGGCGGCCTGAGGGCCTTTCAGAAGGAAAACCCTTTGATTTCTTTTCCTTGTTTGGACTGGGGAGGGGTTTGGAGAAATAAATTGTTCAGTCTAAAATAATCCTGGATCTGATGAGAGGCTCTGGGCAAGTGCGGACCCGGCTGAATCATCATCTTGGTGCTTGTGTTTCCTAAAAATAAATCCCTTTGCAATATTCTAATTATAGCCGGGGGAGCCCTTGGAAGAAGCCGCTCCCCACACAATAGCTCATCCAGCTCTGGCCCTTGGAGTTGCTGGCAAGGACTGAGCAGTATTTCTGGCTGGGCCCCACAGGCAGGTGGCATGCTGTGATAACCCACTTCTGCCCCTTGCCAGGCCAGGAAGTGGCAGCCAGTGACACTATGAAAGAGGGTTTCGTCTTCCAGGCAGTTCACCAGGCATCTCAGTTTAACTCATTTCCTGCCAGTATTAGCCATTTTTCCCCTCACCTAGGTTCTGGGTACCTAGGGGGAGGTGGGAGGGAAAAGTTCATTTCCTCTGGAAGTCCTCAAGCCATGTCCTTACAGAACTATATTCAGCTTCCCAAGTAGGCAGGTTTCCCAAGTGGCTTTTAGAGGTTAGGTAAAGCCTCTCCTACACAGAAGAAAACAATATTCTTCCTACTTGTCGACTCTTAGAAAGTTGTCATAGTGACTTGAATTCCTAGCTTAGGACTTCTCTGTTAAAATAAAAAAAATCCCACTATAAGGTAACATAATGAAGCCCTATCAGCCATTTACACATTAGTGAGAACTTGACCAAAGTTTATTGAGAGGTTCAGGATATTCAACCATGGGGATCCGTAGATGAATTTACTTGAGCCTGCTTTCAAGTTGTTCACAGTCTCTGAGGCAGGCACGAGGATTGTGAATCTGCAGGATTCTTGAACAGACGTACAAAAAGAAATGCCATAGGATACAGAGCAAGGAGCAGTGGGTTGTAAGGGAAGGAAGTCAGAAGTGGCATTTGGGTTGGACCTTGAAGGGATGACAAGAAGACATGGGGTAAGGGCATTCCATAGCAAGGTGCGGAGGCAGGAGTGGCTGTGGTATCGTTCTCAGGTGCTTGGCAGGATGCTTTGTGTGGAATGTGGGAGGACAGGGGGCAGTTTGTCTGCGGACAGCCTCTGGCTCTACAGCTCGCTAACCATGTGACTTTGCTTTGAGCAAGTTCCCTAACTTTCAGTGTCTCTGTGCTCTCCTCTGTTAAATGAGTAGTAGTAGTATCAATCTTACTGTAGTATATGCTACTGTTTAGACCCTTGTAAGGTTCAGGGATACTGGGTTTCAGTTACAGTGTGACCAAATTCAGGCTCAAAGTTGGAACAAGTTCATTCGGCAACCCGTACATTGTTTTGTTTTGAACTCTAGACTGAAAGCCTGTTAAAATGTTCCTGAAAACCTAGAAAGGTGGACTTAAGAACAAGAGGAAGAGTTGGGAACTAAGGCTGGTGGGGGGTGGGGCAGATATCAGAAGGGTTGGGGAAACTGAGCAGAGGTCTCTGAAAATATTAAATGTTCTTTCTCCATCCCCTCCCCTCCCCACCACCTTTCTCTTTCCCCCTCAGGCCAGCTCTGCCTGAAAAGAAGACTGATCTCAGCACTCTGAATGAAGTGGGCTATCAAATCCGAATTTAAGGCAAGCCATACCAGCCAGCAAGAGGGCTTCTATGGTGCTTCTCTCTGCACTTTACCCAGCATCTTCAGGAGGAACTGTAACTATTTATTAAGAACTTGTGGATTTTATTTTTAAGGATTCACTTTGAAATAGAATCTGAGTGGGTGGTAACAACTTTAGAAAATTCACAAAGGAGGCAACCAGGAAAAGGCTAGTCACAAACCCCGCTGGGGTTGGACTGCCTCCCCTCCGGATAGAAAGGATAAGACCCTAACTGTAGCTTTATATTTTCCGACTTACCTACATTCTTTCACTTGCTTTGAACATTATGTTCATTAACTCCTCCCTTCCACTTTTGATATAGTAAGGTAACTCAATCAGTATTAATGTTTTTGCAGCAATAACAGAAGCAAAGATTGGTGGGGTTTTTTTAAGCAGTCAGTATTACCTCAGCATCTTGACATCAGATATGCAAACTAAATGGTGTTTTGTTTTTTTTATATTCTATTTGTATTATTTCCCCAGTATTTCCCATGGGGATCTTCGCAAAGTTTGGAACTTTTTCCTGGTGCATACACGTGATGAGATTTAAGGTATTATATGCAAATGTTTTGCTAAAAAGCACTGAAATTCTGGCAATACGGGAAACCATTTTCAGAATCTTAGAGTTACTTTTTTCTTAATCTTTCTTAAAACATTCACTAACAGCAGTTTTTGTTCTTTCAAAATGAAACAAAAAAGCACATTAAGAAACTAGTCTATGTTCTGTCATTAACATTTAAACTTTGCAGATTTTAGCAAAAAAACACAACAAGCTGTGCGCTATTATAAAAATTTAGCAGTATTACAATTACCTCTGACAATAACACACTCAGAAAGGTCTTGAGAAAGAGATAACCTTTCTGTCCACATTTCGCCTGACTTTTAAACTCTGAATCTGGCCTTGATTCTGATTACTATTAGAGACATGTTCTGATGTCTTATATTAAGACCAAATGTGGTGCGATATGAATTTCTAGTACCTGGTTTTTTGGTACCATTTCATGACACTTAGAGACTGGTGTTGGAAAAGGCAATGAATTAGAGAAGCAGTACCTTTTTTTAAATGGAAAAATATTCGAGTAAAATGTTATACCTTATAGAGTGACTTAGTCCCTGAGGCACAGATGACTGTCTGGTCTACAGTTACAGTGTAACTTCCGGCTGCAGACCACACAGAATAACAGCATATCAAGTCTGTATGTTATCAAGAGAACAGCTTCTATTTCATTTGTTTGTCCTAGTAACCATGCCAACCCATGAGACCAAAAGGCATATTTAAGTGAAGTCTGCTAGTCAACAAAGGTTTAGTCTCAGTGCTTCCCCTCTGGCTTTCTTTGACTGAAGGGGATTTTAGGAAGGGAGTAAAATAATAAGAATCTGCTCATTGAGATTCTTGACCTACGGGGGAGAGCAAAAGGACTTCATCCTTTAGCCATGTGCACACGAGCCCACTTTACCCTAAAAACCAGTATTATTACTGGAAAGTACTGTTTCTTGAAAAAGAAGGAAGTCTAATGTCCTTTACATGAATAGGAGCAAGTAAGTGTACATCTCAATTATATTCAAATACAGCGTAAGTTAAAAATTCTGAAGGTAATCACTTTCTTCAAGTTAGCAGAGTTTAAAATGAGTTGTCTTTGTATATCCTCATATGGCAAACCCACGTGCAGCCTAATGGCCACGTGTATTTAAGATATTTGTAGTAATTGTTCATTCTCATTCTAATACTGACTCTTCTCTAAAAGATATATAAATATATATGTGTGTGTATATATATATATCTTGTTTATCAATCTGAAACTTTATTATATCCAATAAGTAGACTGCTTATAATGTTGCAGTTACTCTAAGAGCTTGGAATAGGATTTTCCAAGCATTACAGAGGTACTGTCCCAACTAAAATAAAGTCAATAGTTGCATAGCCTCTTGTTTCCCACCAAAAAAAAAAAAAAAAGGAACAATAATAGGAATAAAACAGTTTCTAATATACTGATGTATAAGCCTTAAAGCTGCCAAATGGCTTGATGATTCAATTAAGTAACTTAATTTCTTCAACACAAACTTCTCGGTTTTAAGATTCATTTTCCCAAAGCAAGAGTTAGTCACAGGAACATGAAAATTCATTGAAAATGTTCTTAGTTGTCATTCTATTTTAATGCCTATGGAATGTTAATTTCTAAAAGATATGGGAAAGGCACCAAACTCCTAAATTCTACTGCAGTAATCAAATGATTAAAGCAAAACAACAAAAAAACACTATGACATGATTTACCACCCCAAATTGATTTTTAAACTGGCTATAATTCAAAAGATTGAAAATAAAATTATGAGATGATTTGAAATCTAATTTGAAAGTTATTAATGCAAGAGAAATTTGATGCTTAAGCCATTACGGCAATATATGCAAAGTTTAAATGATGACAGGAATCTTGATTTTTAGACTACGTGTTGTGCTGTTTTGAATACACTTTGTTTCAGAAAGCTGTATTTAGTATTTTCTATACACTCTGAAATCATGAGCATTTCCCTTTTTCTAAGTAAATTATTTCATAAGGATTTTATTAATAGATATTGGTAAATAGAACTTTGGAAATCTTAATTCAGTATTCTTACTATACCCAAGGCTTTTGTAAACTATAGTTTTATGTACAACCTTGTACAGTTTTTTTGACATACAATTCAGAATCTTGTTTATTCTCCTGGACTTTGTTCTGGCCAATACATTTTTTTTAAATCTTTAAGAAAAACTGTGATTGTTTTAGTGGGTATTTTTCTAAGTAAATGAAAACTTGTATAATGGTATTTTAGAGAATGCCAGATAGTGCATGTTTCAGGTTAATGTTTTTCTCATCACTCGTATGTTTATACAGCATGGGAATTTAATAAAACCATCCTGGAAACTTAAGGATTGTTTTTCTTCTAAAAATGTAAGATGGTGTAATCTTTTTTCTTGTCTTATTATATACTTGTCCTAGTAAATTAATTTATCACTCTCTCACACTTGTGTTCTTCCACAATTTTCAGACTCTATATTAAACATCACTCTATTTTGGCACATCTTAATTCACTTACATTTTAGCATCAGCCTAAGTAATAAAGGCTGAAAAGGGTAATGAAATAGTTTAAAAGAAGCAACAGGCAAGCTTACACAGCTTAGTATGCCTACCACAAAACCTTCAGTCACAGGTATACTAGTATAAGAATTTATTAGGTAATTTACAGGTACAAAGTGCAAATGATGACATCTGTTTCCCCAATCCCTTGAACTCTCTAGATTCTAAGTTCATTTTTTAGGAAAGCAAAGGGTTAAAAGCTGACAGTTGCTAAATTAAAAAAAAAAAGATAAGCTTTCAAACATGCATATTATCTTGATATCAAAAGGTATAGTCAACCCAAAATTTCATTACTCCACAATATCCCTTTCCATTTAAAATATGGGTAGTGTAGCACTTGAGGTTGTAGACTTGGTTTCAGCGATTAGCTAGATTTAATTGCTTTTTGGCAGGTAAACACAAGGCCCCAACAGAGTTACCAACTCTTCTGACCAAAAAAGGTAGACAAGTAGATAATTAATTTTAGTGGAGCTTTAAAAACCTATGACAAAGTTACATTGACCCTTTGGCCTCTAGTCCATAAAATACTACTTCATTCTACAAGCTAAAGTAGAAAGCAGTTTTATGGATTAACTTTATCAAAGTGAAGCACATGAAAAGGGCCTAAAATCACAATATATTAATCAGGATATAAAAAACTAAATTTTCAGTTTTTCAGGGATGTGAGTTTGTCAAATAATGACCTTTATATAAAGTTATTTGTTAATAAATTCATATAACACAAAAGAGTAATTGATGAATTTTCAGTTTTCTTTCCCCAGTACTAAAAGGGGATAATTATACTATCTGTTATTATTTGATGACCATATCTGCTAATTTGAATGTATCATAATATTCTGAAAATTGTGACTAGAAAATAGAAAATCCAAGGACTATAGTTAATACTGTAAGTAAAAACCTCAAAAAAGTGAGAAATTAAACATTTAAAAGTTTACAATTTTTACTAGACAAATCCTTTTAACCCCACATGCCTTTTTGGCACAGTCATCTGTGTTTTTCTTTTTCTTTTTTTAAATAATGATAGTAAACATTTTAGTACAAAACCTTTTAAAGTCCAAGACTATAAAGTAACTACTGCTTTCTACTTTAAGATGAAGCATTAAGAAAATGCTTATTTATAAAAACTTTTATAATTCAGTCTAATACAATATAAAATTACTTAGTAAAAAAATCACATAATTCTTTGATTCCCATGCCTAACAAGGAGGAAATTTTCCCTTCGTGTTTTAAAGTTTTTGATTCGAACACTCATATAGAGCCAACTGCAGAATTATTAGACCTGCTCTTAACCACTTTATAAAAAAATATCAGCATCATCTCATCCCGCTGCATCATGATAAAAGAAAAAACATTTTAGAAACAGAACCACTAAAAACAGTTAAAATTACTACTAAAGAGTATTAGGTCTCCAAGTTGGTATCTCCCCACTAGAGTTTTGCTGGCTTTCTCAAATTTCTGAGACAAAACAGAAATATAGCTGCCACTTTGTTCTAAAGACAAGTTTCCTAATAAATTTCTACAGAGTTGGTTCACTAAAATAAAATCTCTTAAAGGCATAACCCCAAGCTCCTCTCTCTTAAGCATTCTGTAATGGGGTGTCTGTCCAGGATGGAAAGAGTGCACTTGCGTAAAGTATTTATTGTGATGACCTATAATTCCCCAACAAAATGCAGGTATATTACATAGCTTGGGATAGTAATAAGATGGATTAAGCAATTTGTACGATTTTAATAAGCATTATCGAGCCCCCTCAGAAACAAACTAAAATGGTTGGCTGGACACTTGTGAATGACCCAATGAATTCTGAGATGAACTAATTAGGTCTCAACAAAAATATGGTTCTCACGGCTTTCGGGAAGAGAAATGAGTTGTGGTTGGCAAGAACTCAGATATTTTAGATCCACTGTAAAACTTGCCAAAAACATGAAATTCTTTACTAAGAGGACTAAAGAAGATGCAATATATTTAAAAATCACTGTCAATTTTACTGGGATTTAGAATAAAAAATATATACAAATCTTTTACAATAAACAGCATTTAGATCTCACTTGTCAGGAAAATATTCTTTCATTAATAAAAAAGAAAATTGTTGTAAACTTGCTGCTTCCGATTAACATAACCTCTTCAGAAACACTACAGCGCAAAAATAAACAACATGCAAACTCTTAAGAACAACTTTACATTCTTTGAAAAAGAATATAAATTGGAAAGAAAAGTACGTACGTAATCAAAGAAGAGTCAGAGCTCAAGTCTGAACTTAGCCAATAAAGGCAGGTGATCTGAAGAGTTGTTTTCATTTGGAAGTCCATTGACAGTCCATAAATCTTGTTCTGTAAGAAGTGACAGTCTACCTAGAAGTTTCAAGCCACCAACCAAAGCAACTTCAGCTCCTGCGTTAAAGAAACACATACCCATTCAGTGAAACTGTATCAACAGGTTTTTGTAAATTAATCATATAAGTCTTTTTTTCTCTAAACAATGATATAGAACTTGAGAACCCTCTGGAAGTCTAATATGAAAGGTTTTGGAATATGATTAAATTTTTACTGAGTAAAAGCTAATTATAATTCTCAACTACACAGCAGTTTCAGATCCTTGTGTTTTTCTATTGCAGATATTTTTTCTAGTTCAAGTTCTGCAAATAATCTTTAGAAGAAAACATCAATGTTATACCTAAGAATGTTTAGAGTAATTTGAGATTGACAACTATGTAAGAAATTCATCCATTAACCATTTGACAGTTGTATAATACCAAAGAGACCCAGCCATAGCTAAGAAGGAAGTTTATAAGGTGACTGAAGCATAAACTAGCATAATTTGGTCCCAGAGTTAGTACCACAAAAGTAGAGCAAAAGACATACTATACTCTTAATGTTAAAATTAGAGATGCGGGTCCATGACACACTTCCGCCACCTAGTGAATATTTACGGCACAACAGCTACCAGAATCTTAACTACAAATTCAAAGTAGCATATTTTGTAGAGTCCATCCATCCAGTGGGGAGGAGTAAGCCATTTCCTGAGTATTACTATTAAGATTATCCCTCAGCAGAAAGGAAAGAACAAACAAAAGGAGAAAAAAAAGTAGCTCCCCCGCCCCCCCCAAAAAGGAAGAGAAAATGAAAAAAACAAAACAGCTGTCCACATTTGGGACTTCCAAAGTTTTGCCTTTCAGATATATGAAACCTCATTTTCTTTTCCACATTAAACCCTTTGGTTAATATTACAAGCCTTACTTTCATTGAATCATTCGAGGGAGTGTTTTATTGCCTTTGCTTTTTGAAAGCTCAGTCATATTACAGACTTCTCTTTCTAGAAAAATCCAATATTCCAGAGTCAACATGACGAAACTGTCTATTGTCGGCAGTATAAGCAAGGTGCTACAATGAAGGCAGCATGCCTTAGTAAAATTTAAGTACAAACTATTATCATGTTGCTGTCACAAGAAAATAGTAAATTTATGGCAAGCAAAAACCAAAGAGGGCAACATGAAAGACCCAGAACTCAGAAGGTGACTGGAATTGGAGGGTATAGCTGAGGATATATAATTCTTAGGTAATAATTGGCTTTAAGGTGTTTTACTGCCTGCATCTTTTACAGGTGATTAACTGATTTATTCAAATACATTACCGATCTGTCAAATATATTACCAATCCAAAAATATTTTTAACTAGAATCTAGAACTTCACCTAGATGCTGAGCCAACTTTCTCAACTTCAGCCTTGAGGTTTTGTTATTGTTCTCAAGTAGAACTTAAGATTACATGCATTCTTTACCTGGCTGCTCAGCAACATCTTCCTTTTCAGCAGAATAGAAAATATAATCCACGGTTATGGCACTTCGGGAATGACAGGTGGTCACTTCTGGAATTCCAGTGTCAGGAAAATAATGTGAATAAACAGACGACAAGCTGAAATGGTGCTGTAAATTTGAAGATAACCTAAATTGAAAAGAAAAAGTACTTGGCATCCAAGTTTTTCATGATTTATAATCCCTGCTATTAAAGTACTTTTTCATTTAATTTCCAGACAAAGCCAGACATTAGGAGGACAAGCATTATTTAAATAGACAATACAACAATCTGGCATTCATTTATTCATGCAGTGATATCCTTAACCCATTAACAAGGCTGTGAAACATGGGGGGGAGGGGGAAAGCTCAATAATTAACATACTAGGATTTTTTATTAATTATAACACATTTGATAGCCTCCATTTACTAATAAAAGTATTCTAAATTTACAAGCATACCTTGTTTTAGTGCAGTTTTATTGTGCTTTGCAAATGTGATTTTTACTCATTGAAGGTTTGTAACATCCCTGCATTGAGCAAATCCATCAGCGCCATTTTTCCAACAGCATTTGCTCACTTCGTATCTCTTGTCACATTTTGGTAATTCTCACAATATTTCAAATGTTTTCATTAGTATATCTGTTAGGGTGATCTGTGGTCCGCGGTCTGTGATGTTACTATTGCAATGGTTTTGGGGTGCCGTGAACCGTGCCCGTGAGATGGCCAGCTTAATAAATGTGTGTGTTCTGACTGCTCCACCACCCGTCCATTCCGTCTCCCTCTCCTCGGACCTCCCTATTCTGAGACACAACAACATTGAAATTAGGACAATTAATTACCCCAAAATGGGTAATTCAAATGAAAGAAAGAATCGCACGTCTCTCACTTTAAATCAAAAGCTAGAAATGATTAATGAGGAAGGCATGTCGAAAGCTGAGACAGGCTGAAAGCTAGGCCTCTGGGGCCAATTAGCCAAGTTGTGACTGCAAAGGAGAAATTCTTGAAGGAAATTAAAAGTGCTCCTCCAGTGAACACAGGAATAAGAAAGCTAAACAGCCTTGCTGCTGATATGGAGAGTTTTAGTGGTCTAGATTAGAAGATCAAACTGGCTACAACATTCCCTTCAGCCAAAGCCTATCAAGGCTGAGAGGAGTGAGGAAGCTGCAGAAGAAACGTTTGAAACTGGCAGAAGTTGGTTCATGAGGTTCAAGGAAAAAAGCCATTTCTACAACATAAAAATGCAAGGTGAAGCAACGACAGTGCTGATGTAGAAGCTGCAGCAAGTTATCCAGGATAATCTAGCTAAGGAAATAAAGGTGGCTACACTAAACAACAGATTTGCACTGTAAACACAACAGCCTTCTATTAGAAAAAGATGCCACCTAGGACTTTCAGAACTAGAGAAAAGAAGTCGATGCCTGGCTTCAAAGGACAGGTTGACTCTCTTGTTAAGACGTTAATGCAGCTGGTGACTTTAAGTTGAAGCCAGTGCTCATTTAGCATTCTAAAAATTCTATGGCCCTTAAGAATTATGCTAAATCTACTGTGCCTATGCTCTATAAATGGAACAACAAAGCCTGGATGACAGCACATCTGTTTACATTGTTTATAAAATATTTTACGCCCACTGTTGTGACTTAATGCTCAGAAGATTCCTTTAGAAATATTACTGCTATTGACAATGTATCTGATCACGCAAGAGCTTTGATGGAGATATACAATGATTCATGTTTTCGTGCCTGCTAACAGCATCCATTTTTCAGCCCATGAATCAAAGAGCAACTCCAATTTTCAAGTCTTATCATTTAAGAATACAATTCCTAAGGCTATGGCAGCTACAGGCAGTGACTCCTCTAATCAATCTGTTGAAAGTAAATTCAAAACCTTCTGAAAGGATTCGCCATTCTAGATGTCATTGAGAATATCTGTGATTCATGGAAAGAGATCAAAAATTAACATTAACAGGAGTTTGGAAAAAGCTGACTCTAGCCCTCATGGATGACTTTCAGTGGTTCAAGACTTCAGAGAGGATGTAACTGCAGGATTTAACTGGTGGAAATAGCAAGAGAACTAGAATTAGAAGTAGAGCCTGATGATGTGACTGAATTGCTGCCATCTCAGGATAAAACTTGAATGGATGGGGAGTTGCTTCTTATGGATAAGCAAAGAAAGTGGTTTCTTTCTTCTTCTTGTGTTTTTTTTTTTAATAAGAGTTGATATGAGCCAAAGTGACAAGAAAGTTGTTTCTTGAGATGGAATCTACTCCTGGTGAAGATGCTACAAAGACTGTTGAATGACAGAAAAGGGCTTAAAATATTACATCATCTTAGCTGATAAAGCAACAGCAGGGTTTGAGAGGGCTGATTCTAATTTTGAAAGAAGTTCTAATGTGGATAAAATGCTATCAAACAGCATTGCATGCTGCAGAGAAACTGTTCATGAAAAGAGTCCGTTGATGCAGAAAACTTCACTGTTGTCTTATTTTAAGAAATTGCCACAGACACTTCAACCTTCAACAACCACCACCCTGATCAGTCAGCAGCCATCAACAAGGAGGCAACACTTTCCACCAGAAAAAAGATTAGGACTCGTGAAGGCTCAGAAAATGATTAGCATTTTTTAGCAATAAAGTATTTTTTGAGTAAGGTATGTACTTTTTTTTTTTTAAGACGTAATACTATTGCACATTTCAGAGACTACAGTATAGTATAAACACAACTTTATATTTTGGGAAACCAAAATATTCATTACTCACTTTACTGCAGTATTCTCTTTATTGCAGTGATCTGGAACAAAACCTGCAACATTTGTTAGGTATGCCTGTATAGTTTTTGTTGTTTTCAAGAAAGAAAAAGTGGCCCTTAGGAATCCTATTTAGAATCCACCAGACTTTTGATGTCAGAGGGGCCAAATTTTTCTATGATTATTCTTGCTATGATATATGAGATAATTTTGTACTGCATCTTAAAATAGCTTCTATAATGGTTTACATTTACCCCCTACCACAAATACATGTGATGTTACAGGTAAAGGGTTTAAAAATCATTTCCTACTAACATTTCATCAATTTTAAGGATCTTTTATGTCATGAAAGATAACAAAATTAAAAAAAATTTTTTTTGACTCATTCAACATTTACCAAACACCTACTAAGTTCCAGGCACTATGTTAGCTGAGGATCCACAGATGTTGCCCTGGTTTTAAAGAGCTCCTATGTCAATGAACAAAGGTAACTGCTTCAAAATGTCTTTACTTCCAAGTTTTAGCAACTTTTTATTTCTAAGGACTTATATTTACGATATTATTAAATGTAAAATAGGCTTCTTGCAAACTATTATCTTACTACTAACTTTTCAGTTTATAGATTTAAACTGCATATAAGCATACTGTATTTACATATAGATACTTAAAGTATCTTGTCTTATACTCCGTTTTGTTATAATCTTAGAATTACTCAAAACTAAGTTTGTTAGTAAGATTAGCTTTTTTATTAATCTTACTCAGGGAAGTTTTAACTATTTGAAAGGTTTAATCAAATTTTTAAATACTTATAAAAATTCAAAAAATTTTACTAGATTCTTATATACGAAAGAATAATTTCTCATAACAAAGTATAGAAAATAAAGTAAGACTGAAAAGAAAGCAGATAATATAAGTGAGAGATGATTCTAATTTGGTCCCTAAATTTAAATGTTTTAAAATCGAAACTGTAAAAGAGCCACAATATAAAACAATTAAGACATTTAAAGAATCTCTCAAAGAGACAAGATTTAAGTCTCCAATCTATTGTATTAACATACATCTGTTTTCAACCACAGCCTCAAACATTTGTGCTTCTCTAATAATAAGGAATCCAGGGATCTTCATCCCTCTACCTCTGATGACCTTTTCTTGTGGTTTAAGAGATAAATGTAAATAATTATCTTTTCTACTGACATATTCTCTTTTAGATTAATTCTCTTATAGATTGTTTTGAGATCCAAGAAGTCAAAGGATCCTCTTGAAATCTGAAAAACATTTTTCTGTGATCTTGACTTTTGTTTAAATATGTAATGGCAATAAATTTCAAAGAGTACTAACTAGCTGGTCCAGGCTCATGGACAAGCTGTTTTCTTTAAATAACACTGCTTAAGTACACACTATATGTCAAATATCAAACTTTACATGCTTTGTCTCATTTAATTCTCACAACAACTTAAATTAGAGGTAAGGAAACTGAACCTCAGGGATGTTACGTTTCTTGCTCAAAGTCACAAAACTAAAAAGCAGCAAAGTCAGATTGGAACTGATGTCTATTTGACTTAAGAGCCAGCATTCTTCAGCAGCACAGAATATCATCTTCATTTTTTATCCAAGTGATTTTTGAGAAATGATCAACAAAAGTCAACAAAAGTTTACTGCTGCTTTCCAGAACTCACTTTTCAGCTGTCTCTAGGACCTCTGTCTTGTCCAGCTGTGTTTGTGTCAGATCACTGTCTGTAAGAACAAAGAGAAACATTTTAGTATTATCACTATACTGTTTTGTTCCAGTTTGCCTTAGCACGGTCCTCTTACTCTAGGAAAAGTATTTAAGACATATCTAGTTCAGATAGATACCTAGTTAAATGTTCCATCTAGAATCTATTTCGATGAGCTCCAGAACTAGCAAACGTAAAATGCAAACATTTCCAAAGTAACATGCAAGTAATTCATGCAAAGATAATTTTGGAAGTTCAACTTATAAAAGGTAAATTTAGAGCTCTTTAAAAAAAGGAATGAGCAAGCAACTGTTTTTACATATGAATATTCATTCCTGAGATGTTATTCCTTTAAAAATTTAGTTTTATGTCTCCAGAGGGAAATTTATCAAGAAGACTGCCAAAATGTACTGCGAACACTTACCTGTCTTTTCTACTTTTGGTACCTGCTGTACCTCATACACACAGTTCTGTGAGATACCTAGGTTTGGGGGCCAAATTGGAATAGATAAAATTCTTTGTCCCCGTGAAGACTGTTCCTGGCCAGATACCTAAACAAAATTTCAACAGGTATCTTAAGTGAATAGATTTAAAATAGTTTATATATTGAAAAGTTTATGTCTTAACTAAAAGGGAATCTAAGAATGGTAGATATTATCCTTTATTTATTATATTAAGTGATTGTTTATGAAATCTTGTTCCAATACAGTCCCGAAAGCACTTTTTACATGAAGATGGCAATCTTTTCCTGTACTTGTTTTCATCTAATTTGGACATCTCAATGATCTAGAGCTTTGAACTAAGGCTTCCCTCCTTTTTTGCAACCTGCAATATAGTTCCAATTATAGAAAATACTAAGATGAACTCTTATGAAATTTTAAACTATCACTCAAAACTCAGTGCTGAAAAACTCATTTTGGTTAAATATGCTTAGATGATCTAAAGTAAACAGAAGAGAGCACAAATAAAAACACGGGATAAATTATAGTCAGCTAAGGAATTAAAATATTTATCATTATGTAAAGGAAAATTACATAATAAAGAAAAATGAAATTACTGTTTTGCCAATTGTATTGCCCTGTGGCCAGCATACAAAATTCTGTTCTGCCACCTTGTGAATAGTTCCTTATTTATGAAGTATTCATGTCTGTCAACGTTTTTCTTTTTTTTCTTCTCCCCCCTTTTTGGGTTTTTTGCTGCCTGCCAATTCCTCCAAGCAGAATGTTGCCACAAATAGATGGAAAAGATGAAATTTAACCAAGTGAATATAATTACTTATTGGTAGTTGCGGGAAATCATCACAGTTTGGTGAAGTGAGCGTACTGGACCATTGAGGTTTTCAAAGAGCCCTGTGACAACTATCTTCACGTTACAGTGAACAGAGGACTAGTCTGCCTCCTAACAGTGATGAAGTGAGCACTTACCTTTCCTATGGCCAGTCCTTCATAATTCAATTTTCCTTCCTTTATGAAACTATAGAGCGGAGAACCAGGAACAGAATTAAAGTCACCACACATAACAATAGGGCAGAAGCTGCCATCTTTCTGATGAGCAACACTGGAAATCTCTGCTAGAAGCATTGCCAATTGGGTCAGCTTAATATCACCTCGCCTTGGATTATACAACAGATGTGTGTTAGCTATACAGATTGCAGGAGAGGCACCACTTGCAATTTTGGGCTGCAAGAGTAACACTAATCCAACATTGTCTCTGTCTAACAGAGGAACATCAGGGCGGTAGAATTCCACTGGATTCACTGATAAGAGTGAAAATTTGGAATGTTTGAAGCAAATGGCACAGCCATCAGGTTTCCTTCCTGTCCGAATCTTGTATTCACAGTGATAACCTATAAAAAAGAAAGAAATTTAAAACAAGGGACTGTTTTATGCACACACATACACACACACACACACACACACCAAAACATAGCTCTCCTAGTACTTTAAAAATGTTTACCAAAGTGTATTCTGTAAAACATTAGTAATTCAGGATATTAATAAGTGTTGGAATCAAAAAAAGTTTAGGACTAATAGAGTTTACTGGTTCTCTTTACTGGCAGACTTGTCTTAAACATGTTAATGTGCATTATCATGCTCTCATTTCTATCCTAGTCAGTCAGTCACGACAAAGACAATAAGGCCTTATAATAATCCAACCGCCACCTATCTCTGACCTTTTTGCCTCCAACTCATCCCCCACCGCCCTTCTTGCTCCACTCCACACACAGGGGCCTCCTCACCTGCCTTAAGCAACTCCAATCCCAGGGCCTTTCCCTTGCTATTTCCAGTCTGGAATGCTATAGGCACGGCTTGTTCATTCGCCTCCTTCAAGTCTTTGTTCAAATCTCACCCTCTCTGATCATTTTGTATAAAACTGAAAACTGACCCATTCCATTTTCCTGCTTTTCTCTAGAAAACTAACATTACTGAATGAACCATTTACTTATTTATTTGGCTTATGGTCAGTCTTCTTCACTAGAATGTATGCTCCACAAGGCAGAGACTTTTTATCTGTTTTGCTCATCGCTGAATCTCCACTGCCTAGGACATTGCATGGTGTATGGTAGGCACTCAAAAAATATTTGCTGAATGAATGAATGCAAAGTGGGTAGCATCTCACAAACAGATAATCTGTTTCTAGAAGTGTTCTTTCATTCAAAGAGGTTTTTAGCTTCTATCCATTAACACTGGTAGGCACTTGTGCTACAATGACCTAGACAGAATTGTCCCCGATCTCATGGAGCCCAGAATTTTAAGGGTCTACTGGTGGGCAGAGCCAACTCCTGGAAAGGAAGCTATTAAGAGATTCTTAAACACCTTTCCCTTTGAATTAAAATTATATATCCACACAAAAGTTCCTACTTGAAATACCTCAATCTTTTCTTGACCTTTTAAAATCAACATTAAGTTTTTCAAAATTAAGATTTTTGGCTCAAATACACCACACATATTTGTTAGTAAGTTATGCTTTAACAGCACACCAATCTTCTAAAGTAAATTGGCTAAAATAAAAGTTATTTTGTACCCAGTGATTCCAAACTTGGCCTGATCTCTGTTCCATAATGATCTTCTTGAACTTCTTGCAAACAAAGTACCTTGGAAGAAAAATATGGCATGAATTAAAACAAAGAGATACAAATATGAATCTTATAGTGTTTCTATCTTTAAAAACAGGCTTCTAAAATTCTAAAAGCCTGATGAAAATTGAAGTGAAATATAAATCCTTTTTTCTTGTAACTTACAGATCTATCAAATTAATGTTTCCAAATCTGATCATCCCTCAAACCCTGGCCCTTTATCAGAAGAAATTCTCTTACTATCTAAAACTGTGAACCATTTAGTTCACAAACGAATACAACTTTCTCTTGTATGAAGAATTTTGATGATATTTTGCACTTACATCTGCATCAAAGTGTTTAATTTCTTTCAGAATATTAGGAAACCTAAAACTCCAGTGTAATACTGGCCGCCGGCAGTGTCTATAGAGGTGTGAATTATCTTCCAATAAATTTTGTGAAAGTATATTATAGGACATCACTGAAAAGTCAAACTTGTTCTCACTGTCTTCACATTTGGAGTCAATATTTTTGTCTCCTAGGATCTTCGTTTTTTCTTTATTATGGTTACACAGATATTCCCAATGCCTTTTTATTGTGCCTGTTAAAACATATTGGATAAAATACAAAGAATTAATAAAAAACAGACCATATATTTTCCTGTACATAAGTATTTTCTTGCCTTTTAAAAATTCCCATGGGCAATGAACAAAATCTTTTTCCCTGGGAAATGGATATGCAGCATTGAATAACAAGTAGTTGTCATCAAATTGATTAAAAGGCAGTAAAATGATATATTGACCGACCAAGAAGTATACAACAGACTTAAAGGGACCTAGCAAGTCATTCTGGAGTCTGAGAATGAGTGTTAATAAAATAAAGACTATACAGGGGTCATGGTTTCTCACTTGTTTATGGTTAAGAAGTGGCTCTGCCATACAGAAATGCTTAGCAACTTTATAACCATAATATGTTTGTATATCACAATTGGCTTTTCAATAAGATAATTTCACATATTTTTATCCCTTATTAGTAAGATAAGGTCAAGTGATAAACAAGTTTCAGAAACAACTCATCTTGAGAATTTTGCTTTAGACATGAATGAAGGGTGTGTAACGGCAATGCATGGAACAGTATTTCGTGTCTAGAACACTAAAGTGGAAAATGCAAACAAAATGAACAAAAGAAATCTTTTTAACGCACATCAAAGCAAAAGTTAAATGGAACATGGTTACAGAATACTGGTAAATAGTAGTGGCTGGTTGACATAGCACGTAACAACCAGGAATGTGTGATGGTTTATGATCTGCAAAGACATCATGTACCCTGAAAAAGTGAAGAAAAGATAATTGGAAAGCGTGATATTTTGCAATTATAGGCAGTCCTCAACTTAGAAATGATCACTGTATGTGTGTATATATACACACACACAGACACATACATGTCTATTTCACCACTGATATTGCCTCTGTCACTTGACCATTAAAGAGCATACTCATACTGCCATGGAAGTCATAGAGAATAATGTGGAACTTTTATGGAATCCATGAGTTCAAACAGAAGAGAAAATAAGAAATGAGAAGAACTTGGAAAAATAGACTTGAAGATGGACTCCTAAGCATAATTAGATTATATGAAGAAAAAAACAAAAATCTCAGCCCTTTCCCTGCATGAAGGCTTTCACTTCACTGGACTACAATGCCTAAAATTCCACCAACTAAAAAATAAATTGAGGAAAAACATTCTATACACAAGAGAAAATAAGACTAAAACAAAATACACCAGTATTTTTAAGAGTAGTTATCTCTGAGGAGTAGGACTGTGGAAGATTCTCCCATATCCTATACAATGATGATAAATTTATAATTAGAATACCAATACACTCTATAAAAATGCCAATGAAATAAGATTTAAAAATACTCTATACTCAATGAGTTTAATCAGATTGCTTCCCTCAAAATCTAAATGGTGATATATGCTGCATTGAGGGAACAGAAATTTTGATCAAAGGACAGATGAGGAGATTAAGTTTTATGAACAGTGAGGTCTGAATGGAACAAGGGAGTTGGAGACTTATGATACCAGAAAGGTACTCAGAGCCTGAGAAGGGTAAAGAAAAAACAAAGGTGTAAGGAGAGAAAAGTGAGCCAAACAAAAGCCTTCAACTATTACAGCATTTAGCTTAGAGCTTGTCCTATGCCCAAGAAAGGGAAGGAAATTATCCCCTTCCTTTCCTTCACTGAATATGGAGAATCCTAACCCCGAAGGCCCAGAACTAAGGCTAATTGTACTAGCTCTGCAGAGCTACTCTGAGTTTTATAACAGAATTTCTATGGGGAAAACAGAACTAATGATCAACAACTGATTCTCAAGAACTGATAATCTAGAACACAATTCATTCATAAATTGGGGAGTGCCTATGATGTTTTCAGCCACAAATCATAAAGTCTTCATATGCATACAAGATGGAAAGTCATGCAAACAAGATGTAAGCTATCACTATAAAGTTACAGCATTACCCTGATATCGCCACCACATTCAAATATGAAAGGTGAAAGTGGAGAAAACCCATTCACATTTTCTCATAAAATATGTGTATGTAAAGGCATACAAATGCATTGAGATTTTTATAGTCCTGGCAATTAAGCGTTTGTAAGCCAATTTGTTTGGCAATTCATTTTCTAAATGACAGAGACCATCAGATTATCTAATTAATACAGTGGATTTTAAACTTCTAGAGCTTGTTCAACCTTCAGCATTACTTTTCAGGTCATGAACATCAAATCCTGGTATGCTGGGACTGGCGCTCAAATGATGGGGTAAACACATTTATCTCGACCACATTTGCTTTGAAGAAACATAAAGAAATGTGTCTGAATGCTAGAGGTCCATGGAAGACAATTTGAAAACTATTGATGGAGTAAACAGTTTTTGGCCTTCATATACTTCACAACATAAATTCACACTACAAAAGCTTATATACCTTCCATGTCAGGAGGAACAAGGTGATCACAGCAGAGAAGACAGATGAATCAAAGAAAGTAAGCAATAGGCCTGATCAGGTTTTTAGGGTGCCTAATTAAAAAGTCATAACTGTGTCACATAAATCCTTCAACTACCACTTTAAAGTGATAGGCAAGTTAGCAATGCTGTTCTCTTGATTGAAAAGTATTAGTGAAATATCAGAAGTCACAGATATGGCTTAACGAAGAGCATTTTCCTTATTCACAATACCTAGGAAGAATGGACACATAGAGTCAGGTTGCAATCCAAGATTATCAGTGTGTAAATGTAATTCCCCATCCATTAAAGGGAAAACAACACCACCACGATTTTCTGAGTACCCACTATGAAGCCAACAGTGTGCTGGGCACTTTGAATCTCATTTCATCTTTGACAAGCTTTCAAAGTAGACACTGTTTCACACTAGGATACCAAGGAGCAGAGAGGTTCAGTAACCTGTCCAAGTTCACAAAATTAGTGGAGCAGAATAGGAAGAAGGAGAGGTTCCTAAGCCCATGCTTATGTCACTATGTCACAGCTCCACCTGAGAACTACCAGATCTACAAAAGGCTAAACAAGTGTGCTGACCTGATGAACAATGAGTATGTGAATGAAAAGCACTCATGTCATCATATAGCCCTAGATTTAGATTACGGATTCTTCTTAGGAGCCTAATTTTAATGCCTCTAAATACAACTTTCATTCATTCAAACAATATTTGTTTATAAACACAAGCTGTGCTCAAGTACCAAAGAGATTTTTCACTTTTCAGTGCTTGGAATTCCTACTTAAAAGAGCAGTAGCGAATATTCTAGCTCTAACGTCCAAGTGAGACTCACTGTGAATATTTTCTCTTGACAAACTTATGTCTGCTCTCTACACTATAGCACCCACACAATTTCTAATATCTTCAGAGGAATTATCTTCACTGAAAACCATAGCTCAGTAAGAAAGACAATTCCAAATTCTACGTAGACAATTCATGTACAGTGGGAAGGGGCTAGGACTGGCAGCACAGAGGAAACCTAGTGAACTGTTTAAATATGAGAAAAATAGAAATAATCAGCGTATTTAGAAAAAACTGTTTCTCAAAGTTGAATAAGATGTAGCACCCTTTTTAAAAAATTAAAACTTCCCACACTCTCAAGATTATATCTCTAGATCCCTGTATGAGAAATACAGATTTAATAAGCTAAAATCTTATTCTGTAAAATATATTTCATTTATGATTGTTTTTATTTTAAAATCCTTTGTCTTATTTTTAAAAGTTAGCATTAAAAAAGTTAACATTAAAAATGAAAACACAAAATTCAATTTTTTAAATAGCTCTGTGGACTCCCAGTAATATATCCACCAATTTCTAAGGTGTCTAAGGACCTTTGTTTCAAAAATAGTGGATTTGAAAATTACTCTTAAACTTAATGTTTTAATCTAGTCCTCCATTCTTTTCTACCTTATTCTACATGCAGAGTCACTTCTATTTTTACTGCCAGATATACGCAATTAAAGATAAAAATACAAACTTATTAAAAAAAAAATAATTTCCTTTTCCTAACAGAAAACTAACTACTGGCTGAAAACAAACATCGAATGCCTCTAAAACCTGCAGGAGGTTTTCTTGAGGATTAAATATGAAAGTTTCAATTAGTCTATGGCTTATGTCTACCTCTGCACCAAGATAAATATCACCTTTACCTTGGTGTTTTCTTCGTTTTGATGAAGGCTCATCTCCCTCAGAGTTCATGATGTAACTAGAGAGATGAATCAAAGATGTCTGGCTCAAGTTGTCAGGTCTCCAGTTCCAGTACTGAAACTGAGTTCCAGACTCAAACAAACAAGGTGGTCTCCAATTTAGTGAAAAATGCCTACTACTGAAGTACGGGTAAGGAGCGCGAGAATAATGTCCAGGCCACCTCATACAACTAGAAATATGTCTGTTCCAGCAACACCTTTGCAGATTCTCCCACGGTGTAGTCCAATCTCTGCCCAGACTCTTCTGGTGATGGGGTAACATGGGGTATCTAAAAGAAATAAATACACTCCTTGAGGCACCACTTTTTGTTCAGCTATCGCACATGAAATCTAAATGTTTCCTCGAGGGAAGACAATGTCTAATATATAAAATCTGACTTCTAAATCTGTGGAGGACGGAGAGAAAGCAGCCATGATTTAACTATGAGCAGCATATCTCAATATTCTCCCTGAACAACTATAAATGGTATTCTAAACAATTAACTTAGAATCCACCAGGCTCCCGAAACACCACATACACTTCAAAAAGTCCACAGTTCAACTGAGAGATGAGTTGACCATCAAACTGGTATTCAGAATAGCTCTCTAGCATCTAATAAAACTCTGGACAAATAAAATCCACAGCAAGTTAATACTCAAATCAAATATGGAACACGTACGCTGATTACAATTAAAGTGAATCTCTCCTCCAACTTGGGTTTGGAATAAAAACACATTTCTGAACAGTTTTTTTTTTATACCAAGGTTATATTTTCCAAACACTGGTATAACTAAGAAAACAAAAGCCTATCACAACTTCTCAAAACTACCTCTCTTGATAATCAGCAGGTGGTTAATTTATTTTTCCATCTTTTTTTTAAAAAGCATGCTTCTCCTAGAGGGAAATGAAAGAGGATAGATTACTTGCTAGGAATTCACCAACACTCCAAGCCCAACAGCACCAATTTAACCTATCATCCAAAATATCTTCAAACTTGTGTTATTATGTTGAACAGATGTTGCTCTCAAGATGTCTTAAGCACCATCTTCTTCTTATACTACTCTGGCAAAATGTTAAGATTGAGAAGGACTTCTATCATTTCCTCCAGAATTCAATAAAGGTACATTTCAAGATAGTGTCAATAATATCTACTATTTCTATCACCAAAGGTAATACTGTATACTGTATTTTGTTATTTGACTTTTACATGTTCTTTTCAACAATGTTTAAATTTTATTATTTATTTTTGTAGTTTATGCATTTTCCAATGGATCTCTAAATTCGACTAATTGTAAATCTTTAAAGGCATGACATGGGCAGACTATCCTGCTCTGTGACAATTCCGAAAGCCATAGAAATTTGGGCACTTGCTCCATACATTTTCTATCCCAGTGAGGTGCTGTATAAAAGTATAATACTTGTACTACAAAACTTCTCTATATTTGCAGTTATTTATACAGATTTTTTTTTTTTTTTCTCTTAAGATGATGAGCTCCTTCAAGGCCAGAACTTTCTTAATCTTTTTAATCCCAGTTTCTTCCCAATTGCCTAGCACAATGCCTGGCACACAGCTGGTACTCAGGAAAACATTGAACTGAGCTGTCATCAAGTCCCAGGGCTATAGGAGTTAAAACCAGACCCCCATAGCTTATGTAATATAGTGCTGTGCTTCCCATGTGTGGTACACCAGTCGGTTTCATATGGTACACAAACTTTTTTATATTTAACATCTAAGTGTTTATTTTAAAATGTATTAGGGAAAATAAAACAATCAGTACATCAAACCCAAGATTTCGCAGATAACAGTTTAGGGCGAAGCTAATGCAGGCAGCACCTACTGAAGTGCCTTTTTTAAAGTGAGTCAATTTCAAGAAAAATATCCAGTAAACAATACAGGTGTGAACGAGAATTTGGTAGTAATAAAGGCTGGTATACAAGTGACTAAAGTTTGAGAGACACTAACACACCAACAAATCCCTGGGCGTGTGAGCAGTGCGCGCGCCTCCCTCGGGGTCAGGACGCCCCGGGACCTACTGCGACAAGCGGCCTCCCGCGTACGGTCAGCTCCCGGAAGGTGCTGCAGAGCCTGGGAAGGAGGCGGGGGACCCGAAGGCTCGGGCGGGCTTGGAGGTGGAGAAGGGGGAAGTGGGCCGGGGATCTAAGGCCAAGCCTGGACGGGAGGGAATCAGCCTGGCCAGTGGCGGATGCGCTCGACGCCGGGCCCCGGGCCCAGTCGGCCAAACGTCCGGTCGGCTACGTGCCGATCTCCTTATCTCTCGGGATCTCAGGGTGCTCGATCGGCCGCACTACCGCCCGGACCCCTCTTCCTGCTCTTTCGTCCCCCAGCCCACCCCGCCCCGCCCCGGTTCTCTCGGGCCGCCCGCCCCCGCCCCTAGCCGCGCCTCCCTCGTCCATCCCGCCACCTAGCCCTACTGACCGGCCTCTCCCCACTACACAGCGGCCGTAGCCCCTCCTCACACAGCGCCACGCTTCCATCTTGTGGTTGTCCAGGTTTCAGGCCCCAGGCTTAACCTCAACCTTTATAACCGATTTAGCGGCCGAAAGCTCTAGGGACTCTCCATTACTACACCTCGGGCCTCCCGGCCGTGCTGCAAAGCATGCTGGGAGATTCAGCCTCGCTTGCGGCCAAGTCCCCATCTTGCGCCGCGAAAGTCACTGAATTGCCTCTACCCAGAATTGCGTTCGAGTAGCATGCGCAGAGCGTGTGAAGCATGGGCAGCCATTTCGGAAGAGGGCAAAGCACCCGCCCTCCGTCTTAAAGAGACACAAAGGAATAAACTGCTGACCAGCTTTAAGGCCTATGGCAGGATACAGTGTGGTTACTGTATGAGAGCTAAGAAGAAAAAAAGAAATATTTTCGCGTATTTTTATAATGTCCTTGGGAGATTCGGAAGGTGGATGCCCAGGTAGGGACATACCTGTCTCTGGGTTCCCATAGAACTGAGGTACGCGGGTTTTTGCAATTAATTTTCCGCAGAGCTCACTTTTAAATGTACCTGTGTGTTGCTTGTATCCATCTCTGTCATATTTGTTACAAGATTCGATACTCTAAATTCTTGGAAAACACTGTTTAAGTGGAGACCCCGCCAAGAGACAGAAGTGAGGAAGAATAAAGTGGAGAGAGTAAAGGGTTCAAGGGTACTGGAAGGCAGGACCGCCGCTTTTATGAGCTTTTGGGAGAACCATGGAGTAATTTCTTGGGAAGGTTCCCCCCCTTATGTTAATAAGGCAATCAGATGCATTTGAAAAATACTTTTCCTTTAGTATTAATATCTTCCCCTTATTTGAGATAAATACGTTCTACAAAGCTACTTCCAATACAATTAGTGAATCCTGAACCATTGCTCCTAGAGGAATACAGGGCTAGGTTCCCGTGAGCCTCTAGTCACAACACTTTAGTCACCTAAACAATACATAGCCTTGTTTTATGTTTGTTTAAAGATATTTTCTTTAATATGTATTATTGATTCATCAACATTGAATTCACGGCCAATAGCACTATAACTAATGTCTGAAGTTTATCTAACACGTGCATTTTTTTCCATAAGGCACAACTTGCTTTTTATTCTCAAAGTCATATTTTAAGACTTACCCATGTTTAGACCTCTAATTCTGTTTCGTTCATTTTTCAGTGCTGTATAGTATTCCAAACACAAGCCACAATTTATTAATCCTTTATTCTGTTGATACACAATCGTTTATTGTTTTTTGCTATTATTCCTAATCTGCTATGAATATTGTTGTATATCTCTCTGATAATATTTGTGATATTTCTTTATATGTTCCCAAGGGTAAAATTGCGGTGATACAGCTACATCTTTACTACATATTGCCAAATTACTCTCCAAAGTGGTTGTACTTCCACCAGGTGTGTGTAAAAATTTCCATTGCTCCAAATACTGATTTTTATTTCTATTTCTAACAAAACTTAAAAATTTTGTGTCTATCCACTTCCTGAATTTTACTAGACTTTAATTTTTCATTAAATATTTTTGCCCATATTATTTTATTTTGTTCCCTCAAAATTAGTCTTTTAGTAAACTCACCAACATATCTATAACAATTTCTTTGCTCTTTGTTGTTTTTCCTTTTAGCAAATGTCTGTGGGTGTTAAAATCTTTTAGTTTTTGTATCACTGATAATATCTTTATTTTGGTTTCTATCTTGAGTGATAATTTGGGGTTTGATGTAGTTTGAGGTCCATAGTTATTTTCCATAGTACTTTTGGGATGTTACTCCATTGTGTTCTAACTTTTATTGCTGCTGATTGAAAGGCTGCTCTAGGTCTGAATGTCATTCCTTTGTAGCTAAAGTGTCCTTTCTCCGGTTAATTTTAAGATCTACATTGTATATATGGAATTTTTTTTGTTCATTCTGTTTGGCACTCTGTGCACTTTCATTCTGAAGATTTTTTGTTGTTGTTCAATTCAGAAAATGCTGACTCCTGATCTCTTTGAATATTGTTTTTCCACCATCTCCTCTATTTATCTTTGTCTGGAATTCCTATTAGGTCACTATTAAAGATGTTTAATTCTTTTTCCTCTTGACTACTTTTAATTACTCCTCTTCTTTCTCCTCTTTTCCTTCTCCTCAACTTCTTCTTTTTTTATTTTTTCCTTACCCAATCTCTCTATGCTAAGGTCTTTGGGTGAATTCTTCAGTTCTTTAAATTTACTATTTTTTTCTTCAACCGAGACCAGCCTGGAGTGCATTTTGTTTAGTGAGTGCTTATTCCAGGATCCCTAGTGTTGTGGCGCGATCAATTCTAAGACCCATGGAGCTAATTGAGATGAATTGTGAACCTTTATTAGCCAGCCGGCGACTGACTCTCTACCACGCAGGATCAGAAGATATCAGCCCCAAGCTTCCAGAGGAGACAGCTTATAAAACTTAAGACCATATCCTGGTGGTCTTCTGAACAAACAAGCAAGCAGATTACAGAAAGCAGATGCTGGCTGTAAACATCTTATACAAAGACAAATGTTTCTGGGGAACCCTTAGATCAAACAGGGCTGAGCAGGCAGTTTCGTTATCTGCATCCTGGTGGCTGTCAGTGCTTTCCTGGGGGCTGGCGCCTGAAGATATCACTTCCCTGTGACTGATTTATTGGAAAGTTTTTCACTCCTACACCTAGCATATGCTTTTTCACATCAACCTTTTTTTAATATATGCTTGCTTTTATAATTCCTTGTTCTTTTTACCTTTTAACTTTCTCAGAGACTACTAAAAATGCTTATTTAAAACTTATTTTCAGATTGTTCTGTTCATTTCATCTGGGATGAATTTATCTTCTCATTTTTAAATTTTGTTTGTTGCTTTTTTGAGTGCGAATTTCCTCATGTGTTTTGGAATTTTAATGTGCAGACATCCTGATAAGGAGATTTGTTTTTCTTTTCTCTCTCTCTATTAACTCTGTCTTGGTTGCTTCCATTACCCCACAAGGGACTCCCAGACTATAACCAGAGCTTATATTGGTGGCTAAGGTCTATCTACCAATGCTGTTGAGAGATATTGCAAATCCAGTCTCTGAGCTAAAGGACAGCTTGATCCAAGTCCTGGACATGAAACTGTCGCTTTTCTCCTGCCTCTCTAGGCCATGGTTCTGGAAGCAGTTTTTATAGTTCTTTACGACATTTTTTTCAACGGGTGAAAAAACTCTTGGTTTCGGCAGTGAGCCTGAATCCATCTCTTCCCTTTCTTGGGAGAACTTTTGGTCCTTATTAGCCAGCAGGAGCAAAATTCCTGGATGGGGAGCCCTGCAGTCCTCAACTTTGGTGTTTCTGGGCCTCACAGAGGTTTATATTGGTTTTGAGCATGATAGTGTTTCTTGTTTTATCTTGTTTCTTAATTTTTCTTGTTACATTTATCTCTCATTGCTATGTGTTTAAAGCAGAGAACATCTTCAGTGCAAGAACTTATAAGATATCTCAGCGGGAAATACAAATATATTGTATTATATAATGTCCTGAAACAATTTCTTTATAAGTTCAAAATCTGTGCCTCAGGAATCATAAGGACATTGAGATTCAGTGTAGCACAGGAAATGGGAAGACTCTAAAGAGTCAAATAGACCTGGGTTTTAACACAGACTCTGACACTTCTCAGCTATGACATTGGCAAATAGATCACCTCTTTGATTGTGCTTACTTCATCTTTAAAAATAGAGATAATAGTACTATTGAAATATTGTGAGGATTAAATAAAATGATAACTGCGAGGTATCTAAGACACAGAAAAGCAGAAATGTTTTTTTTTTTTTGCATCAACTTTGTGTGCAAAACAAACTGGAACACATGTAATTGACTAAATAAACTGTGATTTACTGAGTAAATAATACACTTATAAAAGAACTTTATGCAGACCCTTTGGGAAACTGTCAGAGGAAATTAAAAACAAGATAAAAATGTTATAAAATTAAATGAAAAGTAATATAGATTCAATATATATGGTTTCCATCGATACTGTCAGGATTTTTAGCTGAGAATGGGTATGCTAATATATAATAATCTATTTTGAACTATTGATATAAATTTCTCTTATTCTTCAAGAAACTTTGTATCCTTTGCTAATGAAAACCTCCCAATTAACGAAGTTACATAATCATATATGTATGTACATGACATTTATATATAAATATGGGGTATAAAAATTATTTTTGCCCTTTTGCTCTTAAAAAACAGGATTTGGCAACATGTAGATTGCAAGGAGAAACTGAAAAATAAAGATTAAGAATCCAAATTTAAAATGTCTCTCAACTCCCACACGTTCTTATATTTCACTCTCGACCTCCGAATTCTGGAAATGTTTCTGTATAACCTACCAACTCTCACAATAAAAATATCCCAGGTTGTCATGGTGACATAGTTCTTTTTTTTTTTCCCCCCGTAGAACCTGTAGTCTGATGCAGTGGTTTCCTAATTCCTTATGGTTGTAGAATCTTTCCTTTTCTTCCTACTGTTTCTCAGTTTTCCAGCCTAATACTACATCTGAGCCTGCCAAAGTGGTGGCAAATTAAAGCTTTAATTAGGAATAAGGCAGATTTAATTAGTAGTCTTTTAATAGTCAGTAGATCAGTCTGGAAAGCTATGAAGTCCTCCATGAATATATGTTCTGTAGTAGTTCTTGAAAAAAAATTACAGCATTCAGTCCTTTCTATAATTTCTCATTTATTTCTTACCCTGTATGGGCTGATTAAATGAAGAACTCTTGAGTCCAGGCTTTTAAAACAGAGGTGCAATATAAACAAAAGTTAGGATATAAACTTCAGGTTAGCCCTTCTCTTCCCTCTACTTCTAAACTTTTTCTTATCCCCATCTCTAAACTCACTTCTGACGAATGATCTTGCTGCCTGGCTTGGTCTGTTTTAGGGCTCTGAGAGTTGTCTTTTGGGGAAGGTATTCAAGAGCAAGTACAGATCTCAGCAGGGGTTTCTTGGACACAGAGGGGAATGAAGAAATGGAACAGCAGAGGAAAGCACGAGAAAGCTGCATGTAAGAAAGAACAACATGCTCTTTGTGGTTGTCTATACCTATTTGAGAAGAGAAACCATGTCTTATGTTGGTCTGCACATAGAATAAATAAATGGCTATTTGGTGGTAACTTTATCTTGTATTGTGACTTTGCCCATGCCCCAACTAGGCATTAGTTGGAAGCAATATATGTCCTTCGTGAAAACTAACATCAAAGTCTAAGGTATGTATCACTCTATTCTCTTTAATGAATCTTTAGTTCATAAATAGTTATCCAGAAGTCTGGGATCCTAGAGGTCTAAAAAAGATTTAAGGGAATCTTTGAGCTATTATGATATTTTGAAAAATCTAGTAGAAATTGGAGGAAAGCCTGCAACAAGCAAAGGTTTACCAAAACCTCAAGTTTCTTTGCTTTTGACTGATAGTGCTTATGAGTCTAATATGGGTACATTCGTTACTTCATTCTGGTCAGAAGCTGAGATCAGATGTCAATGACTTTGTTGAATAAGATAAAAAAATAATTATAACTTAATATATTTACTTGGATTGGTAGGAAAAAATCTTTAGAGCCTGAGTTCATGCATTCAGCAAATATATACCTCTTATCTTCCAGCCACTGAGACAGATACTGAAGATAGGAATACAAAGGAAAAATAGTCCCTGTGAGCCTTTAAGGAACTCACAGTATAGTGGGATAAAAACATATCAGTACTAAATTAGCCTACATAACATTGCTTACCCCGGAATAGGCGCTGTAGTTCAGATGTGGAACAGAGGCGTGGGAGCAGAGAGGAAGGAGCACCTAATTCTCCTCGATTTCTTCTCCAAGAAGTTGGCGGCTGTGAAAGAGGGCTGCAGAGAGACATTAGTCCTTGAGTGAGCTGATTCTTGAAGGCTTAGTTTGGGGTGGTGTGAGATGGGGATTTCAAAAGAAACTGATGGTTTGGAGATCTGGAGGTGAGAAATTGCAAAGTGTTTGGCTGAAACCCAGAGAAATGAGACTGAAAGCTGAGCAGGGACCAGACATGTCATAAAAACTATGACAGAGAAATCATGGCAACAGGACACCCTGAAGAATTGTACAGAGAAGTGACATAATGACATATACTTTTAAATGGAAACTTTTAATGAGACCACCATAAAGAATTTATTGGAGGCTAGGAAGACCAGGGTAGTTTTTATTTCCTTATATTTTTAAAAAACTTATTGTGGTTCATGTACACACTATAAAGTGCATAAATCTTAAATGTTTAGCTTGATAAATGTTTTCATATGTACGCACTTATATAACCACTAACCAGATTGTGAACTGTTCCAGCATCCCAGAGGGTCATGTGCTTCCCAGGCAATATCCATTGTATCTACCACTCCCCACCTCACATGCTAT
>NW_011888879.1:1532295-1535346 GCF_000151845.1 Pteropus vampyrus
AGTGGTGGCAAATTAAAGCTTTAATTAGGAATAAGGCAGATTTAATTAGTAGTCTTTTAATAGTCAGTAGATCAGTCTGGAAAGCTATGAAGTCCTCCATGAATATATGTTCTGTAGTAGTTCTTGAAAAAAAATTACAGCATTCAGTCCTTTCTATAATTTCTCATTTATTTCTTACCCTGTATGGGCTGATTAAATGAAGAACTCTTGAGTCCAGGCTTTTAAAACAGAGGTGCAATATAAACAAAAGTCAGGATATAAACTTCAGGTTAGCCCTTCTCTTCCCTCTACTTCTAAACTTTTTCTTATCCCCATCTCTAAACTCACTTCTGACGAATGATCTTGCTGCCTGGCTTGTTCTGTTTTAGGGCTCTGAGAGTTGTCTTTTGGGGAAGGTATTCAAGAGCAAGTACAGATCTCAGCAGGGGTTTCTTGGACACAGAGGGGAATGAAGAAATGGAACAGCAGAGGAAAGCACGAGAAAGCTGCATGTAAGAAAGAACAACATGCTCTTTGTGGTTGTCTATACCTATTTGAGAAGAGAAACCATGTCTTATGTTGGTCTGCACATAGAATAAATAAATGGCTATTTGGTGGTAACTTTATCTTGTATTGTGACTTTGCCCATGCCCCAACTAGGCATTAGTTGGAAGCAATATATGTCCTTCGTGAAAACTAACATCAAAGTCTAAGGTATGTATCACTCTATTCTCTTTAATGAATCTTTAGTTCATAAATAGTTATCCAGAAGTCTGGGATCCTAGAGGTCTAAAAAAGATTTAAGGGAATCTTTGAGCTATTATGATATTTTGAAAAATCTAGTAGAAATTGGAGGAAAGCCTGCAACAAGCAAAGGTTTACCAAAACCTCAAGTTTCTTTGCTTTTGACTGATAGTGCTTATGAGTCTAATATGGGTACATTCGTTACTTCATTCTGGTCAGAAGCTGAGATCAGATGTCAATGACTTTGTTGAATAAGATAAAAAAATAATTATAACTTAATATATTTACTTGGATTGGTAGGAAAAAATCTTTAGAGCCTGAGTTCATGCATTCAGCAAATATATACCTCTTATCTTCCAGCCACTGAGACAGATACTGAAGATAGGAATACAAAGGAAAAATAGTCCCTGTGAGCCTTTAAGGAACTCACAGTATAGTGGGATAAAAACATATCAGTACTAAATTAGCCTACATAACATTGCTTACCCCGGAATAGGCGCTGTAGTTCAGATGTGGAACAGAGGCGTGGGAGCAGAGAGGAAGGAGCACCTAATTCTCCTCGATTTCTTCTCCAAGAAGTTGGCGGCTGTGAAAGAGGGCTGCAGAGAGACATTAGTCCTTGAGTGAGCTGATTCTTGAAGGCTTAGTTTGGGGTGGTGTGAGATGGGGATTTCAAAAGAAACTGATGGTTTGGAGATCTGGAGGTGAGAAATTGCAAAGTGTTTGGCTGAAACCCAGAGAAATGAGACTGAAAGCTGAGCAGGGACCAGACATGTCATAAAAACTATGACAGAGAAATCATGGCAACAGGACACCCTGAAGAATTGTACAGAGAAGTGACATAATGACATATACTTTTAAATGGAAACTTTTAATGAGACCACCATAAAGAATTTATTGGAGGCTAGGAAGACCAGGGTAGTTTTTATTTCCTTATATTTTTAAAAAACTTATTGTGGTTCATGTACACACTATAAAGTGCATAAATCTTAAATGTTTAGCTTGATAAATGTTTTCATATGTACGCACTTATATAACCACTAACCAGATTGTGAACTGTTCCAGCATCCCAGAGGGTCATGTGCTTCCCAGGCAATATCCATTGTATCTACCACTCCCCACCTCACATGCTATAGAGAGCCACTATTCTGACTTTGGTCACCATAGATTACTTTTAATTGTTCTTGACTTTATATAAATGGAATCATAGAGTATGTAGTCTTACATCTGGCTTCTTATATTCAACATTATGTAAGATTCATCCTTGTTGATGTGTAGCCATTCATTCTTTTTAGTTGTTCTGTATATTCATTATGATTTTATAACACATTTAACTTATTCATGTTACTGCTGATTGACACTTGGGTTTTGTCAAATTTTTGGACCTTATGAATAATAGTGCTTAGAACTTTCTTATGTGTCTTTTTTTTATTGGCTATATCCACTTACTTTTCTTGAGTGTATATCCAGGATTGAAATTGTTATTATCAGAAATTTTACTTTTAATCATTCTGGTACCACGGTCTGTTAGGGGGGCTTTTGGATCATTTTCATTTTAAGGCTTTATTATGAATTAGGCTGCTATATAAGTATTCACATATAGATCTTTATATGGACATATATTTTCATTCCTCTTGGGTAAAGTACCTAGGAGTGAGGTTGCTGGCACATCTGGTAAGCATATGTTCATAAGAAACTGCTGAACTGTTTCCCAGTATGGCTATATCATTTTGAATTCTCACTGGCAGTCTATGAAAGTTCCAGTTGCTCCCGTCCTTGTCAACATGGGGTGGTGTCAGTTTTTAAATTTTTAGCCATTGTTGTAATTCTAAAGTGATATGTTATTGTACTTTTTTAAAAATTGAGATAAAATTCATATAACATAAAATTCACCATTTTAACCATTTTAAAGTGTACAATCAGGGGTTTTTATTATATTTTCAAGAGTGCGCAATCATCACCACTATCTAATCACCAGTTCAGTAGTTTTACTCGTTATTCAAATTTTCTCTGTTTTTCTTTTTTTTTTGAGCCAGTTTTGGTTTTGGCTTCAGCCAGTTTAGACATGCTTTCCTTAAGCTCTTTGAACATATTTATAATAGGTTATTTAAAGTTTTTGTCCAGTAAATACCAACATTTGGGATTTCTCATGGACATGTTTTAATTGATTTTTTCCCCCTATGTATGGGCCATACTTTCTTGTTTTGTAGGATGCCTCATAATTTTTTTTATTATTTATTATTTATACCTACAGCACCTGGTCTTCCTAGGTGGTCTCCCATCCAAGTACTAATCAGGCCCGACCCTGCTTAGCTTCTGAGATCAGAC
>NW_011888879.1:1536701-1548298 GCF_000151845.1 Pteropus vampyrus
GACCAAGCTCTCACCGGTGTGTAGTGGCCATTACGGCTGTCACAAAATACAGAAGTAAGGGAGCTAGTGCACAAGGAGACTGAGATGTCTCAGTTCTCCGCAGTAAGGAGAGTGGCGGTGCAACCACCTGGCGCTCGCTGACTCGCAAAGCCCAGGGCTGGATGCTGGTCAGAATATAAATGAAGTCTCCGTCCCGCAGGATGCGCGATGCGGCCTGACCCGGAAGCTTCTCTGCCGACCCGGAAGTAGAGCTGTGCGCCGGAGGCGCCGCGGCGGAGGCGCCACACCTTCAGCGCTTTGCCTCCTCTTGGGGATCCCGGAGAGCTGCGGAGCCGGGTTGCCCTAATGGTCCCCGGCAGGCGGCTGCGGCAGAGGTGGCGGGAGGATGACCTCTCCCTGGGAGCGGGGTGCCGACCTGGCCCGGTTCTACACTGTCACCGAGCCCCAGCGACACCCGAGGGGTTACACGGTGTATAAGGTCACCGCCCGGGTGAGTGCCGGTGTCGGGCGGGGGTAGGAGCCTGAACTGGAACTTGAGGGGCTGGGGTGGGGACCCTGTGGCGGAGGTACCTGACCACGGGTCACAGCCGAGGGTGGGACTGGCTGGGCCTCCTGCTGGTATATGGATCGGACGTGGGGACTTCAGGAAGGCGGAGGTGGGGACTGAATGTAGGATGCGCGGGACTCCACTGGAGAAGGTTGCGGTAGTGTCCCCCCCATTCCAGGGTGGGGCAGAGATTGATGGTTTTCAATTGATGACTCAGCCCCCATCCCATTTGGACTTTCTCTTCTGAGGCTGAAATTTGCAGAAGTGGTTTTGCTTGCTTCCGAGGTATAATACAGATTAAAGAAATAATTTATGTGTTATTTATGTAATGGCTGATATTTCTTCTCTCGATTATTTTTACAGCGTCAGTTTTGCTCTGAGGCAGACAGATTCTAGAGAAGGATGTCAGTGTTACGGCCACCAGCCTACAACTTTTTTCTGTCTGTCTTTTTTGCTTTTGAGGTTTTCGTGGTTTACAGGAGACATGAGAAGTTCTGTTGAAGGTGTCTTGTGTGAGTTGTCTTGAGGGCACATTTAAAAGTTGTGAGTCTCCTTTACATCAATTAACCGGTCCAGTTTTTAGTACCTACTTGTTTATTTTTCATTGCTCTTGCTCCTTTTTAGGAGAGTTTGCAACTCCCTTCTTGAAAATAAGAATAATAAAATTAAACAAGTCTATATGTATATAATGTATGTATGAGTATGTATGTATATTAGGCATTTTGTACATATCACCCATTTTAATCTTAATCTTGATGAGGAAACAGGTTCAAGGAAGTTTTGTAACTTGCTGGATTTTACATTGCAAGGCAGTAGCACGTCTGGGAATTGAGGCCACTTCTGCTTAACTCCAAATTATATAAAAAGTTAAGAATTAACTTTACCACTATTATTAATTGTTAAAAAAGAGATGTGTAGATAGTAATAAATAATACAGTATACATTTGGAGGATGTAGTAAATCGTGTGTGATAGAGGGCTGAGGAAGTAGGCCTTGAGAAGAACCTTACAGGTTAAGTAGATTTAGAGAAGCAGAATTTTGGGCATGGGAGTGGCACAAGATTTATGGAAATAGTGCAAAATTGAGCCAAACGTGAGAAGATGTGATGAATAAGTTTGTTTAAAGAGTTAGACCAGGGAAAGCTGGATCTTCGGGTGGGGTAAGTGTCAGAATTAGAGCCGGGCAGGAAGTAGGATCGGTGAAGATAATTACTAGTTTTGGATTAGGACTTGTTTTCTCACTTCTTTAAAAGAAGGATGTGGTGGCCATTAGCCTTTGGTTCTGGCACGGGGCTGGGAATGGCCTACTCCAACTGTCAGCATGATTTCCAGGCACAATACCTTTGACATATCTGGAAAATATGTCAAAGAACAAGAGCAGTGACTTACACTTGAGAACATCCCAGTGGGAGGAAAGGAGAAATCGTGTTTACTCCTCAGGAATACTCAAATGCCGTGGAGTAAGCTGACATTCTTCTGTACCAATGTTATCAGCAGTGCTTGGTATTTGAAACCAAGTCTGTTCCTTGTTTTTTATTTTCTCTCTGGAATTTGCAAGGAGGTGGTCTTAAAAGAAATAAATTAAACAAAAATAGGCAAAAAAAAAAAAAAAATTAGACCAGGCCTGGCTATTGCGGAGGAGACAAGAGGGCAGTTTGCTACTCCCTGTTTGCAGATGAGGTTGTTATATAGGTGTAGTGTTAGTTAGTTTCAGGTTGTGTAAGAAATTTTTTCAAGATTAAGGGGCCCTTATGCCACTCTTGAAAGCTTTGTAATCATTGGGCCCTTCAAAAATCTAGACTTAGTTTCCTAACACAATTAATGGAATTAGAACAGTTTTCAACATACATAATGTTTCCCTCATAGCACCTTGTTCATCCCTTCTTATAACATTTGCCACAATTTTGCTATATTATCTGTTTATATGTCTATGTCTCTAGTAGATTTAGAGCAAGTGTCTATCATTGACATTTATTTATTTTTATAACACCTAAGGCAGTGGTGCATGGCACATAGTGTCTAAAAAACATTGTTGAATATTTTCCTCTCCATTCTAAGCGATATGCCCAATAAATGTTTAGTTCCAGGCACTAAGTGCTATGAAGGATACAGGCTGAAAAAAGTATGGATTTTCCTTTCAAGGATACTCATAGTAGAAGAGAGTTTACTGCACTTAAAGGAGTACAGTATAAGACAGAAAGCACCATAGGAGACTAGAGGAAAGAGCTGTGGGATTTCAGAAGACAGAGATTGCTTCTGGTGCAAGGAACATGTACCTATTAAGATAGATGTGAAAGATGGGAAGAATCCAGACAGGTGGGATAAAAGGAGAGGGCATCATATATGGGGGGGTATGTAGAGGGGAGAGAACCCATAAAGGCTTGAAGGTATACATGTGTGTGGAATTTGAATAGGAAACACTGAGTATGATAATTACTTGTATTCTTACTTTACAGAAGAAAAGGTTAACCCAATTCAGATCTTAAATATCTTTTCTTAAGCTGTGAACTACTTACTGAAGTTTTTATGACAGCATAAGTTAGAACATAAAGTAGCACATTGTATTAGAACTAATCAAATCCATATAATATACATGCTGTGTATTGCTGTAGTTGTAGGAACTTGAAAAGTGCTTACACTGCCATTTTTCTCTTTGTAAATGTTTATGCCCTCATTTATTGCTTATGTTACAGATTTTAAGTTTAAGATTTGAGGGTCAACATGGATATATACTTAAAAATAACTGTACTTTATATCATAAAACAAGTAAGATATTGTTTTTTTAAGACTTAAGGAGAAAAACATCTTTCCTCAGGAGAATTAACCAGGTAAGTAGTACTCTCCTGAGAGAACTTCATGATACAAATTAGGAGTCTTCTCTATGTTTCTTAATAGTGATTTACTTTTAACTTTAAGGAATAATCTCTATTTTCTTGATCCTTGCAGAGTTCTTTATGGAGGAGTAGAATTAGAATCATTGGAAGTACCATTGTTACATTTTGGATAGCATAGGAGCTCATTCTTCTTAAATATCCTTTATACTTTTTTTTTCCCCCCACAGTTCTGTGTAACCTGGCAGGTTTAGATAACCTTGTGGCCAGTTACAGGCTTATTGAACTCTATGTTCCTTATTAATTTTTATTTAGAATAAGTACCTCTATTCAGAATTGGAAAATTCTTTTATAGATTTCCTATGAGTCTTTGGTTGAACCAATGGCAGTTTTGGTTGTTTTATCACTCTGAGTTTACAAAATTCTCATATTGTTACATAGATTTCTCAAAGTTAAGTCAATGGTAATTCTTGCCTTTATTCTTACCATTAGTGTGGAAAGCAAAAGATGTGCCTTTATTTAAAAGACAATGTTGCCTTATGGCTTTATTTTGTTTATATGGGCATAATTTATATACAATAAAATTCACCAATTTTAAGTGTACAGTTTGATGAGTTTGGACAGATATATATACACACGTGTGTGTGTGTGTGTGTGTACATATATATGTATAGTTGTATAACCACCACCGCAGTTATCACTGCAGAAGATTTTCCATATTCCTTTGTATTCAGTCCCCTCTTCACCCCCTGTCCTTAGACAACCACTGGTTAGCTTTCTGTTATAGACTAGGTTGTATTTTCTAGAGTTTCATATAATTGAAAAAAAATTTTTTTGATCTGGCTTCTTTAACTCAGCATAATTATTTGAGATTAATCTTGTTGCGTGTTTTTATTCTCTTTTATTGCTGACCAGAATTCCATTGTATGATTATACCACGATTAATTCACCCGTTGATGGACAGTTAGGTTGTTTCCAGTTTTTGGCTATTATGAATACAGCTATTATGAACATTTGTATGCAAGTCTTTGTATGGCCATGTGTTTTCATTTCTCTTGATAGCACATAGCCTTGTTTACTGTAGCTTTATACTAAGTCTTGAAATCATATAGCCAAAAATTTTGGCTATTCTAGATTGTTTACATTTTCACATAAAGTTTAGAATCATCAAGTTCTGTAAACATGCCTACCTAGATTTTGATTGAGATTACATAGAGAATGCTGATCAATTCAGAATGGTATCTTAACGATAGAGTCTTCTGATCCATGAACATTTATCTTCTATTTATTCAGCTCTTAATTTTTCTGAGCAATGTTTTCTAGTTTTCAGTGTGCAGGTCTTACACATACTTAAAGTAATTTGGGTTTGTTTTCAAAGTTTGAGAATACAGAAGTCCTCATTTGGCATAGTTAATACTTGTTGAGTTATAATAGTAAAAACACTTATCTGGTGCTTTCTATGAGTCAAGTACTGTTCTAAGCACTTAAGGTTTTTCACTGCAATCCAATGAGCAGGTGCTATTATTTTTCTTACATTATCAATGAGGAAATTCAGGCACAGGGAGATTAAGTAACTTACCCTGGATCATATAGCTAGCAAGTGGTAGAGTCTGGATTTGAACCCAGATTGCCTGGCCCCAGTCATAGTGCTTTTAATCCTAGTGCTATGCTGCTGAATACCTATATTATTTCATTAGATGATGTAGGTGTTATACAGGGATACCTGTTTGTTCTCATGGGGTCTTACTATAGTTTGGCAAAGGCGATAGATATATGAGTAATACAATGACTATGATGATGTGAACAAAGGGGAGCGAGGGAAGAAGTACACAGCTTGACTTGTGTTGAAAACTGCCATTTCCAGGGATTCAAATGGAAACACTATTTTACAGCTTGGAGGGAACTGACCATATTCTTGTGTGACCTATTGTGCTTGGGAAAGGAATTATTTGTAGTTTCCCAGGTATTCTGTATACTATGTTCTCCCATTTTTTTCTGTTAGATGCTGCTTCCTCTGTTGGAATGCTCTACCCTTTTGTCTTGGCAATCCTTGCTCATCTCAAGGTCAGCTCCAGGAATCCTTTTTTAGGTGTGAATTATGTATTCCTCCATTAGAGCCTTTATCATATTTTACTTGATTGTCTCCTCATCTGAGTTCAGACTCTTTCTTTTTAACTTTGTATTCTTGGTGCCTAGCACAGAGCCCGGACTATACTAGGGACTTGAGAGAAGGCTGGAAATAGGCAGTACTTTTCTTTTTAAATGTTATTTTAAAAATTAACATACCATAATTGATTTTTTGTTATGTAATTCTGTGAATCTTAACACATGTACAAATCTATATATCCACCACCATCATCAGGAAACAGCAGTTCCATCATCTCAAAAAGACTCCCTCATGCCATCCCTTTTTCACACTTCTCTCCCTTACTTCTTAGCCCCTGGCAACCACTGATCTATTCCCTACCACTATACTTCTGTCCTTTCAGAGTATTACATTAATAGAATTGCATGGTATTTAACCTTTTGAGATTGTCTTTTGCCCATTTTTTTATTGGGTTGGTTTTCTTACTGTTGATTTTTTTTTTTTTTTTTTTTTTTAACAGCAGAAAGGAAAAGCTTTATTAGAAAGGAAAGTACACTTCCAGATGTGGAAGCGGGCCGGAGCAAGAGAAGCGTGGCTCAAAAGGCCTACTATTGAGTTTTGAGAATTGTTTATCTGTTCTGGCTGTAAGTGTTTTGTCAGATAATGTGATTTGCAAACATTTTCTCCAAATATGTAGCATACCTTTTAATTTTATTAACAGTCACTTTTGCAAAGCAAAATATTTTTACTTTGGTGAATTTCAGTGGACCATTTTTTCTTTTATGGAATGTGCTTTTAGTGTCATGTCTAAAAACTCTTTATTAGGCCCAGGTCACAAATTTTCTCCCAATGATTTCTTCTCTGTGTTTTATTTTGGATTCTGTTTTGCTATATGACCCATTTTGAGTTTATTTTTGTATAAGGTGTGAGATTTAGGAAGAGGTTCATTTTTTTTTGTATGCAGATGTGCAGTTGTAACAAAACACCATTTGTTCAAGAAACTAGCCTTCATTGAATTGCCTTTGCATTCTGTATGTTGGCCACATATGTATAGATCTGTTTCTGGATTCTCTATTTTGTTCCATACCACACTGTCTTAATTATTGTAGTTTTATAAGTCTTAAAATTAGAAATCACAAAAATATGATTTTTTTCAACTTTATTCTTTTTCAGAAAACAGTTTTGACTGTTTTAGTCCCTTTGCTTTTCCATATAAATTTTAGAATCAGCTTATCTGTATCTGTAGGAAATCTTGATGGGATTTTGATAAGAATTGCATTAAATCTATAGGTCATTTTGGAGGAGAATTGACATCTTTACTATATTGAATCTTCAAATCTATAAGCAATATGTCTTGCCATTTAGGTAGTCTTTGATAACTTTTATCAGCATTTTATAGTTTTCAGTATACAGATTTTGTACATGTTTTGTTAGATTTATTCCTTAGTATTTCTTCTTTTTGTAGCTGTCGTAAATAGTGTGTGCTTTTTTTTAAATTTAGTTTTCAATTTTTTTATTGTTAGTATAAAGCAGTTTCGTTCATTTTTGTGTTGCCATTCTTTCCTGTTCACAGGAAAGTTCATCCTGTGAACTTTCCAGGGTGACTTATTAGTTCTAGGAGTTTTGGTAGGTAGAGTTCTTGTTGTTTTCTACATAGACAATCCATGTTGTCTAGCAACAGAGGTAGTTTTATTTCTTCCTTCCAATCTGTATGTCTTTTCTTTTTCTTGCCTTATTGCACTGGCTAGGACTTACAGTACAGAGCTGAATAGAAGTGGTGAGAATGGACATCCTTGCCTTGTTCTTCATCTTAGGAGGAAAGCATTTAGATTTTTACCCTTGAGTGTGATAGTCATTGTGGAGTTTTGTATTTAAGTGTCAGCATGTTGTAATTTTTAGTTTTGTTAGCTTTTTATTTTGAAAATATAATGAACATTCATAAATACTTCAAGTAATAATTTAAGTCACTTTAAAGAAATACAAGAACCCACTGAATTTTAACCCTTAACCTCTTACATATTCCAAATGGTGAGCATTAAAACAGTAAGAATTAGTTGTTAAAACAGTAGGTCTAGGAAGATTTCTTGAAGAAATACTTGGTTTTGGCTTAATCTGGAGATATTTTCAGCAAATAGAGTAATCATGGTGGTAGGGAAGGAGATTAGTTTGTTGTAAAATATATTTATGCTTAAAAATTTTGAAAAATGATGGCTCTCAAGTTCAGTTTTTCCTCAGATTCTTGTTTTATTCTACTTTCTTTGTTTTTGACTCTTAGTAATGTTTTGTGGAAGATTATCTCACACACCAAAAATTTTAGTGAGTGGGTTTTAAAAAATTTCTTTTTTCATCTTGTTTATTGACACCTTGGATGCCCAGATATTAATATTTTGTGTTAAACTGCAAACCTCTTTTTTAACATTAAGGATTTTGATTTTCTTGAACTTTGATTGGAAGATAGTTTATCTTAGAGTGGTGCTGTACTAATTGGTAAAATTTTAAGTGAGAAAACAACTTCAGCAAACATTTTTTGAGTATCTAGAGGTAACTTACTGTTAATAGCTTCTTGAGATTTTGGAATTTTAATAACGTAGAAAGCAGCAGTTCCTTACTTTCAATGTATTACTTTTGTAAAAATTATTAGAAAGTTAAATGTCTAAAACATGTCCCATTGACTTATCTAATCTAATGTGGAAGTTCTTTCACTCCATAGAACTAAAAATTGGAGAATGTCTAATTATAGTTTGTGCAGGTGCTGCCTCTTGGGTCCAGGCTACCTGGCTGGTGGGTGATAGCCAACCCAAATAGTCTTGCCAACCAGTGACACCTGCAGCTCTGCAGGGAAAAGAGGGAGAGAGGAGCTGAGAGGCAGGTGATGGGGTGGGAGGGAGGTTGAGTTTGGTAAAGGGACCCTTGCCTTTGTGAGCTGGGTGCTTTTAGGTACCTATACTTCTTGCCAGAGTTGTTTGTATGAATGCAGTTTAAAGGTGCCAATATATTTATATAAAAGTAGAGATTTTATGAAAGTCAAATGTCTAAAAGTAAGGATTGCATGTATTATGTTGATGAATGTGCCATTTGCTTTACCTAATCACCACAATGGGAAGTGTTCAGTATAGAACATTTTTGTATATCCTATTATGCCTGTCCTACATTTGTACAGTGGTATCTTTGAGAAATGAAGAGTAAGCATGTTCCTTTTTTTGCATGTTTGACTATTTGTATCTCGACACTTAGTTTTAAAAAAATATGTTACTTTTGTAAACACATTATCCTCTTAGCTTTACAACTAAACTAGCAGCTTAACACTAATAGTGAAGTAGCCATCAGAAGACAACATGATAAATTGCTCATAAATGTATATACTTGTTTCTAAAGGGACTTATTTTATGATCTTTTTTTTGTAGGAAATATAAAGTTAGATTTGAATAATTTTTATAGTTCTGTTTTCCAGTACCTATCTCTTAATCTTAAAACAATTTTTTTGTGTATATCTGAGTTAAGAGGGTGATTTCAAATCATTATTATAATGGTAATTAGATAAAGAATGCTTTTGACTTGATTTTTAAGGAAACTTAGTGATATTTATTAAGTAGATAAAATAAGCACACTGGAGAGGATTTAGAGGACTCAATGACAGTATAATCTGTTAATTATTGTGGGCTTGCGCTAGGCTAAGCCATAACATCTGGTCTTTGTTTTAAAGATAGGTAAGAGAGCTCTTTTTTAAAAAATTTTCAATTATAGTTGGCATACAATATTATATTACTTTTGGGTGTACAACATAGTGATTAGACATTTATGTAACTTATGAAGTGATCACCCTGGTAAGTCTAGTACCCGTCTGACACCACACATGGTTATTACAATATCATTGACTATATTCCCTATACTGTACTTTATATCCCCATGACTCTTTCGTAACTGCCAGTTTGCACTTCTTAATCCCTTCTCCTTTTTCACCCACCCCCTAATTTCCCTTCCATCCGGCGACCCTCAAATGTTCTCTATATCTACGAGTTAGTTTCCATTTTGTTTATTTTGTTCTTTAGATTCCACATGTAAGTGAAATTGTATGGCATTCGTCTTTCTCTGTCTGACTTACTCTACTCAGCACAGTACCCTTTAGGTACCCCATGTTGTTGCAGATGGCAAGATTTCATTCTTTTTTAAATTTTCTTTTTTATGGCTGAGTAATATTCCATTGTATATATGTACTACCTTTTCTTTATCCATTCATGCATTGGTGAACACAAAGGTTGCCTCCATATCTTGGCTATTGTAAATAATGCTGTGATGAATATATGAATGTACATGTGCATTCGAAGTAGTATTTTGGGTTTCTTCAAATAAATACCCGAGAAGTAGAATTATTGGGTCTTTTTTGGTCTCTTGTTAGAGCCTTTGTTTTAAAGTCTGTTTTGTCTGGTATAAGTATTGCTATTCCAGATTTTTAAATTTGTTTCCATTTTCATGAAATACCTTTTTCCATCCCTTTACTTTCAATCTCTGTGTGTCTTTTGATCTGAAGAGAGCCTCTTATAGGCAGCATATGAAAGGGTCTTGTTTTCTTATCCATTCAGCCTCCCTATCTTTTTGATTGGAGCATTTAATTCTTTTACATTTAAAATAATTATTGATAAATATTTAGTTATTGCTATTTTATTCATATTTTGGATTTTTTTTTTCTTCTTCATCTTAAAGAAATCCCGCTAACATTTCTTGTAATACTGGTTTGGTGTTGATGAACTGTTTAGCTTTTTTTTTTTTTTTTTGTCTGGGAAGGTCTTTATCTGTCTTTGGATTCTAAATGATAGCTTTGCTGGGTAATCTTGGCTGTAGGTCCTTGCTCTTTATCACTTTGAATATTTCTTGCCTATCCTTTCTGGCCTGCAAAGTTCCTGTTGAGAAATTAGCTTATGGGAGCTCCCTTGTAGGTAACTAATTGCTTTTCTCTTGCCGCTTTAAGACTTTCTCTTTGTTTTTAACCTTTGGCATTTTAATTTTGATGTATCTTGGTGTGAGACTCTTTGGGTTCATCTTGTGTGGGACTCTCTGCTCTTCCTGGGTTTGCATGTCTATTTCCTTCACCAGGTTAGGGAAGTTTTCAGTCATTATTTCTTCAAATATGTTTTCAATTCCTTTTTCTTCTCCTTCTGGTACCCCTGATGTGAATGTTGGTGTACTTGATGTTATCCCAGAGGCCCCTTAAACTAGCTTCATATTTTGGATTCTTTTTTCTTCTTGCCGTTCTGATTGGATATTTTCTGCTACTTTATCTTCTAAATTGCTGATTCAATCTCTGCTTCATGAAATCCGTTGATTCTAATGTATTCTTCATTTCAGTTATTGTATTCATTTCTGACTGGTTCTTTTTTTATGTTTTCTATTTACATTTTTATGTTTTCTATCTATTGAAGTTCTCACTGAGTTCCTCTACTCTTTCCTAAACTCACTGAGCATTCTTATAACTAGTGTTTTGAACTCTGCATCTAGTAGATTGCTTGTCTCCATTTTGTTGAGTTCTTTTTCTGGAGCTTTGTTCTGTTCTTTCATGTGGGACATGTTTCCTTGTCTTCTCATTTCTCCTCGTGTTTGTTTCTGCGCATTGAGCAGGGCTCCTAAGTCTCCTGGTCTTACTAGAGTGGCCTTATGTAGTAGGTGTGCTACGGGTCCCAGTGGCACTGTCTTCCTTGGTCACCTGAGCTGGGTGCCCCAGGTTTGTCTCTTGTATGGGTTGTGTATGTCCTCCAGTTGTAGTTGAGCTTTGGTTGCTGTTTGCATGTCAATGGAAGAGATTGACCAGGAGGGCTCATTTTAAATTTTTTTCATTGCTTTTTTACTGAACTGGTGAAAGAGCAGTTGATGGCTAGTGCCAGAGCCAGTATTCAAATTCCTTTTTTCTTAGTTCGTTCTATCCTGCCAAAGTGCTTCTTCAACTTCGAATTTTTGATTGATTTACATTTCTTTATTAAAGACAAAATGAGTTTACCAGCAGGTATTAGGAATATTCTTGCATACTCGGAATTTTAATCTCTATGAGGGCCGATTTAGTTATGTCCTGGGAAGAGCACTTTGTTTGGAATCATGGAGTTGTGAGATCTAGTCCTGTCCATTTTTCATTAATATAATTAGTA
>NW_011888879.1:1549108-1565663 GCF_000151845.1 Pteropus vampyrus
AATTCATATATACATATATATATATATGTAGTACTTACTGAGCTATAGAAATTTATAAACTTTAAATGAAAGATACCACTGCTTTAAATTCCAACTTTTGTGGAATTTATTGGCTGAATTTTATGACAAAATACTGAAATTCACCCAGAAAAAAATTACTAAATGCCAGGAATCTATATCAGAGTGAATTTAAGTATTTTTTATTAGAATTGATACTACTTCTTGAAATAATTGCTAATATAGTATTAAAAGTTATTGATATTTGGGTTTGAAAGAATAAATAAAACCTAATGGTGACAAGGTTTTGTGGAAGTAAATAAACTTAATTATTGTTGAAAATATCACAGATAAATGGAGGGAGGCAGAGTACAGTGAAGAGCATTAGATCAGGAGTCAGAAAATCTCAGTTCTAATTTCATATCTAAAGGTGAATAGCCTTGTGGCGTTATACAAATCTCTGGGTCTTGTCTGTAAAAGGGACACTCATAATAACCACTCCTGCCCAATTCATAAGTTGTTGAAGGAATAAAATGAATCATTGATATAAAATGCTTTGCAAATGTAAATGTATTAAGACAAGGTTTTTTCCCCCCATGCCTAGCACAGTGTCTTGAACGGTATTAGCACAGGTAGAGACTTTCTCTCAATAATAAAAAAGAAGCTAAGAAACAAGTCTAGGACTGATTCTTGGAGTGCTCACAGAGTGCTGGGGGGTAGAAGGAGGAAGAGGAACCAAGAAAAGAGAAGCAGAAGAACCAAAGGGGAAAAAGAAAGGAGAATCAGGAAAGTATAGCCCTGAACTTTCCAGACTTGATTTTCACTAAGCTTTGTTTATGCTGTTGGGGAAAGGGATAGTTAATACTCAGCAAACAGCTCTCAATTTAATTTTCTGAACTCTACATAAGTGAATTTTCTTCCCTTCACTTGAGAAATATTTGAGGGTGAAGAAAAGTGCCTCTTGTAAGCTTAAAATTAAAGACCTTCACCTAGGTGGTTTAAAACTCCTTAAACTTTTATTTTCTGTATTTCCTGTAATAACCATAAGTATCTTAGTATCATGAAAACATTAAAAGTCTTAAATCATTAAACTGTGTTCTTGACTGCTTCTGGAATGCAGTTTGCTACCATGGTCTGGGCAGCGAGCATTCAGTGTCATGTCACCTGCCTGAATAAACCTTTTCGCCAGTGATCCTATGTTGACTGTTTTTGGTGGGTGGATTATTAGTGAATTGATATCCCCGACTTTCTTCTCATTAGCTTATTTTATAAAAATGCAAGAAAAATTTATAAGGCAAAATTATTTTATTATGTGAAATACTATAATTGAGAAAGGTGTGTGTGTGTGTGTGTGTGTGTGTGTGTGTGTGTGTGTGTGTGTGTGTGTGTGTGTGGTGCGATGGGGATGAGGTGTGTGGTAATTGAAAGTAATAGCTAAAATCCAATATTTGAGTACTGTATGGTTGTTAGTTACCTATTCTTGCCTTTTATTCTAAATCCGTGTTTTCTAATACGGTAGCTATTAGCCATATGTGACTTTTTAGTTAAATGAAATAAAATAAAAATTCTGTTTTTGTCTCAGTAGCCACACACACACACACGTATGGACAGTGCAGATAGGAACATTTCTTTCCATTGTCAGAGAAAATTCTGTTGGACAGCACTGTTCTAAATTATTGAAAATTGTAAGAGATTTTACCAAATTTATATATCTAGTTGGAGAATAGAGTGGCAAGAAAATGGAAACCTTTCCTGTCTGGAATTCTTAAGTGAGACCTTTCAAGATAGTTAAATCCTCTAGTAAGGGAGTGAGGGAGCTAACTTTTTAATCATGGAGTTCGTGCTGTATTCTTTTTTGATGTCCACAACAGCCAAGTTAAGCAGGGAGTATTATCCCCATTTTATAGAGGGGATCAAGCCTGTCAGTAGAAGAACTGTAATTTGAACCCAGGTATGTCAGACTTTAAATGGTAGTTTTTTTTTGTTTTTGTTTTAGACCTCAGGAGTAGTTGATCGTAATCCCTGGTTCATGCTGTTGTCACTAGTTATCAAAGAATTTTTCTTTCACCCGTATGCAACCATGTGTTTGATGTATCTTTTTTTTTTTTTTTGCAAAATGCATATTGTAGCATTATGTTCATGAATTTTACATTTATATAGATGATATTTTGTATATAATGTGAGATTTTCCTACTGTACAATGCCATTTAAGTACCCAGCCTTCTTTTTTTTCAAAAGTTATGTGAGAAAATCTTTCTAAATGGTGTTAGATTTTTAAAAATCAGTCAATTAATTAATTAATTAATTAGTTTGTTTGTTTATTTATTTATTTTGGTGTTAGATTTTTTTGCTTTTGGAATTAGAGAAGTCTGAAAGAACCCTCTCTCCTCTTTGCTCAGAGAATATAGGTATATATTAGGTATTCAGTGATTTCTTCTCACAGATATTTATGTGTCTGAACATTGTGGCTGCTTTTTTTTTACTGAAATTTTTATTGGGCTAATTGTAGATTCATATCCAGTTAGAAGAAATAATGTGGAGCAGTCCCTTGCATACTTTATCCAGATGCAGCTGCTTTTTGTGCTTCTAATTTATATGGAGGCTGGGAAGGGGAGTAGACAAGTTTGGTAGAATTATGTCACGTAAGTGTGAAGGCCTGAGGCATTCTTTTGTGGCTGTGATATGGGAACTTTAGAATGTGGATTTTATTTCAGCTCTGCCTTTATGCTTAATTTTTTAGTGTGTTTCAGATAGTGAAGTTACTATATAGCTGAGTTCCATGTAAGTGATATAATATGGTTATTTCTTTTCCTTTAAGCAAATAGATTTTTTTAAAATAAAAATACTGTCGAAAGTAATTATACAAATGTGAAATCTTAAATTTTGATAATTAGATATTTCTGTGTATGTTTTGTTTTAGGTTGTTTCACGAAGAAATCCAGAGGATGTCCAGGAGGTAACATGTTTATCCATATGAGTTTTATTTTATATATTTGACAAAAATTTAGTTAACTACTTTATTGTTAAAATGAATTATTTGTACGTCAGTCTGTATTTGTATGTTTGTGTGGATAATGTTTTCAGCTCACAAAACAGTAGTTGAAGTGTCCTATTTCAGACCTGTTAATTACTAGTTAAGTTTTAGTAGGTGTTAAATAAGAATTTGAGAAGTTACTCAGACCTATTAAGTATGTGTTAAATTTTAGTAAGTGTTAAGTTATGTAAATAACTTCAGGACTTATAATGCTGTTAATAACATGGTACTTTTTCTGATAAGTGGCCCTCATAATAAGATTTCAGTATTAGTTAAGGGCCCTTATTTACCTGTTTGATGCCTCGTTAATAAAAAATGCAAAGTATTTGATAAGTAATATTAATTTAAAAGATTATAATAATAAATGGGTTTCTGTCTACTTCCATTTTTATATTGAGTTGACATGTTGACATCTTGGAAAACTGCTTTGGGTGTAGATGTTTCTTTTTAAAATTTTGTAATAAGTTCTTTTGCAGAGTTTTCCCCTCTCTAATGATACCAGCTTGTTATGTTTTTGCTTAAAACTGTGGAATTCTCTGTTTGTAATTACTTTGTGCTCATTACATACCTTTAGGAATCCTCACTGAGGAGCTTCTTTTAATGTTTTTTGATTTACTGTCATTTTAGTATTTGTTCATTTTCTTATTTATTTTTTAAAAAATTAATTTATTTTCCAATTACTGTTGACATACAATATCATATTAGTTTCAGGTGTACAACATACTGATTAGACATTTATATACCTTGCAAAGTGATTACCCTGATCTCATTTGCACTAAGATTAGAAGGATATATGTTGAGGACTTTTTTTTTTCTTACTAAAGTGTTTAAAACAGGCATTGCAAATTAGCAGCCTTGATTCTGCAACAATGTTTTTTTTTTTTTCCAATTTAATTTTAATGTCTTTAGCGGAGTATGTACTTTCTTTTTAGCCACAAGCCCCATTACTACTCCGTATTGACAAATCTGGCTTGATTTATATATTTAAGTTGATTGTTTGGTACTGGTTGGTTTGAATATGTGACATCAGGTTTATTTATTTCAACTTTTATACATTACCATTTCTTACCATACGTGGTCTGAAATTTGTTTTTGTCTTATGGTTAAAAACAGTTCAATGAAAGGCATATTTTAAAAAGATTTCATATTATTTTTCCTTAGGGTTTTAAGATGTCTTACTCCCCTCACCCCATCCCCCATAGCTCTGATGAGAATATTGTAATATTGTTATTTTGGAAGGAAAGGATATATATATCTCTGTCTCCTAGAATGGCGGTGAAATTGTTTGCACCATTGATTAAAATACTCTCTTTACTTAAGTGTCAACTTGATTAGTGTGAACTATTCTTTAGAATTTAGAACTCTTTAGAATGTTGAATTCATAGTCAATACCAGGCTATTCTGCTTTTGCAAATTTACAACTCTGTTAAAATTGAAAATGGGTTGTATTTCTTTTGAATACATTGATTGCTGTGCTGTAGTTTGTAGCTTGATGTTCCCCTTTTCCAGGGAGAATCCTGAATCAACCTACCCATGAACATACTTTCTGCCATTTCCTTAATCATTTTTTGGGGAAATCTCTTTTATAATAACAACTGTTGGTGAACCATTCATCAGAAAACTCTTGTAAGTGTCCTTTAGTTAGATGATTGCATGGTCCTTTGTTAGAAATGCTATAAAATTGAAAAATAATGTCTTCTGTTAACTAGCTTCTTAAAATATAGAATAACCTTGAAATTATAATAGCACTTTTCATTTTTACATATATTTCCTTAAACATTGGAATTCTCATTTAGGAGAGGAATTCACTCCCTAGAATTTGTTTCCATTTTCTTTCACTTTCTCTTTCTGTTCTCTGATACATTTAGTTATTGTTTTAGAATGTAGTCAGGCTTCACAAGGGCTGTTGAGGATTAGTAGATGCACAGTTAGTCTAACCAAATATAGGGCCAATAATAGGTATTCCTTATAAAATGTTGCTGTTTTCTTTTCTTCATATGCCTTGGCACATGCTACCAGACAGCAGTGTTTTCTTCCTAAGAATGTTGAAATACTCACATGGAGTAAATAATTTAAAATTATCCAGGTACCTTTTTTTATCTTTTAAAAATTCCTCTAAATTTTTATTTATTAAGAGCAGCATGAGCGAATCTGTCAAAGTATTGTTTCTCCATAGGTAGTAAACCTCATTGGCATCAGAAATGTGTCAAAGGCTCTTGAAAGGGGGAAAGGAAATCCGTAAGCAAATAGTATGGTATGATGTTTGTTGCAAAAAAGACGATCAAGCAAGATTTAAGTACTATAGGAGAGTAAAAAAGACAATGGAGTGGTTTTATGAAATACAAGAGATCTAAAGGTTTTTGGTATCATTAAATAAAATTATCTTAAAAGAAAAATTTTTTTTTTAATGTAAATACTTAAGGGAATGTTTTTAATGAAAACGAAGCACTTATTAAATTTGTAGTCTATGATTGTCACTAAATTAATATTTAATTGAGGAATTTTATTCAGATAACTTTAATGAATAAGAAATTTCTGTAGAGTTGGTTCAATAGAGCAATAGCAATAGGAAAAAATTGATTATTAGAGAAAATGATTTTTGCATGTATCTTTTGGTACTTTGTGTAGTCCAATTGTAAACATGAATAATTGCTGATGTAAAGGATGTTTGCTTCTGTTCACTTTTCCATTTTGAAGATTTCTAGAAATGTTCAAGCTTAGAAGGAGTAAGAAGAAAGGAGGCAGTGGATAGTGACATTTTGTAATGCTTTGGTTTCCCATATTTCTTGAGGGTTTATATTTGCTCTCAGATATTTCAGTTCTGTATTTCTAGAGCTGAGAATAAGGAATATGTGAGTGAATAAATTAGAGCACGGTTAAACACAGGTACTCACATTGGGTTGGGGAGTTCTCATTCTTACCTGACAAACTATCCACTGGTTTATGTACTATGGTGTTACTATCATTATTGCAATTACATTGTTAACTTTTGCCCTTTAAGTTCCTCTGCCTTTATTTTAAAATGACCCCAACTAGAATATAAATTTTATCTGCAGAGTTCTTTGTTTCCATGAGCTACAGTCCTTTGAATAGCTCTTATGTCTAGTTCATAATGGCTTTAAAGATGGCATAAGTCTATCACCTAGTTTCCCTTTAAGCCCTTGGTAATGTAGTGCTACTATAATTTGATCTATTTTAAAAATACAAAACTAACATTTTTTCCCCCATGACAGAATTACATTCATGAATTAAAATTAGGAACTATAAAGAAGTACAAAATATGAAAATTAAAATCACTATAATTTTACTATGCTGAGGACTTGTACTTTTCAAGTGTTTGGTTTGGCTCTCAATTTCTCTTTGTCTTTTACTGGAATTACTGGTGTTTTGCTATCAGCACTTGTTTCATTTACGTCATTTAAAAATACAATCTCTTCTGTCCAGGTGGCCTGTCTCATGGCACAGCCAAGCTGCTTAACACTTACTCTGCCCTTGATTTTCTCTTCCTTACCTCTGGCTGGCCCCTCCATGTTATGGTTTCCCATCATTCTGTTGTTAGGCTCCTCATCAAATACTGAGAAACCTTTCCTGAGTGATTGATTACCACCTCTCTGCTGATGACTCTGACATTAATACATCTTGCTTGGTTCTTGCTCTTGAACCCCAAACCCATCTTTCCTATTGGACATTTCCAGTTAGATGCCTCACAAACACTAAAGCAAATATGTCTAAAATCGAACTTTGTTCTTATCTCAGAACAGCTCCTTCTCCCTTGGCTTTTCATCTTAGGGAATAGCATCATCATTTATCCAGTTGCAAAAGCCATAATTCTAGTAATTATTTATTTGGCATCTTGCTCTCCTATTAAAAACTTCATCAACAACCCCTTCTCTCTCTATTTTTGTTGTTCTAATCACTATTTCCCTTCGGGCTACTCACCTAAGATAAAACTTTCTGTAAAGTCTTCTTAGACCCCAAGGCTGGTTTAGGTGCTTTTTCTTTAACATCCATAGGCTGCCCTTCTAGCATTTACCATGCCGCTGTCTTGGGATGTAGTTATCGTGTTGGCTTATTCTTTCTGACTGGACTGGGAACTCTTCAAAGGCAGGAATTATGTTTCTCATTTCTTCATCCTTTGTGCCAACGCAGTGCCTAGCACAAAGGAGGGCCATGAAAATATTTGTTTTGATGACTATTTTTGTTGTTGAGCCTAAATCACATGTGGCAACCTGCTTGGCTTGAGCTTTGCTTATTAACATTGCACTCTCATAGTGAGTTTGTTAGAACTGAGATAAGCGAGTTTTTTAGAAGCAAAGGCCCCAGTCAGTATACCAGGTGACAGAATTTAAAACTCACTTTTATTCTCTTTAGTGGAGACTGAAGGACGATGAATCAGTGATATCAAGGCCATGTGTCACATCCTTTTTCTTTATAAAGATTTTTTTCTAGTTTAATCTCAGTGTGTTTAAATGGTAATTCATACTAATGAAGGTAAACTTTTAATTTGTTTTTTAAAATATACTACTTTTAATGGTTTTATGATCAAGAGTCACCTTACCTCCAGAAATCTTATTACTACTTTAAATTGAGATTTATGTAATAAAGTTTATGTTAATTAGTTGCTATAAGGCCATTTCTTCTTCATTGTTATTTACTTTATCCTTTTAGGCAAATGTTGAGTATGTACTTCATTTTGAAAAATGGTCTAGATTATTTTTTGTTTATGAACATGCTGTTTTTGCAATAGCATATGTATTTTGACATCCAGCTCATTTCTAGGCCAATAGTAATTGGCTTTCGAAGAGGTTAAGTAACGTTTTATGTAGTATAGACCTTCTTTGTATTAGAGTGAATATTTTTCTAGTATGAAGAAAACAGTACTTGTTTAAAGACCAAAATGGAATATTTGGAGGAAGAATAACTGTTTTATATTTTTAAAGCAAATATTATTAATTTCAGACAGTTACCACATTGGTTAGAAGCAATATTTGTTTACCTTTGCTTGGCAATTTTGAGCACTTAAATGAAAAGATTATATGTTGTTCAGCTATCCGAACCTAAATAGTTTCACTGTGAGATGCACATTTAATTTTCTTCTCTCTTCAGATAATCGTATGGAAGAGATACAGCGACTTTAAGAAACTACACAAAGAACTATGGCAAATTCACAAAAACTTATTCCGACATTCAGAATTGTTTCCTCCATTTGCCAAAGGAAAAGTGTTTGGTATGTAATTATTTTGAATTTGTGATTTTAAAATTCACGATTAACCAGTTATGCATATATGCTAATCCCCGAAATACTGTGCTATAAATAAAGTCAGAAGCCCCTTTATTAAGATAATTCCTGTCATGCAACAAGCACCTGAAGTTGTTTTTCATGTTCTTGGTAGTTTCACTAACTCAGAATGCATTTCTTTTTCCCTTCCATGAAACAGCAACGCGACAACTCCCAACTCCAGCCAATCAAACAAATGAAAAAAACTGTTGGATCATAAGGAAAGATGATGTTGAATTATTATAGTTTGGAATTTTTTTGATTTTTAAAATATATATGTTTCTTGGAAATGTTGACCCATTTCATTATACAGTATCAAAAAATAGTTAATATTACAGATCTCTAAAGGAAATTTTTTAAGTATTGGGGAGCTCTTAAGTTCATGGTGACTTGACAGTTTGAATTTCATCACTGAAACCAATGCTATTGGTAGTTTTCCTTGAAGTGTCAGATTTACTTTATTTTTGAGAAAATATCTGCCAGCTATCCAAGTCTGAATATTTGTTTTTTTCTGCATATTTTTAAAAAGAAATGATCTCAAGCGTTGAGATTTAATAAACAAAATTAATAAATTTTCTGTTTCATCAAGGACATTCTTAACTGAAAGTGGCATTTAAAACTTTAATGCAAATGAGTGGCAGTAAGGAATATGACGATTACTAATAAGTATAGTTTAGTCTTGATTCATGCTAAGGTCAGCCGTTTTACTCCCGTTGCTTTTAGATTATCAGTGCAAATGTCAATGTGGTGAACAATGCAACTACTGTTTTAGGATTATGAAAATGATTTTGACCTTGTTGATATCTTGAAAGGCCCTTAGGGGACCCTCAGCAGTCTGTGGACCACATGTGAGAGCACACATACATACACAGCCACACAAATATGTACACACACATATGTACATACACCTGGGTGTTCCTTGCAGCATTTTCAATAGAAGAAAACTTAAACCGAAATTTCTCAATATGTGATAGTATGGATGCACCATAATTTGGCCGATTAATAGACTTCTTCAGCTTTTTGAGATCTACCGGCATGGAAAGATATCCAAGATATATTTTTCAGAAACAGGAAACAAATATTGGATAGCACTATGTTTAGTAAGATCCCATCTATGTTTAAAATAGATTTGTGTGAAGACGTACCCACACACATTTGTATAATGCGTGAAATCTCTGAGGGCGTGGGAGGTGGGATATTTTTACCTTTTACCTTAAACCTTCTGCACTGTGGAATTTAGCTGTGCACATATATCTTTAAATTGAGTGTTGGAAGATAAACAGCCTGGCTTCATAAACAATAAGCTTGTCACTGGATGAAAGGGAATTGCTTCTAAATTGGTTCTTAGCTATTATTGTCTGTTGCTAATGGATTATCTCCAACTTTTCTTCACATCCTTATATATTAAAGAGTGAAAGTTTTTTATTAATCTTAATAAGTAAGCAATTTATCACTCTCAGTAAATGGTACAGTCCATTTGTAATACTTGATAACTGCAGTGAACCCTGCAGGCAGCAGCTGTGGTTGTGTCAGGGGAATTGTTGGTTAGTCATCTGTTTTTTTAGCTACTCTCACATTTTTAGTACGTTAGCCTCAGCAGCAAAAGAGAGTCCTTTTGTAATTTGCTGAATCATCAGATATGTAGTTACAGTAAAAAGTGTTACAGTAAAAAGAACATGACTTTAGTAATTAGATGGATTTAGGCCCAAATCTTCTATCTACTATTTACCAGTGGTGTGATCTTGTACAAATTAATATGAGTCCTTTTTCTTATTGGTAAGATAGGAATAATACCGTCCTGTTCTGAGGATTTAATCTGTAGTATGTTTAGTGCTCCACGCATGTCATCATCTATTGTAAGCTATCATCTGTTGCTCAGTTTACCATACACCTTTGTGTTTCCTTCTTTAGTGTTGCACTGCTCCTCTGTGAGATTTCTGGTTAGCCTCTCACAGATTTTTTTTAGATGTCTCCTAGGAAGTTTTCTGTGTTTCCTTTAGGCTGAGTTAGTTGTTTCCTTCAGTTCTATATCTCACCAATATAGCACCTAACTTATTTTTCTCCAATTTTTTTAAATTTGCAGAATTATCCAATTTATAGGAAAAAACCTCACAAGAATAGTATGGTGAACACTTACATAACGGTTGCCCAAGTTTACTGATTCACGATTTACCACATTTGTCTGTAACTCTGTGTGTGTCTAATTTTTTTCTTGAACCATTTGAGAATAAGTTACAGATATTGTGACATTTCACCCCCTTTTTCCCATATTTTCCCTATAACCACAATACCGTATCACACTGAAGAAATTTAATGTTGATACAATAAAATGATCAATTATGTAGTCCATATTCAGATTGCCCCAGTTGTCCTAAAAATATTCTTTTTAGTTTTTTTTGGATCCAGAATCAGGCCCTAGGTTTGTTTCTTTAATGTAAAGCATTTCTCATGCATTTTTTTCTTTTATGACATTGACATTGTAAAGAGTATAAGTCAGTTTTGTAGGTTTCACACTCTAGATCTGATTGTTTTCTTATGATCAGATTTTTTTTTTTTCTTTTTCTTTTTCGTTAGATCTCTCATCGTACTAGATTTCCTGTGAGAAAGGAGCTAGCAGCTCTTGATAGCTAAGAAAGAACTGGCCTGGCACTACCTATCCATTCGACCTCTGGGTTTCTTAGAGCTGACCTGGCATTCACAGCTAGGCTGTGTTATTCTGTTAAACCTAAACAGTTTCACAGAACATACACATTAGACAAGGCCACTGTGTGTCTTTGGATTAAGACAAAAACAAGATTACTCCATGATCATGTCTAAACACAGACAAAAACATGAATGTTGTTCAAGTCACAAAAATGATTAAGCATTCTGGTTACCATGAGTGACGCAGCTTCTTCATAAATGACAGCCATAGCCTCTCTTCATTCTTCTTGCCTCATAGGAAGATATTTTTAAATCCTAGAATTAGAATTCATACTCATAGAATACCTACACTTCCTGACAGCATCCAAACCAAGCAAAGCTCCACTTCTTTGAGCCTTTCTCGAAAGCACCCAACACAAGCCCAAATCCTTTAAGTCCTTTCTAACACCTTCTTAGTGAAATGCCCCAGTGTTCCCAATAGTGTATATTCTCCCTAGTTAAAGGTGTAATACATCCCGCTTATTTAACTAGAGGTGTGTTCTTGGTACTGTTGACTAGAGGGAATTCACAGGTGAGAACTTTGGCCTCTTTATTTTACTCTGTGACTGAATTTTTGATGTAGTTAAGAATCACCATCAAGCTTTCCTGGCTAGTTTCATACTGGTTAAGGATAACTTTTAGTTGCATATAACCAATTTTTGATCATCGACATTTGCATTTTAAAAAGTTATAAGCTCTGTTTTCTAGGAGTAATAATAATAAAAACAGAGAAGATCCTAAAGTCAGCTTATAAATCAAAGAAAGAGACTTATTTCCGATGATTTACGAGCTTTGTTAGAATGTTTGAATTTATTCCTCCTTCCTCTAGCTTTTAATAAACAAACCATTATTGTGTAATTAGAAGCGGTGGAATGGCTTGTATATAATACATACACACACAAATAATATACATAATATATAATATTGCACATTAGACTTTCTCAGGAAAAATTGTTTTGCACTTTCTATTGTAAGTTATATAAACAATGACCCTGTGACTGGAAATTTAAACAGTGATAAGAGAAGCACTTGATTATGATATCCCATTGTTTCTGCCTTTCAAATGAAAGTTTTGATGATATTAAAGGATTAACAACTAAAGAATAGGGTGTTATCTACCATTAGGATGATTGTTGAATATTGCTACTTTTTAATTTACCTTTAAAATTAGATTGTTTTGTTATATATATTAGGGCCAGTAGTTATTGCATTAAAACCCAACTACTTTTTTTTTTGTTTACGTTAACCAGTACTATTTTTTTTTATTCTGAAATCTTAGGAACAAAGAAATGAGAATGTTCTTTCATCACATTTGTTTTGATGATTGGATTCAGTGTAATTGAACCTTTTAATGCATAAGCCTTTATTTTTGGTTGTGCTCCACTCTGAAAGATGTTTTAATTCATCTCTGCTTATCTAAGTTTAGTGGAATGGAAATGCAAAGATCAATAGGAGTACTACAAAGGCATGCTTTTGACATATGTATTCTGTTTAGGAGTTAATACACTTCTTGTAATACACATCTTGCTTAAGCATTTTAGTCTTAACTTACCAGGAAGGTGGGCTGAGTCATTGATCACTATAGGATTAAAGCTCTCAAATTTGTATATATTTGTTTCAGCTAGTAAGTAAGATTTTTTAAGGGTATCATCAAATATGAGGAAGCTTTTTATTAAAAGTTCTCAATAAATAGTTATGCATTTAAAGACAATACTATGTGGTCTTCTGGGTTGAAACATAGTGTATAATGTGCGCATTTTCTGGGTTTCTGTTCTAGGATTATAGATGCCCACAAAATTACTAATATTAATTCATAGGCCCTGGAATTTACTCTTTTGTTTAAAGTATAAATATGTTTGGATGATAATCACAAGCACCAGTGCATACTTAATTTCTTACTTAGGAAAAAGAAGGAATAATGGACATTTAGCTGCCATTTTAATCTTTTTGGCTAGTATATTTTCCCCAGGATTGAGTAATTTAGATTGTTTTCAGGCCAGAGAATTTGCTGTATGTGTTGGGGCTCTCGGAAGTTTGTTTCCAGATAATATTATTGATAGAAAAGCCAGCAGTGTCATTTTAGATGTGCCTTTGTCATTGGGATACTGGGTTTAATTGGATTGTTGCATATGAACTGAGAGCTAATGGAAAAACAGATATAATGGATTCTGTTAGGTTTGGTTACTTGTGAAAAAGCTTAAAATCAGACAGATGTTGGTTTTATACTCATGATATAAGATCTGGAGGTAGCATCGGCAGGGCAGCTCCACAGGAATGAAAAGTCAGGAATGAAAGATCCTGCCTTGTTGCTCTGTCATTTTTTAGCTTCTACTTCATAGTACTTTTTGGAAAAGGAAAAGGAGAAAGAAGGAAAGGGAGAAGGGAGAAGGTATATACTGGCTGTCTCTTAAAGAGATTTCCCCCCTGGGCTGCCTGTTATCTTAGAAATTAGGGAATCTTTTACTTCTAGGAATATGTTGAGAACAGATTGAGATGGCAGTTGGCAGTAGTATCCTGGATCTAATAGACTTCCGTGTCCTTGCTAACCTGTACGGGGACTTGAGTTCTTTGGGGATGCTGACAAAAGTTATACACTCTTTTCCTAGAAAATTGTGCCTGTGGACATATGCATGGAATTTTGTAGGACTGTTATCTCCATTAAGCGTAGGGGGCTCTTTATGGACCCATTGTTACAATTTATTAGTGAAAGATTACTATCTTCTAGGATAGAATGTTCCACTAAGACAGTTTTTTTGGTTAGAAAAATTTTCTAAGTTTTCATTATTTACTCATAAAGTCAACAAAAGTTTATTAGCATGTTCTGTATGCTAGACACTGTATGATGGTACTTGAAGATTCAAAGACACCATGATTGATTTATTAAGTACCTAGTGTGTGCCTGGCATGGAACTGGGAGCCTTAAGTACATTGTTCATCTTTTCCATTTTATAAATTAAGAAATAATCTGCCTAAGATTTTATAGCTAGTGAATGATGGAGCTACTATTTGAACACGAGTCTAGTTATCATGAGATAGACACTTCATCGTAAGAATGCAACACACTGAGCTTGAGATATTTAGTGGTTCAGTTTCAAATTCTTGCTTTGGGTAATATACCTAGGAATCTTTTTGTTTCTTAGTTTTCTCTTAACATTTTGCAAGCCACTGAAACTATTTAAATATGTGATGATACTATTTTGAGTTTGTGTTTTTTAAAAATCTATATTGTATTCAGTATATTACATGGCATGTGTCAGATGCCAATGGGTAATCTGATATGAGAGTAGTAAAGAATGATCATATTTGAAAATGTCTTGTCAGCATTCAAATTGTATATGTTATTTAAAAAATTCTGTGAAAAGCACCTTTCAATCACCTGGTAAACCAGAGCTCACTTGTGCCATGTGTGTTCTCTTTTTTCTCGCAAGCACACTGTCATATGTGCTGCTGACAGCATTACACATGGAATTCGGCTTAAAAGCTTTTTGCTTTTGAACCCATTGATATACAGATGTTCTCATAATTTTTTCTCTTCAGTTCCTTTATAAATCAAAAAAAGTGTGAAAGGGGAAATTATATGAGTAATTACAGTATTAAATTACTATAGAAAACCATCAGAGTTCTTTATATAATTCTTTTCAACTTCAGTTTCAAATCACCAGTTTTTAAAATGGTAAGTTTCTTACATTGACAGGCCTCAGATTATGTTGGCAGCATTAATTTATCAGTTGACACCTTTGCTTCTTGTTTTATTTGAAACATGATTTTCTTTTCTGGTGAGGGTGCTGCTGATTCCAGTTGTGGAGACAAGATTTGATTTGAGAAGATCGCATAATTAGAGTAAATAGGCAGTGTTGTGATAGGCCTGCTGCTGCTCTTTACTCTGTGAACATAAACTATTATAAATCCATGTTTGATTCTTCTCTACTTACAGAGTTGATTCTTATTTAATTCTAGGACGATTTGATGAAACTGTTATTGAAGAGAGGAGACAGTGTGCTGAAGATCTGCTGCAGTTTTCTGCCAACATTCCTGCTCTTTATAACAGTAAACAACTTGAAGATTTTTTCAAGGTTGGTGGTCTTTCTGAAATATTTTGTACTTTATTAAATATCTTTGTCTTTTAATTTGTAGTAAAGATTTTTTAAACAAAAAGTTGTTTACTTTTGGATTTTATTATTCACTAAAATAAGTAGACAGGGGCTTAATAACTGTCTATGGCATGCCTTCTATTTGTAGTGTAGAAATGAATTAGATTTTTGATTCATAGATTTAAAAAATTGATGCAAAGGATTTAAAGTTCATCTGATGCACTCCATCATAACTGAAATACATTAATAAAATTTTAATTATAACGAAACTCTAGTAGTTACTTTCACTTTTTGAGGTGTTTTTCAGTGATAGACTTCTTTTTGTGAGACAAACCACTGTAAGTCCATATTAAATGTTATAATTATACTAATTTGTTTACAGATAGAACAAAAATAGTCACTATAGAATTTTAGAGTGGGCTAGTACGGATTTTATTATCAGAGATCATTCGATCAGTGTTTTAAGTTTCTTGACATACTTTTATTCTGAGTTATCATTTTTAATAATAATTTTAAAATTTATTTTGAACTGCATCTGCAAGTTGTTGGTTGATATCACTGTCTTTAACAACCACAATTTTCCTATTGCATTTAGCTTTCTAGAAAAAAGCTAGGTGATTGTGCTATAAATGTATTTTTTTCCTTCAACTAAAAATCTACTCATTTATGTAAATATAATTTCTTAGAACATGTAGCCAGCAAGGTATATGAGTAATGGGATTTGTTATTTTCCTGAGGCTAGTGGAGCTACAAAAGGAATTTATTTTTTATGACCTATTTTAATATACTGAAGTTGATCTTTTGAAAGATATTATAATACAAACTTATGACATATAGTATTTAATAGAAATAGTAATAGAAGAGTTTGTAGTAAAAATAGAATTCCTACTGATTGACTTTTGTTGCTTAATTTTTCATTACTCTGCAATCTAGGCCAAGATGATATATTTGGCTTCTGCTTATGACCTAATGGAGATCTTTAGGCTCAAAGGCCAAGTCAGATTGATACAGTATTTAGCCCTTCGCTGTTCTTAGTTACAATTGTTTCTAGGCAGCAAAGAATATATGCTTATAGAAAAAGGCAGATTTATTGAGCAAGAAGACTATTGCTTTATAGAAATTGTGAAAGACAGTCATGTAAATTAACACATACCAAGAGCTAAAAAATTCAGTCTAGGGATGGATATAGAAATCAGATCATAGACTTTGGACAATTTTAATGAAAGTTACCTGTTTATTTTGTTTCTTTTGGATCTGGGAATTCCTGCTGGACGACACATTTTTAGGCTTTGTGAAATGAGAAAAGAAGAGGAAGAAAAGATTGGGAAGTTCAAGAAAAGTAAAGCTAACTATCTAGAGATAGTCCTTATTATATCTCATTGGCCAGAACTGGTCACAGGACTATCCTTAGCTTCTGAAACTCTGAGCAGTGACTCTTAGCTTTCTAGTTCTGATTGTGGGTGAAGATATGTA
>NW_011888879.1:1565713-1568078 GCF_000151845.1 Pteropus vampyrus
GAGGCTAGTGGAGCTACAAAAGGAATTTATTTTTTATGACCTATTTTAATATACTGAAGTTGATCTTTTGAAAGATATTATAATACAAACTTATGACATATAGTATTTAATAGAAATAGTAATAGAAGAGTTTGTAGTAAAAATAGAATTCCTACTGATTGACTTTTGTTGCTTAATTTTTCATTACTCTGCAATCTAGGCCAAGATGATATATTTGGCTTCTGCTTATGACCTAATGGAGATCTTTAGGCTCAAAGGCCAAGTCACATTGATACAGTATTTAGCCCTTCGCTGTTCTTAGTTACAATTGTTTCTAGGCAGCAAAGAATATATGCTTATAGAAAAAGGCAGATTCATTGAGCAAGAAGACTATTGCTTTATAGAAATTGTGAAAGACAGTCATGTAAATTAACACATACCAAGAGCTAAAAAATTCAGTCTAGGGATGGATATAGAAATCAGATCATAGACTTTGGACAATTTTAATGAAAGTTACCTGTTTATTTTGTTTCTTTTGGATCTGGGAATTCCTGCTGGACGACACATTTTTAGGCTTTGTGAAATGAGAAAAGAAGGGGAAGAAAAGATTGGGAAGTTCAAGAAAAGTAAAGCTAACTATCTAGAGATAGTCCTTATTATATCTCATTGGCCAGAACTGGTCACAGGACTATCCTTAGCTTCTGAAACTCTGAGCAGTGACTCTTAGCTTTCTAGTTCTGATTGTGGGTGAAGATATGTACGGGGGAGGGTTTTGAGTAGCCAGTCCATAGGTTGTGCTATAATACCATAGCTTTTTCTTTGTAGAAAAACTGATGGTAGATACCTCATGAAAATAACCATAAAGTCATTTGATTTGATTTTTTAAAATATACATTAGAGTAGAAGGAATAGTATAATGAGCCTCCATTACTCATTACTCAACTTCAATAATTAATATGTTGCCAAATTTTTTTTATATGTTGATCGAAATTCAATTTGTTGGCATAAAATTGTTTGTAGTATTTCCTTATAATGCTTTTAATTTTTATAGGGATGGTTTTGATGTCTCTTTTTCATTCATGATTTTGGTAGTTTGTATCTTGTCTATTTTTATTTTTTTCTTGGTCAGTGTAGCTAAAAGTTTGATTTTTTTTTTGATATTTTTATTTATCTTTTCAAAGGATCAACTTGGTTTCCTTGGTTTTTCTCTATTTTTCTGTTTCATTTCATAGATTTATACTTTAGACTTTATTTCCTTTCTTTTGCTTGCTTCAGATTTTCTTTGTTCTTTGTCTAATTCTTTAATTCCTTAAAGTGGAAGTTTAAGTTACTGATTTGAGATGGTTCTTGTCTCACATAAGCATTTAGAACTATAATTTCCCTCTTAGCAATTCTTCAGCTTCAAGTCCCATAAATATTTATGTTTTCGTTTTTATTCAGTTCAGTGTATTTTCTAATTTCTTTTGTGACTTTTCTGTTGACTTTTCTGGTTACTTAGAAATATGTTCTTTATTTTTTTATTTATATTTTTAAAAACTAACAAATAGATTTTCTTTTACTCTAATCTTAGACCAACAAATGCGATTACTTGTAAATACTGATAGTCATAAATTTTTTCTTTTATTAATGAAAGGTTGAGTTTAATATTTTTAATTTTTTAATTACAGTTGGCATACGATATCATATTAGTTTCAGATGGAAATATTCATGGATTTTCTAAAGTTTTTCTATCGTTGATTTCTAATTTTGTTTTCTTGTGGTCATGGTCAGAAATCATATGTTGTATAATTTCAGTTCTTTAAAATTTATTGAGACATGATTTATTTACTAGCATATGATCTATCCTGGAGAATGGTCTGTGTATGCTTGAAAGGTATATGTATCTTCTTGTCAGGGTTTTATGTAAATGTCAGTTCAAGTTAGTGGTGGTGTTTATCTTCTGTATCATTGTTAATTTTCCATCTAGTTCTGTTAATTATTGAGAATGAGGTATTGAAGTCTTCAGTTGCTGAATTTTCTATTTATCCTTTCAGTTACTTTAACTTTTACTTTATTTTGGGGCTCTGTTGGCATGTACATGTATTTTATAATGGATATGTCTTCCTGATGAATTGAATTTCTTAGCCTTATGAAATGTCTTTCTTTGTCTCTAGTAATGTTTGTCTTAAAGCCTTATTTTGTATGATCTTAATGTAGCCACCCTAGGTCTCTCATAGTCACTGATTGCATGGTGCCTTTCTTTACATTCTTTTGCTTTCAGTCTCTTCGTGTTAAATGAATCTAATAGTTTGATTTTATTTATTTATCTAGACTGAAAATGGCTGTTGTTGATTAGGGTATTTAGTCCTTTTATATTTAAAGTAATTATTGATATGATTGAATTTTT
>NW_011888879.1:1568788-1571404 GCF_000151845.1 Pteropus vampyrus
CCCTAGCAACCACTGGTCTACTTTCCATCTTGATGGATTTGCCTGTTCTGGACATTTCACATGAATGGAATCATATAATATGTGGCTTTTTAAATCTGGCTTCTTTTACAAAGCTTAATGTTTTCAAGATTCATCTGTGTTGTAGCATGTTTCAATATTTCATTTCTTTTTATGGCTGGATAGTATTTCATTAAGTGAATATGAATAGACCACATTTTGTTTATCCATTCAGTTGGTGGATATTTGGATTGTCTCCACTTTTGGCTCTATGATAATGCTTCATTTGGTTCTTTTTTATAATTTCCATTTACTTATATTTGCTATTTCATGAGTCATGGTCACCATACTTTAATTCTTTAATAATGATTTCTTTCAGTTATTTGAACATATTTATAAATAGCTGTTTTGAAGTCTTTGCCTTCTAAGTCCAGCATTTTTGCCTTCCCAGAGTTAGTACTGCTGACTGCTTTTTTCTCTCTCTGTGTGGAGTGCATACTTTTTTATTTCTTTGTATATTTCATAATTTTTTTATTGAAAACTAGAAATTTTGGATAATATAGCAACTCTTGAGTTCTGATTTTTTTCCCCAGAAGGCTGTTGCCATTGTTTTTTTCAGTTCTTTTAGTAACACATCTAAATCTATGGAGTCTGTTTAATGTGTAGTATGTAACTGCTAATACTTACGCTGTTTTTAATTTTTAAATTTTTATTGCATTTTTAAACACAGTTTAGTAGGGATTAACCTTGTTATATCTTAGTGGTCAGCCAGTATTTGGTCTTGGTTTGTACTTGAACACTTTGTTTCATCATGTATTTCTCCTTATGCTGATGATTCTTTGTTTTCAAAGTTCAAGCAGTTTTTAAGTTTGCCTCCAATTTTACTTTCCTTTGGGATCTCTTCCATTTCTTCTGTGCATGTGTACTATCTCATGGTTTGCCAGAGATTTCTAAATAGCTTGATCATCCCTCCCTGGTCTCTTCTGCATGGATGGGTAGAGAGCTTATTGAGAACCCCTATTGCTGTGTTTTTTGGATCTCCCTGATAAATGTCTGACTAATGTGCTGGTCCTTTGCTTGCTGCAACTTCATGCTTGCTGAGCCACTGTTCTTGCCATTTGTTTGGCACTGAGATCGCTTCTATTACTGATAACGCTCTTTGGGTAGATTTTTTTTTTTTTTCTGTGCTTCAGTCAAAATCATGCCAGCTTCCTCTAAGTGAATCTGCTGGTTTTCAAGCTTTGCCTTACTCTTGTATAATTACCATGGTAACCCATCTGGGATAGAAAATGGAAGTAACCCTAGGCAAGAATGCCACATATTCCCACAGTTTCTACCTGTGGTTTTGTGGTTTTTCATGAGTAACCACTTCTTCATTTGCTTTATGTTTTTGGTCAATTTCCAGAGCTCTCAAATGGTTGTTTTGACAGTTTTCTCTAGTTATATGGATTGTCTTTAGGGGAGAACATTTGCGGATCTACTTATTCCATCATACCTGAACTCTTTCCCCTGTAGATTGACTTTTCATTAAAAACTTTTGAGATGCTATGTAATAAGAGTTTCTTTTTATTGCATAATCAGGAACACCCAAAGGTTAATATTTTTGAACTAGAGATTTAAAAGAGAATTGTGGCATATTCTCCTACTACTTCCCTTGTGTTTTATAGAATAGTTCTGAGTGCTTACTTTCTTCTAAACACTTTACATGTATGAAATCTTTTAGTCCTAATGACTTCTTGAGTTACTTATAGGGATCATTTCCAACTTAAAGTCACTACACACCTGGTATCGGAAGAGATAGTAATTGAAAGGTACTTTCTGTTAAGCAAGATTGTAAAGAAAGTCAACTTTGTTTCTCAAGAATATTTGCTTAAATTTTGGTTTGAATGTTCAAAGGATGGCTTAATCTAGAATAGATATTCCTCTTTTTGGAGAAAAATTCAGATCTAAGTTGTGATTTGAATATTTTAATAAAGAATAAAGTAATTCTTTAAAGAATAAAGTAAATTCTTGTTTCTAAAGAATAATTGTTTATAAAGCCTCAGTTCATTTAACCACTCTTGGAAGTAAAATTTTGTAATTTGCGAATGAACATTTCAAATTTCTCTTTCATAAAGATAAGTTGGCAGGGAGACTTGATTATGTAAAATTAGTTTTAAATTCTTGGTGCTGATGTAAAGAGGAAATAGGGGTCTGGTATTTCTCTTGGGTTTCGCTATCCTATCCTGGAACTAGTGTTGGGGGACATAGAACTGTTGGTGGAAGGAAAGATGTTAAGGAGCAGAAGAGCTATTATTTTAATTAGTTATAATTATTTAAGGATTATAAGCCCATTTATGATTGGAGCAGTGCATAAGGCCACAGTGCAAACACACCACGACCACTTGCCTGATAGCATTCTCTTGTTGTATGTAAGAAGAAGCGGTCTTTGAGGCCTGAATTTGCAAACCTAAATATAGAATTAAAATGATCACATTGATTCTAAATATAGAATTCAATGATCACATTGAAAAGTCAGTTTCGTATTTACTAAAATATGTCTCTTTAATAAAAATATCTTAAAATTACTTAGTTTTGCTTACATTGTATTTAAGTGGTTTTCAAATTTAAGTCATTTTC
>NW_011888879.1:1571454-1574150 GCF_000151845.1 Pteropus vampyrus
GAACTTAATTCCAGTAAAATATAGAAAATTTGCTCCATAAAGCTCTATTTACTACCCCCTCCTTTGTGTTATCATATGTATATACCTTAAATATATTATAAACTCAACAATATAGAGTTATGATCTGATATCTTTTAAGAAGTTAGGAGAAGAAAAGAGGAGAACATATTTATATAATCTTTTATATTTACCTTTTTTTGGTGTTCTTTATTTGTTCAGGTAGATTTGAAATACCAACAGTTGTTACTTTCTTTCAGCTTGAAGGATTTCCTGTTGCTTCTTTTTATATGTGTATAAGGCAGGCTTACTAGCAGCAGATTCTCTCAGTCTTTGGAAATGTTTTTGTTCACTTGGTTCTTTTTTATAATTTCTGTTTATTTATATTTGCTGTTTCATGAGTCATAGTCACCACACTTTAATGCTTTAATAATGATTCCATTTTTAAAGGATAGTTTTGCTAGGTATATGGAATTATTGATTGATAGTGTTTCTTTTAGCACTTGAATTTATCATCCCACTGCCTTTTGTCCTTCATTGTTTTTTATGAGAAGTCAGCTGTTAATTGTACTATAGTTCCACTGTATAAGTTTTTTTCTATTACTGTCAGAATTTAGCCTTTGTCTTTCTACAGTGTTAGTCTAGGTTATTGGTCTCTTTCTGTTTATCCTATTTGAGGTTCAATTTATCTTCTTGTATTTGTATATTAATGTTTTTTTTTTGGTCATATTATAGTTTTCTGCCCTCATCTTTTTAAATGTATTTTTTAGCTCCTTTCTCACTCTTACATTTGATACTTGCATTATATATAAGTTGTTATATTTGATTTTATCTCACATCTCTCTCTGGTTCTCTTGATTATTTGCTTTTTGTTTCTGTTTTGCACAGTAGACAGTTTCTGTTATCTTCAAGTTCATTGATTATTCTTTCTCAAATCTGTTGTTGAACTCCTCTAGTAAATTAAAAAATTTTGTTGCAATACCTTTCAACTCCAGATTTCTATCTGGTTCTCTTTTTTTTTAATTGAGATTAATCAACATAACAAAATTCACCATTTTAAAGTGTACCCTTCTATGGTTTTTAGTATATTCATTAGGTTATGCAACCATTATCACTATCTAATTCCAAAACATTTTCATTACTCCATAAAAAAACCTCATACTCATTAATTAGCACTTACTCCTTCCCCACTTACCCCAACCCCTAGCAACCACTGGTCTACTTTCCATCTTGATGGATTTGCCTGTTCTGGACATTTCACATGAATGGAATCATATAATATGTGGCTTTTTAAATCTGGCTTCTTTTACAAAGCTTAATGTTTTCAAGATTCATCTGTGTTGTAGCATGTTTCAATATTTCATTTCTTTTTATGGCTGGATAGTATTTCATTAAGTGAATATGAATAGACCACATTTTGTTTATCCATTCAGTTGGTGGATATTTGGATTGTCTCCACTTTTGGCTCTATGATAATGCTTCATTTGGTTCTTTTTTATAATTTCCATTTACTTATATTTGCTATTTCATGAGTCATGGTCACCATACTTTAATTCTTTAATAATGATTTCTTTCAGTTATTTGAACATATTTATAAATAGCTGTTTTGAAGTCTTTGCCTTCTAAGTCCAGCATTTTTGCCTTCCCAGAGTTAGTACTGCTGACTGCTTTTTTCTCTCTCTGTGTGGAGTGCATACTTTTTTATTTCTTTGTATATTTCATAATTTTTTTATTGAAAACTAGAAATTTTGGATAATATAGCAACTCTTGAGTTCTGATTTTTTTCCCCAGAAGGCTGTTGCCATTGTTTTTTTCAGTTCTTTTAGTAACACATCTAAATCTATGGAGTCTGTTTAATGTGTAGTATGTAACTGCTAATACTTACGCTGTTTTTAATTTTTAAATTTTTATTGCATTTTTAAACACAGTTTAGTAGGGATTAACCTTGTTATATCTTAGTGGTCAGCCAGTATTTGGTCTTGGTTTGTACTTGAACACTTTGTTTCATCATGTATTTCTCCTTATGCTGATGATTCTTTGTTTTCAAAGTTCAAGCAGTTTTTAAGTTTGCCTCCAATTTTACTTTCCTTTGGGATCTCTTCCATTTCTTCTGTGCATGTGTACTATCTCATGGTTTGCCAGAGATTTCTAAATAGCTTGATCATCCCTCCCTGGTCTCTTCTGCATGGATGGGTAGAGAGCTTATTGAGAACCCCTATTGCTGTGTTTTTTGGATCTCCCTGATAAATGTCTGACTAATGTGCTGGTCCTTTGCTTGCTGCAACTTCATGCTTGCTGAGCCACTGTTCTTGCCATTTGTTTGGCACTGAGATTGCTTCTATTACTGATAACGCTCTTTGGGTAGATTTTTTTTTTTTTTCTGTGCTTCAGTCAAAATCATGCCAGCTTCCTCTAAGTGAATCTGCTGGTTTTCAAGCTTTGCCTTACTCTTGTATAATTACCATGGTAACCCATCTGGGATAGAAAATGGAAGTAACCCTAGGCAAGAATGCCACATATTCCCACAGTTTCTACCTGTGGTTTTGTGGTTTTTCATGAGTAACCACTTCTTCATTTGCTTTATGTTTTTGGTCAATTTCCAGAGCTCTCAAATGGTTGTTTTGACAGTTTTCTCTAGTTATATGGATTGTCTTTAGGGGAGAACATTTGCGGATCTACTTATTCCATCATACCTGAAC
>NW_011888879.1:1574200-1611592 GCF_000151845.1 Pteropus vampyrus
TTTTTAAATATCCTATTTACAATGAAAGATAATTACTTTGATCTCTTTAGGGTGGTATAATTAATGATGGTTCTGAATTGATTGGTCCCGTTGAAGCTTATTTGGATTCCCTCACTGATAGCTTTCCTGAGTGTAGTACAGAAGGTAAGAGATTAATTTTTTTTTCACTTCAGTGATTTTGACTATAAATCATATTTGCATTGCAAAATATAAATGGATATTGAATCCCTTGAGAGTATTCACTAATTCTAAGATGCTTTTTTTTTCTTTACATTTTAATATCACTGATACGGGGTACATGATTTGGGTCAATGGTATCTTCCACTTAATTGACAGCTTTTTCTGTCTTAGTGCAATATATAAAATAATCATTCCTCCTACAATTAATGGCACCTTAGATTTGATGAAATGTGATATAGAGTTAAACATTTGCATTCTCTAGAATAAGAATGCCTTCCTTAAGTTTATTTGGCAGCATCTGACTTTTAGACAATTAATATCAAGACTGGCTTTAGAAGTTTAGTTATGTACCCAGAAAGAATAAACTTAAAGCAGTTTTAGTATTTTTGATATGTTTTATAAAACATGAATCTAAACCAAAGCAATTTTTCTACTTTTATTCACTCTAAGAATGCTTAATGTCTTGTTTTATTCCTCTATTAAGCCATATTTGAATTTTTATGAATATTTAAAACATACATTTTTGTTTTTGGATTTCCTTAGCTAGTTTTCTTCCAGGGAAGATTTTAAAATTAAAAAGAAAATTTGGAGATAAGGATGAGAAGAGTCTTTAAAAATAGGTAGATTTGTTTGATTTGGCTTAGGTGTGATTTACATAAAAGTAAAATCATAGACTAGATAATTTTTTTTTGATCTCTTTCATAAGTAAGAGTTTATGGTAGAGAAGGCTGCTTTATGAGACTAACATGGGAGGTAGCCATAATCTCATTGCAGTGATGTTTTTCGTGTGGAGATATGTACTACTATTATATGTCAGCAGACTTATTGACATAAATCTGTTGCAGTAAAGTCTCATCTTGATTTGGTAGGAGCAACAGATTCCCATTTGTTATGTAGGCTGATGCACTTAAATTGTATTTTTCTTTTGGTAGTGCCATACTGAAAAGTGATCACTTTTTCTTGTTTTTTTATGGTTGTTCATGTTGACTTAAAGGCAAAGCCCATTAACTTATACCCAGTGTCCTGTGTGATGTATGGGGACCTCAGGCCCAGGGTTCCATCCTGAATCAGCCAATGTCATAGAAAAACATTGTTGACAGTAATTTTACTTTACAATCTATCATGGTGTTTTGGAAAAATATATCCTCTGTAACCTGTTTTGATCTGAGACCCTTGCTAGGCTTTGGAAAAATCTAGTCCTTGCTTGGGATCCCAATGAGAATCTAATTAGATTTAGTTTCCTTGGAAGGTAACCTGTCTGGGATTACCTACCTGATCTGGTTATTGCCTCAGAGATACCCTACTCTTGAGAAAGAAGGAGAGTGTGTTTTTTTGCCTATAAAACGTGCTGATTTGGTGACATCCAATAGAGAAGAAGTAGGAGAGTTAGAAATATTTATAGGAGAATATTCAATGAGGAGTACAGCTCTTGGAAATTGCCGAATGTTTCTTTCCTCTCTCTGGTTTTTGATACAGGCCTTTATGGATGTGGGATTTGCGAATGGTTATATATATGATATCTATAATAAGCCTTTATTACTAGGTGGGAGTCAGCCATGGTGAGAGAAGTATGTTTTGGGAGCCTATTTTAGTGTTAGGTAATCATGGGTGGGCGCAATGTAGAAGTCTTTTGTCCTTTGCTGATACCTAGGAGAGACAAAGAAGAGCATTATTATTAGGAATAACTATTCTTGGGATGATGTTTAAAAGATGCACAGCTGTTCTAGGTAAAAAGTTGGCTGTGTTAATGTTAAAGGATATATAACCTAAAGCTAGGGATGAGTCAGTGATTTGTTGTCTAATCTGTGATGCTTCTTAGAATTAAAGAGGATGCTTTGAACAAGTACAGTAAGACAATAAGCATAAACCAGGACTGCCTTGGACAAACTGGGCAGTATGGGCCACCTTACCTAAAGCAGTTGTTTCAGAGTTTACATTGAAGTTTCAAAACAATGGGTTTTCCTTGGAAGAATTTCTCTTTTAGGAATATGCTTTTATGAGAGAAATTGGGGGCAACAGTTTTGTTAAAAATACAGGAAAAGACTTATACTTAAAAGTAATATTGATATTTTATCCTTTCAGGTCATAGGTTAGTTGTCCAGCTATATTACCATCTCTAAAATACACTGTGATCCATGAAGAATGAAAAACATGGAACTGGAAATGCTATTAATGTTTGTGTTTTTTACCTCCTCCCTTTAAAAGCCTTTATGTTTGGCTCATCAGTCCTTCTGAAAGATACCTGTTGACAAATTACAGTTCTGAGTGTCAGACAGCTTGCAAATTCATTGCTATTTGAGAGGGGAAATGACTTTTAAATACCATGAGATTGTCTGGCATACTGGGCAAGTGTAAGATTTACCTTCATACCAAAAGGTCTGTAAACCCTGGAGACAACCAAGGGAGAGGGCCTCTAGTAGCAAGAGCAGGAAAGCCAGCAGCCAGCCAGGCCCCACAGTTATGCAGTGAAACGGAGTGTTGTAGAGGGATTGTGGTTGGCAAATGCTTGTGGTTTGGGTTCAGAGCCAAAATGCAAGGAGGTGATTCACTCCATAACAACTCCTCTGAGTGTAGTATTTTAAATGGTGTTTTGAAGGTAGATTTATTTTTCATACTTGTGATTTAGTTTGCCAGTGGAATTAGCCAGAAGGGCAAATCTTAATATATATAGTCTGCTGTTTCAAGGTCCTTCCGGTGGAGTTAGAATGGCATGGCAAGTGTGTCACCTGTCAGAGAACAGATGTAGAGGCTAAGTGATCTAAGTGATTTTTAGTAGTACAATAAAAATGCAATCAATAAATTTTAAGTTACCTTGAGAGAAAGTTTTCTGAGGAAAACATAAAGACCTAGATTAGGGGTTTAAAAACTTTACCATTATTTTATAGTGCAGTGGGATAGAGGAAACTCCTTTAAGGTTTCATAAAACCAATAATTTGGTGATTAACTGGTAAATAAAACCAATAATTTGGTGATTATCTAATCTGAAATTAAAAATTACGAAGTTAGTAAACTTTTAGATGAAAAGTTAATATTGTTTTATGATTTTAAAATGAAATGCTGATTACTCTTGATCTCCTTTGTTCAGAGAAATTAAACAATATATTTTCTCAAAGATAAAAGGTTTAATTGATTGTTAACATCTTATTTCCTTTTTAAACTTCCATCTTTTGTTGAATTAAACTTAGCTATGAAGTTACTGTGACATGTGTGGAAACTTGGCCAAAACGATGCATGGGAATTGAGCTCCTTGACATATTTCTCTCATCTGTTGGCCTGTTTGAAGGATGTAGGTTGCTTTACTGCCACGCTGGCCTTGATATTGGAGACTTTGATGTTGGTATAGTCTCATCTGGTAACCTGTGTCATTTCCTCTTCCTAATACATTACTTTACTTCCTTTGCAGTTTTGGGAGGGACATTTTCCAGGTGTATGCAGCAAATAAGGGAAAATAGGTGATCATAACCACAAATACAAACCGAGAGATCAACTTATATGTAGCAGATCTTATGAATGAATATTCTTAAATTGGTATAGCCAAATCTACCCTTTTTTGGGGGGAGGGGTCTGTAAATTGTGGATTAAGAGCTTCTAAATACTTATTCTAACCGTTTTAGACTCAGGAAAGGATTTATTAAGCTGTCTTGAATTAGCCATTTTAGAATAAATGAGATGTACGTTTTGAGGATAATAGCATTTATTGCTGATCTGTGTAAGGGATCTTTTAAAATCACTCCCAGTCCAAGATTTGTGTATTTATTTGATGGCAAAGTAGTAATTTTCTCCATTATGTAGATAAACACTAAGATTATAATTAATATGTGTTAAGTTGAATAATATTGATTATATTTAATGTCTTAAATATTGGGAGAATTATTGGAAAGGTATGTAGTTAAGTTTGAAAAAAATTCTTTTGTATCAAAGTTTTTTTTATTATATTTTCTTTTAATTTTTATTATTTGTGTTATTTTCATTTAGTTAAAGTTGATGCTTTGAGGCAGGATCACTTGAAAAAGGAATATCCTTCAGTTAATTGGCCACTTAATAACCCATATCTCTTTTTAAGGTAACCTTAATATCTGTGCAGTACACTGTGTACTGTAAGATGACAAAATATAGAAAGTTAAACTAAAAGTAATTTAAATTTAAGTAGAATTTATAGCAAATTTCCACTAGGTGGCACCATGAGAACTCTAAATCTTGTGACTGGGCTTAGTCTAGGCCCTGTATTATATTATACTAAAATATTTTTCTTTTAAGGGCTTATCTACTTAACTTCTATTCACTGTCCCATACTAGTTGAAATTCTTTGGTCGGATTGCTTAAAATAAATAGAAAAAGAATAGGTCGTTGTTAAGATAAACACAAATGAGAATGTGTCATTGTGTGTATGTGTGCATGTAAAACAGATGATACAAATTATAAATATTTACTCTTAAAAACCCTAGGGCTATTGATGATAATTTTGAAATTAGGACTTTAGGGGTTGGATGAGGCAAATTAAAACACATATTGTGGGAATGGGTTTTATAGTAGAAGAAACATTAGAAATGATGTAGATAAAATCTCTTATTTTACAATTAAAATTGGAATTTCAGAGAAATTAAGCCATGTGCCTAAGGTAGTCAAGGCATTCCAGGTATTTAATAGCAATCACAGAACTATATTTTGTGAGATGATGAGAATATATATCAGTGGGAATATATATTGGCATAGAAGCTCAGTGTGAGCTACTCGTGTGCTGGTAACAGCAAACAGGTGTGATTGGCAGAGAAGATTATGGAGAGTAGCAGCATAGAAAGTTCATTAGGGAGAAAGGGAAGCCAACTCATAGATCTTTGTTGTTCATGATAAAATAACAGTATTAGAGTTGTAATTGTGATGAATGTGTTGTTTTCTGAGCTCATTCTGTTTTTCACCAAATATACAGTAGAGATTCGGATGCTCTTTTCATAAAATTTCAAGAGTGAAGCACAGATATGTCCCAAGGACGTTATAAAAATGTGAAACATCAAAAGAATGGTTCTTTTAGTAACAGTAGTATTACTAAATGATGAATTGGTAATCAAGTATTTTAACTAGCATTAGAATCTTAACTAGATTTAGATTTAGATATTCACTTAAAATCATATTTATAAGGGCCTGTTTCTTAATGGAGATTAATATGTATTTCTTCTATCTCAGGGTGATCTTTGTTGGCTAGATACCATGCTTTGTGTGTGGCGCATGAGTCATTGCTACTAGGAAAAGTAGAACTTCTCTTTTGTTGACTGGCAATATTTGAACCTCAGGGCTTAGTGAAAGCTATCAGCTAATAATAATGAGGCCATGTATTTTATATATAGTTGACCATGAGAGACCACCTGTTGTTCTAAAGAAAAGTGACATCTTTTTGCAGATGGTCTTCAAATATAGATTTCTGATAGCGTATAGTATAAAGATTTATTCTGTGGCAACCTTTTCCTCTGGTGCATGTCTTTCAGAGATGGTGTCTTAGACAGATTGCACTGTACTGCCCTACTCTGAGCAGTTCAAAGCACAGAAGGTGAGGGTAGGTAGGTGAACTGGGATGCTAAATAAACCCCTCTTGTCTGTAGCTGCTTTTTAACCAGTCACCTGGGGCCCTCTAATAGCCCTGAGACTTGAATCCCTGTGAAATGAATCTGGAGGCAGAACGCTTTCATAGAACCTTTGACTCCCCATCCCACCTCCCTGCCCTCATCCCTTCCAAAAAAGGCTTAGGTTTTTGATTTGATGGCATTGGTGAAGGATGCACCTTTTACTCTCCTGATAGCCCAGAGAGCCCCTTTAAACATGGATTGACTTCAGGTTGGTTTAACTTTTGACAAATAGTCTCTGTATTATCCCTTGTTGCTCTGCTTTAGCCACAGTTTTCTCTCTACTCTCCTTAGCTGAGAACCTCTTGTTTGCTGCTCTTATATCTTAATTGTTAACTTTCTTTCTGGATTATAGGGAGCTTGTGCCCATTTCATGTGATATTTATATGTAGCTTTGTATAAAGCAGGTTGGATGACAGGACCGTGATTTTAAGGAGTTGAGCAGGCACTGTATTAAGTAGACATATTAAGGATATAAGAATAAACTAGCTACTAAATATTTATATATATAGAATATAATATTTATATGTTATATATATATTTATTGCTGCAGTGGTGAAGGGGAGTGTTCTTGAGCTGTTTAGCAAGACTTGATTGAGAAGGGAATTTAGAAATTGCTTAAATAGGGAAAAGAAAGATGTCAGAAAATACTACGGAGGATGATTAGTTGCAGTGTAGGGTCAAGGAGCTGCGATAGGGTTAGGCTTTTTAGATATGGTAGCATGCATTTTAAGAAGAGAATTAAAGGAAGAAGATAGGCAAGGAAGAAGTGTCAGGAGTTACTGTGCCTTAAACAGATCTGTCTTTATAATCATTTCTATCTTCTCTCTTAAGTTTGGAATTCCTTGGCACTGGCTGCTGCATAATTCATACAGGCCTGTATTCCACAAATGATGTCTGTATAACATATCTTTATTCTCAGATTCCCATTTTAGTCCTTGCTGCATCTCTTTTGATATCGTTCATGTACAGAGCTTTAGGGGCTTGTCATACACATGCAGGGAATATGAGAGTCGTTGGTAATCCCACCATACAGAGAAAATTACTTTTAGTATTTAATGGAGCTCTCTAGCCTTTTTTCTGTGTTTATGTTTTTAAATGAGAATTACAGTATGTATATATACATAACATATATACACACACACTGCAGTTTGTCATTTTTGCCTAATAGATCATGAATACTTTAGCATTAAACATTCTTCTATAACATTTTTAATAGCTGTGTAATGTTTTATCATAGAGATGAACCATAATCTCCTATTGTTAGAAATTTATTTCAAAATTTTTACTGATTTTTATGATGTATCATCTTACACATAGATCTTTTTTCATATCTCTGGTTGTTTTTGGTATAAATTGCTGAATTTCTGGGTCAAATATATATGCATTGTTTGCATCTGATATGTATTGCCAAATTGTCCTCCAAAAAGGTTAAAACCAGAAGTCTTTTTGTTTGCCTTTGCTTCTCCTAGATAGGCTAAAAAATTTCTCATTCTAACCTGCTAGTTTTTATTTGCTTCCTTACTTTGAAATATTCTTTATTTAGGATTAGGTAGAAATTGAAAAGGAAACAATTTGTATAGAACATTTATTTATTACTTTATTTTACTATCTGACTTTCTCTTGAGGTATTTTGATAGTCTTACTTTTCTGATCTAATTTCATTTAATCATTATTTCCTTTGCTAATAAAATGAGATTGGAAAGGTAAGAGGAAATATGACCATGACACTAGATTTTTGTGGTCAAAAGCCAAGAAACTGAGTATACATAATTTTACCCTCTTGCCCTTAGCTGTTATTGTTCTTGTTAGAAAGGAAAATCAGGCAAAGCGTGAACAGTGCAACGTGATAGATGATGTGAAGGTTATAGTGACAAGACACAGGAGAGCTGACAAAAGATCTGTAACAGCATTTCCTTTCTTTTGTGATTATCTGTGTAAACCAGAACATTTCTTTTAAACTTTGTCTATTTATTAATTTCGGTGGATTAGGTTATATAATGGTACCATTTAAGGAAATAAATTTGCATTGAAATATGTAAAATATTTAAAAATTATTTAAAAAATCTCTTAAAGTTTATATGTTTCTCAAAAACAGTAGATAATTTTGTAGGTTGCTATAAAAGATTTTGATTTTGAAGTACCATCTGCACAACTGTAATGTCAGAGAATTGAAAAGATTTCCACCAAGTCCAGTGAACCCCATCTGAGATTGTGCTTTTAATGAAATATGTTGCTTTTAAAAAACAAAATTAAATCTATTTTATTTTATTGAGGTATAATTAACACAAAACATTATAGTAGTTTCAGGTGTACAGCCTAATGATTGGATGTTTGTATACACAGTTGATCCTTGAACAACATGGGTTTGAACTGCTCGGGTCCACTTATAGGCAAATTTTTTCCAATAAATGTATAGTCAGCACTTTATATTCCCGGGTTTTGCCACAGATTTAAACTTTGGATCAAAAACAGTATTTTCTGTCTGTGGTTGGGAATCTCTGGATGCAGAGGACTCACTTTTGCATTGTTCTATACCATTTTATATAAGGGACTTGAGCATCCTCAGATTTTGGTATTCTTAGGGGGTCCTGGTACTAATCCCCCATGGACAGTGAGGGACTGTAGTTAAGTTTTTGGGGAGTCATAAGTTGTATGCTGAGTTTTTAGCTGAGCAGAGATTGGCGCCTCTACCCCCACGTTGATTATCACAATAAGTTTAATTAATATCTATCACTGTACACAGAAATTTTTTTCCTTGTGATGAGAACTTTGAAGATCTACTCTCTAAGCAACTTTCAAATATGCAGTACAGTATTATTAACTGTAGTTGTCATTGCTGTACATTATATCCCCATGAGTTATTTTATAACTAACGTTTTTACCTCAAAGTTAGTTCTTCATGGGGATTCTGAGGATTTGTTAAAAAACCCTGAAAACAGTAGATTGATAGAGAGCCAAAATAGTGTGTTAAAGCTGATTTGAAATTTGAGCGTAACTTCCAGTAACATGCTTTTACCCTAACTTGCTTTATTTGATAGGCAGTAAGCATTTTGAGTCTATAAAAGGGCTTGACAAACTATGGCCTATGGGCCAAATCCAGCCTATCACCTGTTTTTATATGACCTAAGAGCTAAGAATGGTTTTTATATTTTTAAATCATTGACAGAATTCAAAAGAATATTATTTTGTGGCACGTGAAAATAATATGGAATTCAGTTTTCAACATCCATAAATAAAAGTGTATTGGGACGCAGTCATGCTCATTCACTTTTGTGTTGTCTGGCTGCTTTCGTGCTACAGCAGCAGTGTTGACTGGTTTGAAAGAGATCAGATGGCCCTCAGAGAAAAATTTAGCTGATCCCTGATCTAGAATTGTATAGTCTAATCTGCCTTTAATTTTGACTTACTGAGGAAATAATTTCCTTCTTAATATATTTCTTTTCCTGAGAAACTTGGCAATCAGTATTCAATGGTGATGCAGACCTCATAGTTGTTCCAAAACCTGATTTTTACATAACCCTATTATCGATCTTATTTAATGATACAGATCAGTGGCTCTCAATATATGGTCTTTAGGCTCCTGGGTATTCCTCATATCTTTTCAAGAGGCCACCAAGGCAAAATTGTTTTGTTAATAATCTAGGAAGTTATTTTGCCTTTTTTACTGTGTTGACATTTGCACTGATGAAGCAAAAGCAGTGGCGGGTGAACCGCTGTGCCTGAGCATGAATCAAGACAGTGACCCAGGCATTAAAAAAAAAAAAAAAAAAAAAGACAGTTACCCCAGACTGCGACGGTAATCATCTCACATACTTGCAGTAACACCAGGGCTAATTTTACCTAAGAACGTCCTCGATAAAACTGTCAAAACTTAACTTTCTTAAATCTCAGTTTTTAGGTACATGTCTTAGTGATTGCTCTGTCATGAAATGGAAATATACTGAAACACTGCATGCTGAACTACCATGGTTGTCTTGAGGAAAAGTACTCGTGCAATTGTTTGAGCCATAAACTAGCTGCTTTTTTCCTGGAACAACATTTTTGCCTGAAAGAACAATTGACAGACAAACTATTAGTATTCAGACTTGGATATTTGGCAAATATTTTTTCGAAAGTGAATAAAGTGAGTTGACACTTTAAGGAAAACAACTGACAGTATTTGTTGCCAAGGCTATGATTCAGGTTATCAACCCCAAATAAGAATTTTGGAGAAATAATGTCTGCTACTTAGAGCTTGACAGTTTTCCAGTACTTAAAGAATTTTCTGGTGAGGTTGGTGGTGATAGTAACAAATGTGCTTTTTTGGGTGATATTGTAATAATGAAATTTGTCACCATTTGGAAGATCTGTGTAACTCAGGGGACCAGTATTTTCAAAATGACCAATGGGTGGAGTTATAAACTCATGATGGATGAAAGACTATTCAGTGTGCAAGACAGACGAATGCATTTGAGTGTAACAAACAAATTTCATTGATAGGAATTTATATTCTACATGGCAACTAAGTTTTAAGAAACTACCACTTGTCAGGTTTTGGTGTAATATCAAAAAACAATATCCACAGTTATTTAAAAAGACCACTAAAATATTTACTGCATTTTCACTTACATAGCTATGTGACATTTTATTCAAATCTTTCAATCACAACAACATAAGACAACAGATTGAGTGCAAAATCAGAAGAGAATGTAGCCATCTTCTGTTAAGATTTGCAGAAATGTAATAGTGCCACTTCTCTTACTAAATATTTTTCGTTTTGGAAAATATAACTTTTATAAAATTATGTTAACATGTAATGGACTTTAATGTTTAAAAAATTTCAGTCTGCTAAATATCAAGATTGGTAAACATTTACAGATATAATCCACATAAACAATTTCTTTGAGGTCCTTAAGCATTCTAAGAATGTAAAGGGAGGGTCTAAGACCAAAAAGTTTAATAACCGTTATTGTAGATCATGCTCATTTACCGTGAAGTCAGTAATATGAAACGAGAGAAGTCATTTTCATTGCTAAATATTTCAGTAGCACCTATTATTCATTTTCTTGTCAGAAAACAGATACAAATATAGACCAGAGCTCACTCCAAAAGCTTTGGAAGAGGCTGAAACAACAATTTCTGAATATTCAGTTCTTTAAAAAATAAATAAATAAATGACATATATTTTCCAGGTTTGGGTGGTGACCTAACAGCACACCTCTGAGGATACATTGTCTGATAGTTAAATAATTATTGTATAATTGCTATAATAGTTATAGTTTAATGATAGTATATTATGCTTTATATGCATTAACGCTATTCCTTGTTTAAAGCCTTGGAGAATAAGTAATTGTATTAAGTAACTTGCTGTTGGTCATGCAGTAAGTTTTAAGAGCTGGATTTCAAGGACTTCTTTTTGTCTTATTCTTTTCCTTTTATCATAGTGTTGTTCACAGCAGCTGTGTGTACAAGCATCAGCTTTCTGTAAATGGTTTACATGATCTTGTGGTAAAGGCTCTTTTTGACAGCAAGGCCAGATAAAGATGTTTCTTTAGTTTTCGTTTGATAATTGGGGCAAAGAGATGGTCTCCCAGAGTTACAGAAGAGACAGTGCAAAAATGAATGAAGTAAGCTGAAATAAATTGCTAGCCACTGACTTCCATCAGTAAATTACAGCCTTCCTGATTGACTTGGATAGTATGAAAAAATGATTAGTCAGCATGATTTGTATTCTTTTGGCTGATTCTCAGCTTAATATCTGTTTCTTATTGTGATCATATTTCCAGGCTTCTCCAGTGACAGTGATCTGATATCTCTTACTATTGATGTGGATTCTCTTGCTGAGTTAGATGATGGAATGGCTTCCAATCAAAATTCTCCCATTAGAACTTTTGGTCTCAGTCTTTCATCGGATCCTTCAGCATTAGGGGCTGTTGCTTCTGACAGTGAGCAGAACAAAACAGAAGAAGAACGGGAAAATCGTAGCCTCTTTCCTGGCAGTTTGAAATCCAGGCTTGGCAAGAGAGATTATTTGGAGAAAGCAGGAGAATTAATAAAGCTGGCTTTAAAAAAGGAAGAAGAAGACGACTATGAAGCTGCTTCCGATTTTTATAGGAAGGGAGTTGATTTACTCCTAGAAGGTGTTCAAGGTACAGTTTTATCTGTATTAATATGTTTTAGCATGTCCTTATGTTGGTATCTGGAAAAAAATATATGCCTATAGCTATATCTTATGTATAATCCTATGTAAAAACAAGACTGAAAACAAGAAATCGCTGAAGATTAAATGACCTAAATATAAATATACACTCTTAGTTACGTAACAATATCAGAGGTACTTAACTCTCTACTTTGATCAGTTAATCAACAAAAACAAGATTAAAAAAAATCAAGTCTCTTCTATGAATAAAATAACCTGTGTTTTTCCTGATATGGCCGATGTTCACTAGCCTTCACCTCTCAGGAGTGTTCACAGAGCTTTTTTAGTGCATTTGCTCTCAATGGCCTGAAGAGACGAGATGAAATGGGCTTTTAAACTAAGAGTGTAAAGGGTTCTCAGATTTGCCTACTGTTTTTCATTAGTTGCAGTAAACTCTCAGCTAATGAATGGGGGTGATGTGGGACACGTGGAGCTGAATGTTGCTGAGTGTAAGTACAGCTTACCTTTTTTTTTAAGCATCAATTTTTGTTTTAATGTTTTGCCTTTTCCTTATAAGAGCAGAATGAAGCATGCTGCAATTAGTTACATGACTTCCTGAACACAATAATCAAAGGTTGATGGGACCTGCTACCACTGGTTTTCTTTCCAGAAAATTATTATTTTCATCGTTTGTCTGTGGTCTTTGACCTGTTAGATGACCACAATCTCCTGTGTTACTAACGCTTTTTTATTATAGTACTCCTGCCCTCACTCTGCCTGGTGTCCCGTAGTCTAGAAGCCTTCTGTTTTACTTTTCCTAGAGGATAAAACTTTCAGTCTTCTAATATGGTGTAAAGATGAGTAAATACTTGGCTCTATGGAGTGGAAGAGGGAGTGTATGTATTGGCATCCTAACTGCTTTTTAACTGCTTTTGACTAATTCTCAGTTTTAATCCTTCACTCTTATCTAGGGCCACCAGTTCCTGAACGCTGGGAGAGAGTTGCAGTGCCGTGTGAGTCAGGCCGCTTTCTTCAGTTTCCCAAGTCAATAAACACTTATCTATCTACTTGCTAACTTATAAATTTTTGTTGCAATATTTTCTCCCGATCTCTTTGTCCTTGTTGGATTTCGCCTTAAAAATATTTTTTTATAGCCATGTTAATGGAGTTTCAGGGGCAATATTTCTCATGGAGTGACTGATATATCATTTTGATACAAATTTTTGTTTTTCAAATAGTTTCATAAGTTTTTGGAGTTTTTTGTTTGCTAGTGGAGCATTCTGGTCTTACACATCTACTCATTTTTCTTCTTCGTCTCAATTCACATTTGGGTTGGGCGTTCAAAAATAGTTGCAAATAATTGGCTGGGATATTTTTCCCTTTTCTTTTTACATAATTTTTGTGTTAAAATATCACTAGTATTTAATTGACATAGATAAAACACATCAGTGTGATATCTTTTGTCTAAGTTATTTGCATTGAATCCTAGAACACTTCATAATGTTACCACTTGATGGCACCAGAAAAATAAAAATCTTTCCTTCAGAATGAAAATTATGGATGCATATCAGCAAATAACAAAAAATATATTAGTTAGTTATTTCGTGATTATGGTGGTAAATTATTTCTCCAATAGAACTTGAAACCAAACCTGCTAGGACTCTGTCTGAAGGAGTGTTACCATTTAAACACGTCTTCCTATGTAACGTGTGCCTGTCTGTCTGACATCACAATATCTATTTCTACTCTGGACTGGTTTTTGTTGTTAATGTGCCATCAAATCCAAAAAGTTATAATACACTAATTGCTTTAAGCTTTTTATTGTTTATTCATAATGTGATCAATTTTTGTTTGCACAAACTGGGAGCCGTAATCACAGAATTCTAATGTTTAGCCAATGTGTAGAATAACCTGTTTCAGTCCTCATGGTTATACATTTAACTGTATGTCAGATGTAATGTCAGGGCAGTGCTTCTGGCCTGTGGATTATATAAAAGTATACCAGTCTCCTCTTAACAGGCTCGTGGACTTTATTTTTAAAAGTTTTTCTGTTTTATTGAGATATAATTGACCTATAACATTGAATCAAGGGTGTACAACAATGATTTGTACATGTATATATTGTGAATTGATTACCACAATATGTTTAGTTAACATCTGTCATCTCACATAGTTATAAATTTTTTTCTGTGATGAGAACTTTCAAGATCTACTTTCTCAGCAACTTTAAATATACAATACAGTATTGATAGCTATAGTCACCATGTTGCACATTACATCCCCAGAACTTATTAATCTTATAAATCAGAGTTTGTAACTATTGACCTCCTTGACCCATTTCACCTACCCTCTACCCCCTGCCTCTGGATTGGCAGCTTCCAGTCTGTTGTTTGTTTCTGTGAGTTCAATTCTTTTTAGATTTCATGTAAATGAGATCGTATAGTACTTGTCTTTCTCCGTTAGACTTATTTCACTTAGCATAGTGTCCCCAAGGTCCTTCTGTGATGTTGCAAATGGCAGAATTTCGTTCATGCTTATGGTTAAATAATACTCCGTTTTTTTGTATGTGTGTGCACAGCACATTTTCTTAATTCATTCATCTATTGGTGGACAAGTAGGTTATTTGGCTATTATAAATAATGCTGCAATGAACATGGGAGTGCAGATGTCTCTTCAAGACAGTGATTTTGTTTCCTTTGGATATATACCTAGAAGTGGAATTACTGGATCATGTGGTAGTTCTTTTTAGTTTTTTTGAGGCACTGCCATTTCTGTTTTCCATAGTGGCCATACCAGTTTACATTCCCACCAGCAGTGCACAAGGGTTTCCTTTTTACACATCCCCTCAAAACTTGTTACCTATTGTCTTTTTGATGCTAGCTGTTCTAATAGGTGTGAGGTGATACCTCATTGTGTTTTTTTTTTGTGGATTTCCCTGATGATTAGTGATGTTAAGTACCTTTCATGTACCTGTTGGATATGTATATGTCTTCTTTGGGAAAGTGTCTATTCAGTTCCTCTGCCCATTTTTTAAATCAGATTTTTTTTTATGTGCTATTGAGTTTTGTGAGTTATTTATGTATTTTGGATATTAACCTCTTATCATATATATGATTTGTAAATGTTTTCTCCCATTTAGTGAGTTGCCTTTTCATTTTGTTGATAGTTTACTTTGCTGTGTAAAAGTTTGATGTAGTCTTATTTATTTTTGCTTTTATTACCTTTGCTTTTGATGTCAAACCCCCAAAATCATTGCCAGGATCGATGTCAAGGAGCTTACTCACCTATGTTTCCATCTAGGCATTTGTGGTTTCAAATCTTTAATCCATTGTGAGTTCATTTTTGTGTATGATGTAAGGTAAGGGTCCATTGTCATTATTTTGCATGTGGCTTTCTAGTTTTTCCAGCACCATTTATTGAAGAGACTGTCTTATCCCTAGTGCATATTCTTTACTTCTTTGTCATAAATTAATTGACCATGTATGTGTGGGTTTATTTCCGAGCTTTGTATATTGTTTCATTGATCTGGCTGTTTTTATGCCAGTATCATACTGTTTTGATTGCTATAGCTTTGTAATATAGTTTGAAATAGGAAATGTGGTGCCTCAAACTTTGTTGTTTTCTATCAAGATTGCTTTGGCTATTTGGGGGTCTTTCGTGGTGCCATACAAGTTTTAGGATTGTTTTTTTCTATTTCTGTGAAAAGTGTCAATGGAATTTTGATAGGGATTGCATTGAATCTGTGGATAGATTTGGATAGTATGGACATTTTTAACAATATTAATTTTTCCAGTCCATGAGCATGGAATGTCTTTCTGTTTATTTTTGTCTTCTTTAGTTTCTTTCATCTGTGATTTGTCATTTTCAGATCTTTTACCTCCTTGGTTAAATTTATTCCCAGGTATTTTATTCTTTTTAATGCAGTGTAAATGGGATTATTTTTTAAAATTTCTTTCTGATAGTTTGTTAGCATATAGAAACAAAATTGATTTTTCTATATTGATATTGTATCCTAGAACTTTACTGAATTCGTTCATTAGTTCTAACAGTTTTTTGATGATGTCTTTAGGGTTTCTGTATATATCATCTATAAGTAGAGACAATTTTATGTCTTCCTTTTTGATTTGGATGCCTTTTATTTCTTTTTCTTGCCTAATTGCTCTGGCTAGACTTCCAGAATAAAGGAAGTATTGAATAAAATGATGAAAGTGGGTATCCTTATCTTGTTCCTGAACTTAGAGGAAAAGCTTTCAACTTATCACCATTGAGTATGATGTTGAGAATAATGGACATTATTCTTTAAATTGGGAGAAATGGGAGGGCTCTAGCTTGTGAGATGACTTGACATGTATGAGCAGAAGAGATGTGTCCTTAAAGAAAGTTTATTCTAGTGTGGCAGAATTGTTATTGAAATATCACTGTAACCAGTAATACCTATGAATCATTTTAATTTAACTTTTGCTCTAAGAATTGTTGCCTGTGACCTTGGTTTGGATTGGCATGCTTTATAATAATTATTTCTGGGTATATGATAATACAGAGAGAAAAAATATGGTAAGTAGGAGGGCTTTATACAGAGGTCCTTATGAGTTGGCAGATTTTGTTATTCTGAATACTAGCTATTCATCCTAACTAAACTATTCATCCTGAAGGAGTTTATCTGTGTTATTTGTAGATCAGATAGAGATGGCTTGATGTTTTTCTTACTTAACTGGTGTTTGCACAGCTGAGACTAGATGCAAAACACAATAGCAGCAGTCTTATTTGCCCATCAAGCAGAGAAAAAGCATAGGCTGATAGTGGTAACTTTGAATTCTCCTTTTGAACCTGACACTTTACTTATTCAGTCAGTTTAGAAATGGCTCTTGAAATTAAGATACTTTCTACTCTTCTAAGTCCTCAGGTCTACGAATTTAAGAGAGAAAAATTCAGAAGTCAAGATTGAAGGAATCAACTTGAATTTTTGAAGAGAATGTTTTAGTACATATCTTTTCATTTCTTGTTTATATATTTCTGCAAGTGGCTGATATGATTGATATGTTTGTCAGTTGTAGGCTTATTAGAATAAGTGTGATAATGTAGAATGGCAAATGGATGACATGAAGGTATTAATGAAATGTTTAAATAAGAGTAATATTTATTACATATCTGTCACTGTAGAAGGGGTTTTCCTAACGTTATTTTTAATTCTTAGAACAAGCCTATGTATTAGACTATGGCTGATTATATTGAACTTTGATTTGGACCACAAAATTTAGAGGACACAAACATGTAATATAATGATTTTAAAAGCTTGACACCTAGTTAGCAAGAATAATTATTTAAAACAGGAAGCCACCAGATGGTGAGCATTGTTTGTAACACCCATCTGTGGCTGCATTATGAACTTCAGAGCAGATTTGGGAGCTGGTTTGTTTGGTGTGTTCTAGGTGCCACAGTCGCTGGTTTTTTCTGCTTGTAAGGTAGATACTGTAATCCCTGTTTCAGAGCCAGAGAAAACCAAGATTTACATAAAATACACAATTCATTCAATGGCACAAGCCAGCAGAGTCTCAGCCAGTATTTAAATCTAGGTCTTTCTGAGTTTAAATTTTGTCTGATTTCCATAATGCCATGCTACTTCTCACACATTCTTCCCTAATTAGATTAGCTTTTTAAAACAGAAGTAACAAGTCTTCTCCAATATCAAATATTTTTGAACTTTGAGTGTTTGTTCTTTTTCTTTCTACTTGTTTGTTTGCTCATTCAGTCATCTGTTCATCTGGTTGACCATTCAATCAGTTTTTATTCCTTTTATGTACTGAGGTACTGAGATAATGAATACAAAATGTTTTTTTTGTAAAAATATAAAATAAAGAGTGATGGGCCTTCAGAATGAGATCTCATCTCTTCCTTTCCCTTTCCCTTCCACCCCTTTCCCTTCTCTTCCTGTTGCTTACTTTCTACCTCCTGAATATATTATGACTCTCACAATGAAAAAGAATTCCTGGATGTTGTATCTCATTTATTTTTGACAGTTGATATTTTTGACTAGTGAGGCTATTTCTGATGTCAGCTAAGAGATGCAAACAGTCTTCTACAGTTTTCATCCAAGTAAATGGTATAATAAGCAATACCAAGCCATTTTTTACAGTTTACCCCATCTAGGCTGTCAGGGATGTCCACACATATTTCAAAAACTATGATCTAGTGTGCTGAGGTACTACCATCATTCTAGGACTCTTACTGGGTCTCGAGTCTTCTTCCCACAATGAGGAATAGATTTCCTGGAGAAACCACAAACCTACATATACTTCTAGGTTTCCTTTGAGTCACTTAGACTAGCTCAGAATTGTATAGTTGGTTGTAGAAGGTGTCCAGCCCCTATGAATGTGGTCAGTTTCTGTGCACTCAGTACATACTCAAGTGCTATAAGAAAGTTTTGGCCATTGATTTATTCCTTTGAATAAGAGTTACTCTGAAGTTTTGGCCATTGATTTATTGCTTTGAATAAGAGTTACCCAAAGGATAAACTTGTTTGCTCTAGAATGGATGGATCTATCAGAAGGGTAGTGGTAAATCTGTGTTTAGTAAAGGGAAGCAAGTCACACGATTTCTTATTGCTGAATTTCGGAAATGAAAATGTATAACTTTAAAAATAAAAATAATTTGACTTGTTTATGGTGTTTTTTAACTCTGAAGATATGTAAGTGTCTAGCCCACTTTAAGGGATTGCCCAGTTTAGTACAAAATTTGGTATAGTATAAGGCTAACAAGACCAAAAGTTGTATTATTAATAGGCATTGATGGTGAGGACTCCTTGCCTTCTAATGCATTGGCTCCTAGTTTTTTTCATTTATGCTCCTTTGAGAACTTTGTTGTTCTTTTTCTATTTCGTTTTAACTATTTGGGTCCCCTTTTAACTATAAATTTTAAAATTACCCTTTTTTTAATTGAGGTATAAATGACATTTTTATTTTTTAAATTTATTTCTATTTTTATTGTTTTTTTAGAAAATCATCTTTCTGCAAAAAGAGCTGTTACAGTGCTGATAAGAATTGCATTAAATTTGTAAATAAATCTGGGAAGTACTGGCGTTTAAACAATATTAAGTCTTTCAATCTGTGAACACAGAATTTGCCTTTCTCCATCTTCAAAGCCCACAATGTTGCATTTGTCTGACCAATCTCCTTCAGACCTTTAGCAAGGAAGGTTATCTGATAATAAGGATCCATGTGATTTGCTTGAGCCTACTCTGATAATCCAGGATACTTGCCCCATCTCAAAATTCTTAATCTTAATCACATTTGTAAAGTCACATCAGCCAAGCAAAGTAAGATTTTCACAAGTTCTTGGGTTAGGACATGGGCATCTTTAGGGGTCTGCTAGTCTGTCTACTGAACTTTTGAATCACTTCTAAGTAATATACTTCTAAGTATATCATAGGTATACTATTTAATTTTTCAGCAGTTGGTGGTTTTCTAATTATCTTTTTGTTATTAATTTCTACCTTAATTCCATGGTGTTCAAAGAACTTTGATTTATTTTTGAAATTTGTGAAAGCTTTCTTTTTGGCCAAGCCACTCTATTTAATCATTTTAATACAAGGCCTTGAAATGTGGGTGCTCAATAGATTCAAAAAAGTGTTTGAGGGCTTTATGATACTTTCTATAACATGGCTGTCTTTTTTATGTTTGTAGAACATTTTCTTACCTTTTAGTAGTCTCTGCCTTATTTTTGGTAGTTAACCGATCATTATAGAATAGTCATTCTGTAATAGTTGATTATAGAAGTCTTAGGTCCTTATGATTAAATTGATTTTTGATCTATATGAGATGTTATTAAATTATTCTCCAATTAATAAAAGCATATCTATTGGCTCTCAGTGGAAAAAGCTCACAAATACAGTAAAATCTTGCTATAAAATAGTTAATCGTGAATCACTTTATATCAGTGATGGCCCCTTTCCTTATAAAGGAAAAGCAGTTGTAGGTGATTGTCTTGGTACTTGGAGGGGGAACAGTACCCTGACTTGCACTGTTAATAAAAGACCTGTCTTTACCCAAGCAACAAGAAGCAAGGTTGGAGGGAATAAATAATGAGAAGAGGCAAAGATATGACATGTAAGCACATGGTAATAATCCTTTAAAATTAAGTGATCCAGTAATATAAGAATTTGCACTGTACGATCCAGGCTGTGTGTGATTCAGGAAGAGAGAATCATGTGGTTCCTGGCAAAACCTCCAAGTTAAAGAGATGGAGCTGAGAGTCTAGGATGACCAAAGGTGGAGTTCTCACAGCTTGCAAGATCATTGCTTGTTGCTTAGTGTTTTATCTAAAGAGGAGATGACAGTACAGAGATTTTTAGAGTTTTCTGGAATATTCAGCAGAGTACCGATTAGTTCATGGATATGGGGGAAAATTCTGGGCACTCACACAGGACTGGGAACAGTATCTTTTCTTAACAGGTAGTCTCGAAAACCTCAGTCATAGGGCATTGGATAGAACAGCAGTCTCCAACCTTTTTGGCCCCAGGGACTGGTGTTCCTATGAGAATCTAATGCCTAATGATCTGAGGTAGAGCTGAAGCGGTGATGCCAGCACTGGAGAGCGGCTACAAATACAGATGAAGCTTAGCTCACTCATCCGCTGCTCACCTTCTGCTGTGTGACCCAGTACCTAACAGGCTATGGACTGGCACCAGTCTGTAGTCCAGGGGTTGGGGACCCATGGGATAGAATACTCAGAAGAGTCTTGCCTCAGTGGAATGGAATAATTGTTAGCTGTACTCTAGGCTCACTCTAACAAATCTTAGAAGCAAAACCCACAAAGATTAAACTGCTTCCAGTAAACAACTGTATTCCAGAACAAAGCTCAATAATATTTATAGTATTAGAAAAAGATCCACCACCTAATAAGATAAAATTTACAATGGCTGGCATCTAATAAAAATTTTCCATTTATTCAAAGAAGCAGAAAAAATATGCCCTACAATGATGAAAAAAATGAATGAGTCAAAACCTACCCAGAAGTGACACAGATATTAGAGTGATCAGATAAGGATTTTAAAATTTAGTTTTTACTATGTTCAAAAAGTTAAGTAGAGATGCGAAAGATTTACACAAGAGCCAAATTGAACTTACAGAGATAAAAGCTACAGTATCAGAAATGAAAAATATAAGGGGTGAGATTAGTGGCAGATTAGACATTGTAGAAGAAAGAGTAAATGAACTGGAGGATGTAGTAATCCAAACTATAAAATGAAACTGAGGTTGAAGAAAAAGGCAAAACAATATAGCATCAGTAAACTACAGAACAACTTTATTCGTCATTGGAGCCCCTGAAAGGGGATGGGTTGAGGGAGACAAAATGATTTGAATAAATAGTGCCTGAAAAGTTTCCAGACTTGATGAAAATGTGCTACAGTCATGTGCTGCTTAACGATATGTTCTGAGAGATGCATCTTTAGGTGATTTTGTCATCGTATGACCACATCAAGTGTACTTACATAAACCTAGATGGAATAGCCTACTACTGTAATTGTATGTGCTGTACTTTTATATGACTGGCAGTGCTGTAGGTTTGTTTACACCAGCATCGCCACAGATACCTGAGTGATACATTGCGCTGTGATGTTATGGCGATGATGTTACTAGGTGATAGGAGTTTTTCTGCTCCATTATAATTTTATGGGACCACCATCATATATGTGCTGCATCATTGGCCGGAATGTTGTTCCACGGTGCATGACTGTACGGGTCCAAGAAACCCAACAAACCCCAAGCATAAGAAACATGAAAACTACACCAAGGCACATTATAATCAAATTGCTCAAAACCAGTGATAAAGAAAATCTTAAAAGCAGTTGGAACAAAAAAGGACATGTACAGAAGAACAAAGATAAATATTTTCTCAGAGTTGTTATTAGAAACAATGCAAACAAGAAGACGGTTGACTAACATGTTTAACACAGAAACAGAAAACCCTGTGAACTGAGACTTCTATGCCCAGTGAAAATACCTTTCAAAAATGAAGGCAAAATAAAGAATTATTAATTGGGAGTGATGGATACGTTCATTATTTTGATTGTGTCTTCTCTCTCTCTGTTTTGCTTGGTTGGACTAGCTAAATGTCCATTTTGTTGATCTTTCTAAAGAATTAACTTTTGATTGTTTTTGACTTCTCTGTATTTTTTTCTGTTTTCTATTTCACTGGTTTCTGTTCCTTCCCTTGCTATCTTATTGCATAGTTTGTTCTTCATTTTTTTAGATTTCATCTTAAGAGGTGGAAGCTTTGGTTATTGATTTGAGATCCTTTCAATATAAGTGTTTAAAGCCATAAAGTCTTTCTACCTCTAATAAATTTTGATATGTCGTTTATATTTTCATTAGGCTTGTAATACTTCCTTATTTCCCATGTGGGTTTTTTTTTTTCCAAAAATTTTTTTTTTTCTCAAATTTTCTTTTGTTGTCGATTTCTATTTTAATTCTCTTGTGGTTGGTGAGTATACTTTGTATGAGCTGAATTCCTTTAAATTTATTGATTGGTTTGTTTTGTGACCTAGCACATGGTCTTGGAGAATGTTTCATGTGTGCTTGTAAAGAACACAAATTCTAGTGTTGTTTGAGTGGAGTATTCTGCCCATGTCCGTTAATTCAGGTTGGTCAGTATTGTTGCTCAATTATTCTGCATCATTGCTGATTTTCTGTTTTAGCAATTATTGAGACAGTCTGACTAATGTTGAATTGTCCGTTTCTCCCTTTATTTCTGTCAGTTTTTGCTTCATCTGTTTTAGGACACTTATGAGCTATGTACATGTTTATAACTGTTATATCTTCTTGATTAATTTAACTTTTTAACATTATAAAATGTTTGTTTTTGTCTCTAGTAACATTATTTTTGAAATCTTTTTTTGTTGGATGTTAGTATAGTTGTTTCACCTCTCATTATTTTTTGCATAATATATCTTTTTCCATCATTTTATGTTCAACGTATTATTTCTTTGTATCAAAGTGTGTCTTCTGTAGACAGGATATAGTTGGATCCTTTTTAAAAAAAAAAATAGCCTTATGATCTCTGCTATTTGATTGGCATGTTTAGTCCATATATTTTTAGTGTATTTAATAATATGGTTGGGTTTATGTCTGCCATCTTGCTACTTGTTTTCTGTTTGTCTCATGTCTTTTGTTTTTTACTGCCTTCTTTAGTGGTAAGCAGATATTCTTCTAGTGATCATTTATTTTCTATAGAGATTGTATTATTTTGAGTTTCTTTTTTTCCATAGTTGTTTCTCTAAAGATTGTAGTAAAAAACATTTTAACTTAAAACATTCTACTTCAGATTAAAACTACTTTAATTCTAATAATATACAGAAACTTTGCTTCAGTATAGCTCCCTTTCCTTCTTACTCCTTTTTGCTAGTATTTTCATATATGTTACATCTTTGTATAAGCCCTACAGCGTAGCTTTATAATTATTGTTTAATGTACTTTTAAACCAGTTTGGAGAAGAAATGAGAAAAATGTATTTATAGTGTCTTTTATATTTATGTAATTTCCTTTATTTTTTCAGTTAGATATGAGTTACTCTTTGGTGTCATTTCCTTTTTTGCCCCCAGTATTTCTTGTAATGTAGGTTTACTAGCAACAACAAATTCTCTCATTTTTTAGGCGGGAATGTTTATTTTGCCTTTATTGTTGAAAGATAGTTTTGCAGGTTATTGGATTCTTGGTTGACAGTTTTTTCCCCTCAGCATTTTGAATATGCCATCCTTTTCTGATTTTCATTTTCCTGATAATAAATCAGTTAATCTTGTTGAGATTCTCTAGTACATGATGAGTAATGTTTATCTCTTGCTATTTTTAAGATTTTCTGTTTTGGGTTTGACAGTTTGGCTATTATATATTTGATGATTCATTGTTTTTGTATTTTTTAAATTCCTCAAACATGGATTTTTTTAGTTCTTTGGACATATTTATAATAGTTGTTTGGAAGTGTTTGTCTGTTAAGGGTTATAGGAGTCCCCTCAGTTTTTATTGATTGCTTTTTTTTCTGTTTATGAAACGTTTTTGTTTCTTTGCATGTCTCTTATTTTTTGTTGAAAACTTGACATTGTAGATAATATAGCAACTCTAGATTCTGACCCTCACTCCTCACCTGCCAGCTAACGATTGTTTAGATATTGTGTTTGAACTTCATGAGTCAGTGAGACTTCTGCCATTTACTGAGAGTGTCTGGATGGGTTAGGACATTCAAAGTTCAGGTAGGTCTGCTCTGGCTTTACTTTCTGCTTATGCAAGGCCTCCCATTCACTAGGAATGAGCGGATAGTTGGGGCCCTCTGTGGTCTCTTTTGTGCATGTGTGTAACTTTCAGAATCTCTAAGAATATGTGGGAGCTTATCAAAGCATACCATTCCCAGAGTTCCCTGTTAAAATTTGGGCTCGTCTCTTGTTTGTTATTGATTGCTGTTGATTTCAGTAGCATGGAGATTTTCAATGGTGATCCAAAGTAGGCCAACTCTCTCCAGCAGCAGGAAGGCTGTCAATCTCCATCTACCATCGCATTCTGCTAGAGGATGGGGAGGAGAAGCTCTGTGTTAAAACACCTTTGCTTCTCCTACTGCAGTTCAGTTCTTTTTCTTATATAAATATTTCCCAATTTGTTGTATGGCTCTAGTCATTTTCCAGAGTTGCTGTTTTTCATAATCTTGACTAGCTTTGTCCTGGGAGAGGTTTTGCCAAGCTCTTCACATTGACATTCTGGAAGTCTCACTTTCTGTCATCGTTTCTGTAACAACTTTATAATTGGTTTTTCTCCTTCTGCTCTTGCTTGACTCTAAACCATTCTTTCTCTACCAATAGCCTGAGTGATCTTTTGAAAATGAAGTCTAATCTTGTCACTTTCTTGCATTAAACCCATTGCTTTGATGATAAAACTTAAAAGATTTTATGGTCTATTGGGCTGTGAATGATTTGGCTTCTGCCTCCCTCTGCAGGTTCATCTTGAACTGTTCTTTTTCGCTTCTTTTTTAGCCACAGTGGCATTTTACCTCCTGGAAGGTACCAAGGTCCTTCCCATGTTAGAGCTTTCGTGTAAGGTATGCTCTGAGTGCTTTACTGTGCTTCTTCAACTGATATAGCCTCCTTGTTCAGCAGGTCTCAATTTCAGTGACATTTCCTCAAAGAAACTTTTCCTCACCTCTGTTCAGCATAGATTTCCTGAACTTTGTTCTCATTGCACATTGTTTTGCTTCAAGTACTTATATTTATAATGCAATAATTACTTGTGCAATTATTTATTGAATGAATATCTATTTACTTGTAATATCCCTGAAGGCAGGGCATTTTTCATTATTGTATCTTCCAGCATAGTGCCTATCACATAGGAAATTCTCTGTAAACACTTTTGAATGAGAATGATTTTAAAGATAGATGTAAACAGACACTTGACTGCAGGGAGGAGAAGACTTATAGGGAAGGCTTCTTGAGGAGGTGATAAATAAGTTGAATTCTAAAGCATGTGTATTAAACAACCAATATGCAGGTAGTTTATGAAAACATCAAGTAGGCTTAAAATGCCTCCTGTCTAGTATTTCAGTACTCCACATGGGCATCAATTTATCTGTCCTGAAGGTTTGATATTGTGTAGAATTCAGCCATTTGCAGGGGCATTAATTATATGCATTATTACATTTATAGTTGTAGCTATATAAGCAGTGGAAGTCAGTCTTGAGGCATCTTGCATAGCTGATCTGAGTTTGATTTCTAGCTTTAATAAATAAGTTTCTGCCTTGTTTTCTTTTCTTTTCTTGGTCTTGTATTTTCTATTCCAGCATGTTTGGAACTAGGGCTTTGTTCTGTTTTGATTAAACCCAGCCTCAGACTCTCCAAAATAAGCATTTGATCTAAAACTCAAGCTTGGCAGCTGGGAAACTATCATTTGATTTGCTCTAATACTTTTTTTTATGTTCTTTTTTGGGACAAGGTGGGGAGAGACAGACACCTTTAGCATATTCCAGTAGCTGATTAGACACCTGTAGGATATGATAGTAGTTAATATTTAGGGGAAGAATGGAGTAGCTCATTTTAGAAATATCAGTATCGGAATAAAGAGTTACATAAACTTAGGCCTGGAAGGGCTAGTTTTACACTATGTCTAAAAAAAATTGGTGGTGAAAATAAACAGAAAACCATGTTTACTAGGAGTTCTTTTTAACCAAGTTTTTTTTATACTATAGGTAATTACCATAGATGTTTTAAACATTGCCTTTTTTCAAAAAGAGAAGGGACCCTAGAAAAATGTTATAGGGTTGTGCTTTTTCCTTGATTTTAGACTTGGTTGGCTCTGGATACAGAACTTTACAGATCACATACCTTGGGCCTTCATAAGTGTCCATCTGAGGATGCTTTTTGGTATGTGGTGTTACCATGTAATAATAATAATGATGATCTTTCGTAGTTAGAACTCAAGCATGGTAAATTAAATGTGAAACTGGGGTAGGACTTGATTCTACATTTGTTTGACTCATGTCAAAGATACATGTGTTTGGTGGGTTTATGTGGAATGGATATTATATATTAAAACAATAATGAACCTTCTTCTGATAGTTAGGCGGCTTAGCGTACTGCAGCCGATTGGCATAAAGTGCTGTATTTCCTGCAGGGTTAGAACCAAAGGAAGAAAGCCTGGATAGATATTGTTGGCATATGCTTCTTGAACTGTTGGCTATTTTGGTGTCAACTTTTATGTTGAGAGTTTCATGTTTTAATGCCAAAAATATTTACTGGAAATGTTTATTGGAGAAGAGAACCACTTTACTGCTTCTGCGAAAAGCTAGGTAAAGCATTGCTGTGTGGGGTGAAGTAGCTGTGGAGTTTTATATTCAGATTGTATGAACAGTAAACAGAGCATCTAAAATAACCGTTTGCACATTGCAACAAACACATCATCATTTGCTTAAAAAAGAGTTATAATTACAGTTGACGAAGCATGGACACCATAAAAAATGCATTAGTTTGGCTTGACACATTAATTACCTGTTTTTGCAGATGTTTTTATGTATTGTTGTGTGAACAGTTTACAAAATAATTACAGGAAAGTCATATGGAAAATAAACTAAGTGGGTGGTTTCTCATCTAAATATTTTCATTCATGTGAATTTGTGTGAGGCACAGCTGCTCTATAGCAAAAGCAGAGAGATAGATGAGGATTTGTGAAGGGTTTTTTATTAGATGGTCTGTCATCAATATCACCATATTTTTATATCTTTAGCAACACAGTTTAAAAATATTAAAATGAGAGGGTTGCTTAATCCCCATGATTACTGAAAAAACCTTGATTCTGCTCAGAAGAAATACAGATATCTCTGAGTATTTTAAAGTAAAACAAATAAAACTAAAAAACTCAATGGAAAGCTATGTCTATTTCAGTACTAGCAGATTATTAGGCACTGAGAAAGTTATTTGTTGTTTTGTAATTACTTGAGTTACATAGTTTTATGTAACTTACAGCTTATATTATGTCTTAATAATTAAACAATAGGTCTTGTAAAAGAAGTTCAGCTTGTCTATTCTTTTTTAGAAAGTATTGAAAACGTAAACTTGCTTTTCCTCAGAAGCTTAGTGTGTTACCATTAGTGGTCTCAAAATGTGTTTCATTTAAAAAATAACCAGATCAGTGTGCAGACATACTGTATTTTTGCAAACTGTTAAGGAGCACATTTTGCAAAATTGTACTTGTCAAACAATAAAAAGAGTTTGTAGACTTCATTCTGTTTTACACAGTGGTTTATAATTACTTAGACTATCTGCTGTATTTTCCTTATTAATACTATTATGACAATTTTTCATAAAATTAAATACGAATGTAGATTCTCTTTTTAGTCCCACTATGCTACTTCTATGCTGTGTTATTCTATATTCCTTTTTTATGCATTTCACTTAAACAAATGATAAAGACAATAATTATACACACTTTTCGACATGCATTTCATAGAACTCTTGTTTAAGTTAGAGAAAGACACTAAGTTATAGAGTAGAACAAGGTAATTAGGGCATCTCTAGGCATGAAATTATTGTTATTAGACCTTGTAATATTGGTGCAAAATCTGTCAGTTACTTTTCCATTCATTTAACAATTTTATTGAGGGTCTTCTTTATGTAGTGGTCTATGATGATGCTGAAATGATGTCTATAAACATTGAGTGAACATGTGTCTGGAACATAATAGATGTTCAATAACTATTAGGCATCTCTTCTTCTGAAGGGTAGGAATAAGTGGTATGAAGAACTTGTTGGTGGCTTATTTAAAAGAAAGCCAATTGCTGCTTTTTAGGATTTTCAGGGTTTTATTTGTTATCCTGAAATGAGCTTTAGATATGATCTACTCTAAAGTATTGCTTGACACATTCTTTGAATTATTTAAATGTGTGTGTATGTGTGTGTGTGTGTATATGTATATGTACATGTGTATATGCATGTATGTATGTATGTATACGTGTGTGTGTGTATCTCATGTTAAATCAATCTGAAGAAAGATAGGATGGAGTCTGTTCTAATTCTGGTATTGACTAAGTCAATTTAATTTTATCTTTTTTTAATTAAAAGTTATTGGGATGACATTGATTAATAAAATCAAATAAGTTTCAAGTGTACAATTCAATAGTATGTCATATATATATTGCATTGTATGTTCACCACCCAAAATTAGATTTCCTTCCGTCACCAAATATTTAAGCCCTTTTAAGTCAATTTAATTTGTAAGGTGGAGATACATTAAAGAAGTGTATAAAACTTCTAGGATTGAGAAGAATTAACTGCTTTATAATCAGTAATTCTGTTGATCACTTTACATCCTCTCAAAGGAAAGATTTGTGATCAGTATCACGACATCAAGAAAACAATTGGACTTTAAAAGTCTTCTGTGGATTTGTTACTTGTCTTAAAATGTCTCTATGACCAGTGAAAGAATGAGCATGAGCCTTTGTGGGGTTGGGGGATTTTCCATATTACCAGTGTGACAGATAAAAAATTCCTCAATATATGGAGATGTTATTTTTATTCCATATCATATGAGCCTTTCTGGGGTTAGGGGATTTTCCATATTACCAGTGTGACAGATAAAAAATTCTTCAATATATGGAGATGTTATTTTTATTCTATATCATAAGGGAATTTTTTGGCTCCTTGGTTTTAATTCTTTATTCCTTTATCCTTCAGTGTATCTCTAGAATTTTTTACCTTAATATTTTAGAAGCCACTGATTAGAATGTAAGAGACACTTAGGGGATTATCATCATCATAAAAGACATTTAGGAGATTATTTATTTATTGTCGAGTATATTGTCATGAAGAGACTGGCCAGGCAATATTGTTTTGAAGGGATTGAATGATTAGTTTTTGGGTACTCCCCTCTAAAATTGCAAAACAGAAAAATAGGTTAGAGATCAGAGAGAAATTGTTGAATCTAAGAGAAGCCTGTCTCTGGGCATTTAATACTGTATGATCTAATGATATGTTAGTTTTCATTTCAGTTTATTGGTGGTAGAAAAACTACTGAACAACATTGAGAGCAATTATAATCGAGGCAACGCATGGGCATGAATTTTTTTATTACTTCTGCTTTTGCTATTCTCTGGTGACTCTCTGAACTCAGTGGCCACATAACTTGGTTTTGTAAAAATATTTATAGGGGCTTGGTTAAATGCAAATGGGAAGCAGATTCACTGACTGACCCGATTTGTGTTATACACAGGTTGATGGCTCCAGAGTTGTGGTACATGTGTAGAACAATAAATTACTGTTCTTCTCAAGGTTGCCTTTTGTTGTCAGAACACTTAGCATAAGTCATGAATGGTAGGCTATACCTGAAAAGAACAAAATACCATTAAATATAATAAATCAGCACTTAAAAAAACTATAACCATCAAGGCCATCTCAAACAGGCTTATTCTTTTATGTGACTAAAGTTGTTTTTTTTAAAAAAAAAAGCACCAATAAACAAAAACATTCCAGCAAACCCAGGTTGACTTGGATGTTCTTTCTAATGTGATAAATCTGAATGAAAACTAAGCATGGTTGACCAAGAGTACAGTGGCTTGGGGCCTGATGGAGTGTTTGAGAAAGATAAAAATATAAGATGTGACTAAGAAGAGTCTTATGTGATGATTAAATTTTGTGTATGTGATTAAAATCAGGTATAGTCAAATTCTTTTAAAATTTTCTTAAAATTTCCCATAAAATACAGATGTATTTTTAGAAGTCTAATGTGACCAGATATTCCTCCAGCATTGCCTTTCTTTTATTGAATCAATAATGAGGTATTAGCTATATTCTTCTTGGTGACTAAGGGTAGAATAACAGAATTGGAAAAACTACTTTTTATTCTAGTTTGTGAAAATGATTTTCAATAGTTCCGTGCGTAAAAATATGTTTTTGTTTTTTGTTTGTTTTTCGTTTTTTTGTTTTTTTTACTTTTTGGGGGGTAAATGAGAAAAAGCCTTTATTTTCCAAGGAAATCCTTGAGTAAAAGGGATGTTTCAGAGATCAGTTTTTCCCAGAAAAGCCCTTCTCTTTTGCATAGTGTGAAATTTATACATCTTTGTAGCTCTCATTTTCCTGTGTGCTTGTCTGTCATCTTCAGTCTTTCTGATTCTATTCTGCTGCATTGTCTTATAGGCTCCTGTCTGAACTTCTTGTTTATCTTCTCTTCATCTTTCTTCCTGTACTTGCCAGTACTTGTCTTATACTCTGTGTTTCTATTGTTCTACTCAGTAAAGGTAGAATAATCTAATTCAAATTTAGTTACCTGAAATGTAGTGTTAAGACCTGGTTTGGATTTAGGCTGTTATATTAACTTTGTGATTGAGAAAGGCATTTAATATCTGTGAGCTTTAATTTCTTTAGTTTTAAAAGGAAGGCAATATATCTTTGTAAATAGAATTGATATAATGAAGGAGTGCCAAATGGTGATGGCTTCTTGGATAAATTATAATTTCACGATTCTATTATTTATAGCCTATTCCTTCAATAACACTTCTCTTAGTAACTTAAATCAGTTGGTGCTCTGAGAGATGCAGTCCAGTGCTTCTGAAGATTTCAGTGACAATTTTGGACCTTTTCATCATTTCTATTTAGCTATATTATCTTCTTTTCACAGATCACACTCAGTTATCACCCTATATTCATCCTCTCTCCTGATCAGAAATTGATAAGGTAAAGAAATACAGATCGACACAGTATATATACACAGATACCTTTCATGGTACACCAGAACTTTTTGACATAAAGGTTGCTATATAATGGGAGCAGTTTTTCTCTTTTGAATGCCAATGCCCAGAGGAAATTCTTGCTCTATCTGAATGATTAACAGAAATGTAGAGAAACATTGAAAATACTGGTTTATCTTTAGATAGAATGTAAAATATGTACCCATTTTTAAGAGCATTAAGTGTCTACATGGATATATACTACTGAAGAAATAATAGCCACATGATCTCATGTAGGATTAAAAATGGAATTCTAGATAACCTGGTTAACCTGGGTGATATGTTTTAAAATGAAAATTAAGAAATTAAGGTTAGAGTCAATTAAAAATTTTAGTTAAAATCTGTTTAAAAGTCACATCTATCAGTAATTCAGTTGGAATTATTCTGGAACTCTATAGATTAATCTTTTCTTTCTAGTACAGTTCTCTCAAACCTCAGTAAGTATCCAGCAGCAGAAAGCTGCAAGAGGTGGTTTTCATCCTTGACTGCTGCTATTGATCAGCAGTGGTTGTGACCTACTTTTAAGGAGCTGATAAGGAAGGAGTCATAGTATGTATGTTTAAGGTTACATTACAAAGCCTTCCAGTATTTCCATTACTTCGTTGTTGTTTCCATGGAAGCGGAACCACTATCATCAGCAGGACTCCATTTCAACTGCTGGCTTCCGGTTCTTGTTCCTCTGTTCCTATGGAGACTGCCTAGAAAGCAGCAGAAATACCAAAAGTTTAAAAAAACAGCAATTTGATCACAAATACATTTTTAACTCTAGCTTTAATTAGATATTCCATAATCTTGGCATTTTTGACTTTCATATTATTTTGGGAGGCAAGTTGATTTTTTCAAATAAAGCAAAATTTGAAGTTTTATTAAAGTTTAATCATTGAATGACAAAATTAAATTACTGCAGTTTCTACTAGAGTTGAGCCTAAGAGGAATCAAAATTTCAAAATGGGAATTTAAATTAAGGCTTGAAAGGCATGACCTGAAGTGAGAAGAGGTAATGGGAATGGGAATAGCATTTAGAGTCCATAAATAGCAAACCCAAAACCAAAGGGCTAGTAGTTGTAGAAACAGGGAATGTTTCTTATTTATGTGGCAAACTGTATCCTCAAAATATGGTATACTTGGATGATTTCCACAGATTGTATTCACTTTTGACTGAGAAAAATAAAAACCTTGGGTTTGGAAAGTAAATTTTAAGGATGGGTAGGAAGCATACTGATATTTTAACTGAATTTGAGGAGTTGGAGTGTTAATATAGGTTATTCCACAGTTAAAAAGCAATAGAGATTTTTTTTTTTCTTCACTAAGACCAATTACATATGAATTACTCATAAAGGAGAGAAGAGATGGAATAGTAATATAAAAGCTGTGAATGGAAAGTTATTCAGAAAAATTGTCATGACAACTTTATTGCAGTTTTTCTTTGAGGTCTGTATTTGGTCAGCATGCTTTGGTTTGCATGTGACAAAATCCACATTTGATTTACCGTAGGTGAAGAATGGCAGGAATGTCAATTTGGTTGAAATAGGGACCCTGGTCACACCAGGTTTTTTTTTCTTTCCTTTTTTTTTGTCTCTCACATCTGCTTTTCTCTGCCAGGTTCCTTCTTTCAGGTTGGCTTTTTGCCCTTTGGCAGAAACCGGCTGCTGGCAATTCCCACTCTTCCTTCGTATCAATAAAAGAGGAAAACTGATTGGCTTAGTTTGTGTTGGGCCAGTTCCTCTCTCTTCCAACCATGGCCGAGAGGGCTGTGTTCTGTGATTGGCCCAGCCAACCTGGTGACCCTCGTTTAGCTAGTAGTGACTGGGGACTGAAATCTGAGATGATGACAGCTTTCATTCACGTCACCATGGTGGGGTTGGTAAAGATGGGTGGGGAGGAGAAAGGGGAGGAGAAAGGAGCATTTCTCTGAAGAAATAGAGAGAAGATGCTGTTCCAGGAAGAAATATGAGTTTGTTCCTCTAGTGGTCTCAGGTAGGAAAACGTCTGTTTTACTGTAATTCAGCTCACTTCAATTCAGCAAGCCAGGTTTTTTTGTAGGGTTCAGTTCTGAGAGAAAAATAAAGATTGAAAACCTTTACAATTTTTTATGTCTCTGTTTATAGTATCTTTCATGTGTGTCTCCTTTAATCTCCACAATCATTTGAGGTGTATATTTCCACTTTAGGGAATGAGGAAGAGCTTCATAGAGTTGAGATGACATCATTGGTCACAGAGCCAAAATTCAGATAACCTGAGTTTCTGGAATGTAATCCAGGGCACTTTCCATTCTATGATACTTGGTTTTTGATTAACTTCATTCAGAAAGATGCTTAGGGTCAGTTGTAAAAACGGTACTATGTGTGAAATACTTTGATAAAAATGAGTCATAGTATGGAATATTATTTATGAAAGGAATCTTAGCGATCATAAATAGTACAGTGGTTCTCAAAGTTTTTGACTTTCAGCCACAAAGTGTTCACCAAGTACCATATACAATGAATAAAAGCGTAGGATCATCCTGCTCTGGAGAAGAGAGAGCCCAGTACTCTGTGGGCTGGACCACCTCTTTTTTGAGGTTTGGAGTTCTCTGGAGGCCTCCCAAATACCTTTTGTTTAGAGAAACAGCCAGACAGGATAAGTGAATTGTCACTTTCACATAATTATACGTTACAGGGATTTCAATCACATTCTTGTTTTCACTTGTAAGGTGGGTAACAATTTGTTAATGAAAAAACCGTGATGCTTACAACAGTCGTTTAGAGTGAATTCAGTTACCCTAAATACTTTTATTCTCTAGTTTGGTGGTACTTTTACAGCATGTCATATCTATGTCACATATTTTATTAGACATCTATTGCACTTAGTCCAATTTGTTGAGTTGGACAACTATACTGTCTGTACTAAGCTAGTGTTTTGTCTGCAGAGCTTTTTACACTACATTTCTTATATATTGACTCCTATAAAATATATCAAGTTCTCTGCACATATTTCAATAGGAGAGTTTCAGAATTTGGATAAATAAAATTCATGCAAGTAATATTTAGACCTTGCTGATATTAATAACTTTGATGTCTCAGTTTTGAATCTCCATTTAGAAATGTGAACAAGTGGTGAATTAGGTAAAAAGAACATCTTCAGATTGGATAAAGAAAAGCTCATTTATTTTTCACATGTCTTGACTTTTGTTTTCTCTTTTAGGAGAGTCAAGCCCTACCAGGCGAGAAGCTGTGAAAAGAAGAACAGCAGAATATCTCATGCGAGCAGAGAGTCTGTCTAGCTTTTACAGAAAACCCCAATTTGATGATGTATCTCAGGTATGTCTTGTGTTTCCTTTTGTATTTTCTTTAGCCATTTTTGCCGTCTTGTCTCTTAGCTTTATTTTTTAACTAGAATGTTGGTTAATTTTGGTTTTTGGAATTTTATCAATAATTTTCTTAAGTTATTGGTAGAAGGAAAAGCATTAAAACAAACCACCAAAAGTGCATTGAAATGGGATTTGCTTTCTCCTTCTCTTTCTTGGCCCTTACTCTGGTCCCTTACTTTGCCCCTAACATCTTCCTTTGTAGAATTGACAGTAATTTATGCTAAGTTGAATTTTTAATCTTAAATTATGATTCTTAAACAAATCTTGTAGTTTTATTGATTCATGCTAAAACTAATCATTCAAACATAAGTTCTACAAATGGCTTCTATAGATCACCAAAGTACCAAAAGGCATACAGTCTACATATTAATTTTTATTTATACCTTGTAATTACATGACAAAAGAATGTATTTACACTTTAGAAACTGCACAATCTTTTATGTCCTAAAGGTATAATTCTAACAGGGATATTTAGGTTATTTGGGACTACCCTTAGTGTAGAAAGCAGGTGAGTGCTTAAAACATTAGAAATATTGTGGCTTATTATTATTATTATTAATTAATTCATTTATTTAAGAGAATTTTTTATAAGAGTTTATTTGAACCAAACTAATGACATATGTTGAGGAACAAGATCTCAAATGCTCCAGAGAATAACAGTTTTGCAGTTTCTTTTATGCATTTGAAATTAAGGGGGGTATGGCTTGTTGTTCTTGTGTCATAGCTATCTGAATTTACATACATAATTGAGGAAATAAAAGAATAGTAAGGGCTGTGTAGAATAATGGGAACTTGGGTCAGAAAGGGTAAAAAGGGGTACCTCATGAATCAGTTTTGATATAGTAGGATATTTTCAGTCCTTAGGCAAGGAGGCTGGAGGAGAATTTTTCTTGCTAGAGCAAAATGTTTTTTTTTTTCTTTTGTGATGAGCAATTGCTTTTTATTTTCACTTTGTATTTTATTCTATTAAATCTGGTCCTTATTTAGGTCAGGAAAATGCTTGATTATTTTCTTATCCATAATTTAACTTAAATGTCTTCTAGAGGTTCTTGATTAGCTTGGTGAATACATTATCTACTTTAACCTTCTCCGGGCCTCAGTTTCAATGAACACAGTGGGAAGACTAGTATAACTGATTTCGAAGGCCTTTTAGCTCTTAAATTCTGTGCAAAGCAGATATTATTTCTCTTTTGAATCCCTGTGCAAATAGTTCTTTCTAGCCTTGTTGATTAAGAAAATAAAGGAATCCCTTCTGGTTTTACAATTTTTTGTTGATTACTGGTTTCCCCTTTGGTGTACTCTAGGTCATGACACTTCACCTGAGTTTTCCGTGATGGTTTAAGCTTTTGCTTTATTGAATTTATTTATGAACTTTTAGGTGGTAAATATAGTTCTGAATTTCCCAGTCATTGATGGTAATATCCTTTTAAAAAAAGGATGGAAAGTACCAAAAGTACTCTCCTACTGTTTTTTTTTTTCCCTTCATTACTTCATTAGTAAAAGGCTCCAAGAAAAGAGCAGATTTTAGAAAAAAAGGAAATGAATTTTGTTTGAAGGGTGAAATCTTAACTGAAGGAGACAGACTTTTTCTTTTTTTAATAAAATTGTAGATGACTTTAAATCATTTAAGAATTAACATTAAAAGGAGATTTCTCTGGAAAAGACTGGGAATAGCTTTTTTTGCTATTTTTAGCTCTAGGAATTTTAAACTCAATATCAATGACATTTAGAAAAATAGTCTAAATTTAGGACATAAAAGATTGTGTAGTTTCTAAAGTGTAAATACATTCTTTTGTCATGTAATTACAAGGTATAAATAAAAATTAAGATGTAGAATGTATGCCTTTCCTTAATACTTTATAGATTTCGTGTACAACTACTATAATAATATTGAAAATATTTTTCTGTGCCTTTTGTTTGCTGATATTGTTGGCATTTCTTAATTCTTCAGAAAATATTTTAAAATGATTATCGTGTCACCCTTAGACATGACCATGCCTAAGCAGAGATGGCAATTGGGGGTATTTCAGATCAGTGAAAGGACTCCATTTAAAAGTCATGCTTGAAATGTGATCTAACAGAAGCTTAGGAGACTGGGTATTGAGGGGTCATATGATCCCAATGAAAATCTAGACAGAGCCCAAAATCTATAGATGAAGCCAAGTTCAGAAACTAGTGTAGTTAGCTATCAGGGTTCAGAGTGTGGGTTCTGGATAAGTTCTTTGCAGTGCTTTTCTTTGCCCTTGATTACTTATTTTCTCCCATATCCCCAAGTAATGATAACTTACTCTCAGGTTATTTAAGGAGTAGCTGATCCTACTCCAAATGCGGTTGCTAGACCAGCGGTATCACATCACAAAGGGAGCTTGTTGGAAATGCTTAGCCCTCCCACGCCCCACCCAGACCGAATGAATCAGAATCTCCATTTTAACAAGGTCCTCAGGTGATATATACACATGTGAAAAGTTTGAGAAATACCTCACTAACAGATTGGTGAAAATAGAGGTAGATCTCATTGAGAACAGGGAATCATATCAAGTGAAAAAGATAGTGGGCTGGATAAACTGCAACTTTAAAAAAACCCGAAAACGAAAACAAAGATAAGCTTCACATAGTAATTTACAGAATGTAGAACAGAAATAGTAAGTAGGTTTTATGAGTGTGCTAACTAATCCTCTGGTAGTGGCTGCCAAGGAGCACTGTACTGTGAGAAAGTGCGATTAACAGAGATCTCTGCTGTGGGCTTGAGCAGTTGAATGACACATACTTGCTAGCTTTGGTTTTGAAGATAGTTGGATCATCATATATTCTTTCCTCTCCTCCCTCCTCACCCCTTGTGTTCAGTTATCGTATAAATGAGTGCAACTACTCCTTACTTCTCT
>NW_011888879.1:1611642-1616165 GCF_000151845.1 Pteropus vampyrus
TCTTCAGAAAATATTTTAAAATGATTATCGTGTCACCCTTAGACATGACCATGCCTAAGCAGAGATGGCAATTGGGGGTATTTCAGATCAGTGAAAGGACTCCATTTAAAAGTCATGCTTGAAATGTGATCTAACAGAAGCTTAGGAGACTGGGTATTGAGGGGTCATATGATCCCAATGAAAATCTAGACAGAGCCCAAAATCTATAGATGAAGCCAAGTTCAGAAACTAGTGTAGTTAGCTATCAGGGTTCAGAGTGTGGGTTCTGGATAAGTTCTTTGCAGTGCTTTTCTTTGCCCTTGATTACTTATTTTCTCCCACATCCCCAAGTAATGATAACTTACTCTCAGGTTATTTAAGGAGTAGCTGATCCTACTCCAAATGCGGTTGCTAGACCAGCGGTATCACATCACAAAGGGAGCTTGTTGGAAATGCTTAGCCCTCCCACGCCCCACCCAGACCGAATGAATCAGAATCTCCATTTTAACAAGGTCCTCAGGTGATATATACACATGTGAAAAGTTTGAGAAATACCTCACTAACAGATTGGTGAAAATAGAGGTAGATCTCATTGAGAACAGGGAATCATATCAAGTGAAAAAGATAGTGGGCTGGATAAACTGCAACTTTAAAAAAACCCGAAAACGAAAACAAAGATAAGCTTCACATAGTAATTTACAGAATGTAGAACAGAAATAGTAAGTAGGTTTTATGAGTGTGCTAACTAATCCTCTGGTAGTGGCTGCCAAGGAGCACTGTACTGTGAGAAAGTGCGATTAACAGAGATCTCTGCTGTGGGCTTGAGCAGTTGAATGACACATACTTGCTAGCTTTGGTTTTGAAGATAGTTGGATCATCATATATTCTTTCCTCTCCTCCCTCCTCACCCCTTGTGTTCAGTTATCGTATAAATGAGTGCAACTACTCCTTACTTCTCTAGGTATCTTCTGCTACAGTGACTAGTACATCTAAGTGAAAATTTTAACATTTTTCATTAAGGAAATAAGCCATGTTGCCTAGAAATACACTGTATTCCTCCCCCACCCCCATAGCATTGGCTGAAGTTTCCTCAAACAATGTCGTATTTTATAAGTGAGATTTAATCCCTTTTTATCTATTTCCTAGTTTTGTCATCTTTAGACAAATTGCTTAACCTTACTACTTCTCAGTTTTCTCATCTAAAAAAAGAAAATGGTAGACTTGATCTCTGTCTCTTTCTGTTCTTAAAATTCTGTAGATTTATGTTTCCTTTTGCCATCTGAAAAAAGGAATAGATCTATAGGGATTCTACCCAATTTAAATGCTGCATATAAAAAATACAGGATTTTTTTATTGATGATTTTATTTCATGATCTTTCTTTGTTCATTTCTTTGATCTTAAACTTTTATAGATGGTTAAAGTAGAAAGAGAACTTTAATGATCACTTTACCTTTGGTCTTTCCCCATTACAATTTCACCATTCCCATCTTTGCAAAAGAAACCTTATTAAATCACTGTTTTCATTGGGTTGTTTCTTGTACAAAAACTTGTTTTCTAGATTCTGGAGAATATAGTCCAGATTTTCTTCCTGGCATTTAGGGCCTGTGAAAACTGACCCTAAGTGCGTAATTTTATTTTCCTCCATTCTGCAATTTGGCCATTTTTTTCCCCAGCCAGGCAAATTTCCTTTCAAACTTTTTCCTAACCTTATTTCCACGTAGCATTTAAAAATCACCTTTAATTCCACTTTCCGAGACCACAGTTTATCATACACTAACTAGTGACTTGTCTGTCTTATATTTTTAAAAGACGTTTTATTGTTATTTAACTTTTTCATGTATTTGACTTATTTCCTCAAATAAATTCTAAACTTCTTGAAGCTAGCAACTGCTTTTTTGATAATTTATATCCTTTTCAGTTACCATGCACATAGTGGACACACAATATTTACTTATTGAAAGGTGCAGTCGAGATTTTGTTGTTTGCTATCTTTGCCGTTGAGATTGCTAAAGTGAACCAATAACTTTCTTTGGAAACTGATAGATCCAATGACATCAGCGAATAAGGAGACAGGGATGTTGGATGCATTTGGCTGTATTTTCAAAGACGATGTAATGGATAAATGATCATTTCAAGTGTTCTTTTCCCCCATAACTTTTTCTCAACATTCCTTTTACCTGAATCACAAACAGTTTTTATTCTTTCTTGATAATGAAGTAGGAAGAGATGAATTTTTAATTATCAGACTCTGTTGTATGGTGGAAAGACAGTAGAGTTGGGATCTCGTCTGTGATCTTCCACTGCTCTTTCTGACCGCAAACACCTGACCTTCTAAACTTCCCTTTATATATCTGTAAAATACGGATTATGATAACTTCTTGTAGGTACTATTCTTAGGGTGGGGTGAGGGATGAAGGTACAGCAATATAAATTAAGACTGACTGTTTCTGTTATATGTCTATTAAAATACCCTGCTAAATGTTTCTGTATCCTAAAAAATTCCCCTTGGATTTTAAGCTTTTAGGGAGGCAGAGACATATCTGTTCTTTGTGACCTGGCTCGGCACCTCATGGAATAATATATTAAATAAATATTTTTTGAAACATATTCTACAAGTATAAAGTAAATAATTTTAAGAGATTGTTCAGTCCAATTGCCAGTATCACCAGTGTTCTCAACTATTTTTCAAAAAGAAAAAGCCTTTTTTAAATCAAACATCACCTCTTCAGGCACATTGAAGTTAGTAATTCTTGCTAAACCTAAAAACAAAACATTTGCAAAGCAATTAGAATTGCGGCTTTTAGAAAATTTCACAAGTGATAGTTTTCCCATTTGTAAATGACACCTAATTTATCCCTGCCACCTCCCTTTCTTGTTTCCCTCGCTCTTTCTTCTTTATTGTGCTCTTCTTCTCTCCTTTCAGCTAGCACGCTAGGGACTGACTAGAAGAAGATAAGGCATATTCGTGAACTCAGGGAGCTTCTGTCTGGTGACGTTGGTCAGCTAGACATAAGGACTTGATGTACCAAAAATGATGTCTCAATAACTCTTAATCACGGCATTTGATTAACCAGGATATTTATCTTCCGTTCCTGGGGGAACATATTTCCTAGGTAGTCTAATAGATTTTTGACAATAAAAATATATCTGCTTTGAGGATATAATAAGGCTTTGTGTTTCCTGCCATCCTTTGCAGCATCACCATTTTATTATATGGATTACATAGCACTGCTTTCTGGTTGTAGATGCCAAATGGAGCTGTCTTTGGAGTTTTTCTAGTCTAATGTCTTACTTTACCAATAGGAAAAAACTAAGACCAATGGATAGGAAGTTAGGATTATTCTTTTATTGTGTGTGGTACTGAAATATTCCTTCTTGTGTTCACTCATCTTTTTGGACTTTTTTGTAGCTAACAGACTAAGTGTTTCACGTCACAGATGTTCAAATATGTCAAAACATTTTCTTTTATCATCTCCTGACTAGCTTAAACAAGTTTAGTTCTAATAATTATTGGTTATATGGTGGAGTTTCTTAATTTTTTACCATTCTTGGCAATTCTGGTTGAACTTGAATCTGCCAATCCCTCTTAAAATACATAGTTTATAAAGTAACGTTAATGGACTATAGTTTCGTGATGAAAGAGAGTGACTTGTGTTCTCTTCCTCCCCAAGTTTATCTGTTTTTGCATTGATTTTTAGTTTTCTGTTCGAAATTACTCTTGAGCCATCTGGGGGTAAATATAAGGCTGTGACTGTTGTCTCGGTTTTCCATTCGTTACAAAGTTTCATTATAGTTGTACAGTTCTGAACTGAATTATTGCCTTAAAAACTATCAGCTCATTAATTTTTCTTTTTAAAATTTTGTTTTCAATGTTTTGATTTATTTAGTTGCAACTTTTTTCTTGCTTTTTCTTTTTGATTTTCTTTATTTTTGATTTTATTATTTTTTTTTTATTTTACATTACAGACAAACAGAAACTTCTCCTTTCATCTTTCCATTCTCTGATTTATGATAAATTTAGTTTCCTTTGGCCTGGCATTTGCTTCAGCAGGCAGTCTTCTTCAAGTACTTCCCTGATTGATGTATAATCTTTGATATCTTCCATTAGCCTCCAGGATCACTAAGTTCAAGGCCCCCTCGGAACCTAAGGAGCCCTGCCGAGGAGCTGAAGGCCTTCAGAGTCCTTGGGGTGATTGACAAGGTAATTCTTCAGTGTCTCTTCAAGAGTTCAGTCATAAATCGACTGCATGCTGACATTATGTCTTTGAAGCTTTGGATCTTAAGGATATGAAACAAAAGGAGAAAATGACTCAAATGCATCTGCACTTTAAAATAACAAAAGCAGAAGAGAAAAAGCTTTTATCTAAGCAATTCATGTAAGGTCATGCAAAATATATTGGAACTAAAGGAGAAGGTGCATATTTGTTGGCATTCAGTCGAGTAAGGAATTTGGTTTTTTAAACCTGTTATAGCAGAGTAAAAAGATACACTGTGTTAGTTACAAAAACTTGTGAGTCAGTAGTTGTTCAGCATTAACTGTTAA
>NW_011888879.1:1617075-1699441 GCF_000151845.1 Pteropus vampyrus
TAAAAATTTTTAGCCTGAAATAATGCTGTAACCATGTTTTCCCTAGCTTTTCCAGTTTGGAGAATGTTCTATTTGAGAATACAGAAAAGCAAAATAGAAATCGAGTAGTTCCTAGGTTCTTGGATTTCTCTGCAGGCAAATAAACTTTTCTGATGTACAGTACCTGCTCCCTCTCTTAGATTTGTTTGTTTTGATGAAGTGTGTCCTCAATGCTATGCTCTAATTATAAGTCACTTGAAGTCTTGGTTTATTTAACTAAGGACTTTTGACGGTGGAGGAATTTCTTTGCTGAGGCATAATTTTTTACTGTTTTTATTCTGTTTACCTGGGAAGTGTGTTTGGAGTTTAGAAGGTGACATGTAACTTTTGTAAGTAGAGAGAAGGAAATATATATGGAAATCAAATAAGCTTTGCAAATAAGCTTTTAAAATTTGTAACACAGTCTCCACCTTGTAAGAACATGAATAGGTTTATTTTTGAAAAGTTGAACTACCTTTTAACATAAATTTCTATTCATTGTACTGAGGAATACCTAAAATTTGGGTTTTAGAAACTTGAAGTTCAGAAGAGAAGTGTTGAATTAATTCAAACGGAAAATACACAGGATACATTTATCTAGCTTATGCGGAACAGTTTCTCTGATGCTGTTTCATTTTAGTATTTTTTTTATGAGTTATTTTGTGTAGTATTGGCTATTAACTTAGGAAAATTAAATTTCCTGAGGAATAGGATTTTATAAAATTTTTTATAGAAAGTGCATAAAGCAGATTTGTTCATTACTATCTATTCTGTAAGCTCCTGAGAACCAGATTGTGTCTATCTTGTTCACCTCTGTATTCTCAGCACCTAGAATCATGCCTGGCACATAATGGGTGCTCAATAAATATTTAACAAATGAATTGAAACAAATAACTTTAAATGTATTATATGTAGAGTGACACCTACTGGAATAATGTGAGACTGCTACCTAGTACTACTGTTCAAGACATTCAGGTGTCTTTACCTAGAGGAACAGTAACCTGTAGCTGTATCTTAGTCTAGTATTCAAAGGAAAAGAAGTGACTTTCTGTTCTTTAATTGAGATTAGAAAATCCTTCATAACATGTATATGCAATAAGGAATTTAAGCGTTTGGGCTTTTGGATTATAAATAAAGTACGTATTCAGAAGCAAGAATGATAAGGCTAACAAAGGCCCTCCAAATCTTATTATATAAAGAACAGCTGAAAAATGAGCAGTAGTTAACCTGGCAAAAACATAAGTGTGGTCTTCATATTTTTTGTGGGCTCTCCAGTGTAGAGGGACTATATAATGTTTTGTTCAAATCTTGCGTGTGAAAGGGGATATTAATTATGCCAGAACAACATATTGGGCAAACTAGGATGTCTGATTTGCCTGTGAGAAAGGTAGTAAGGAATAAGACTTGCTTGTTAATATCCTTATAAGGTACAACTAGAAATAAATGAGTATAAGTTGTCAAAATTTTAGCTAATGATTAGAGAGACCTTTCGAGAATTAGGGTTGACCAAAGGCAGACTGGATTCTTTCATGGCTTATTTGTTTCATGTCTTTAGAGATAGTCACATAAAGGTTGAAGGATCATCGGTGGGGATGTTGTAGAAAGAATTCAAGCATTGAATGGATTTTTATGTTTTATAACTCTAAAAGGTTTCTTTTAGTCTTCAGCTTCTTTTACACATAATCTTAATGTAATAGCAGAGGAAAGTAGAAATTAAGGAAAAACCATGCTTTGATGAGAAAGATGGATTGCTATTGTTTTCATATAAGTTTATTCATGTGTGGGTACAAACTTTTGTGTTTGCGTGCGTCAGGTATGAATATATAGAGTGTGTACATGTTTGTGTTTATAAGGATCATTTATATATAGGTAATTTGCAGTTGAGTTAGAAGTATAAATTGGTAGTTTGATTGGTGAAAAGATGTTCAAGTGTTGGGAGACTTTCTGAGAAAGTTCACTATTGTATAACTTATTTATAAAAAGGATAAAAGAGTCCATAGGCTAGTAAACAGTAGTGTAATAATGCCAATTTCCTGGTTTTCATATTGTACTATAGCTAAATAAGATATCACTGTTAGCAGAAGCCAGGTAAAACGTACATGGGACTGTGCTATTTTTGCAACTTCCTGTGAGTTTAAACAAGAGTTAAAAAAAAAAAAAAAGGCTAAGAGGAACACTGACTTGAACACCAGAGTAATTGATGTAATCCCCTCATGTTTAATTAACTCTTCTGATTTGTGTGTAGCCAGAGAGTCATCCAGCATGTGGGCATGTGTGTAGAATTCACAGGGTTAACTGGGAAAGGTTTATGGCTGGATTGCCAAAATTCATTGCCACTTCTTAAAAAACAACTTCAATAGGATGCTTTATAAGTCATTGTTAAAAGAAATGCCACATATTTTGTAAATCTATCACTATTTATTATGTCAAGTACCTTGGCATTTTATAATCAAGATAGCTTCCCAACTTTATCTGATGCTCGCCAGGAAGAATTCTCACGCTGACTTGTCATTGGAAAAATGCAGCAGTTTCTATTTTTAGCTAAAATACGATTAAGAAAATTTGTGGAGATTTTTCAAATTGAGTAGATGCTGAGCGATTGGTACTTATTTTTTTTTTTTAAGGTTCCGAAGTAATTTTCTCTGTGATGACATGGAAAAATTGTTCTCATTGGGAACACGAAGCGTAAATATTTGGGTATCTGCTCATCTAGGGGACATTGAGTTGAACCGTATTAATAAGAATTTGTCCTTTATCTAAACAGAGTGGCAAAAATATTACCTAGTATCTTTAATGTTATCAAGTTATAGGTGTCGACTTCTGTTTTTGGAAAAATGGAGCTGAAGCTCCTTTCCCTACTCTTTCTGTTAAGTACAACTAAAAACTCTGGGTATTATGTAGAAAACAAACATAAGAAGACTCTAAAAAGTAGAGAGTAGGAGGAAAACTGGCTGGTGACCAGGAGACCCAGTGGATTTCATGGTGATGAATCCTTACATTTTTTTTGCCTCACATATTCCAGATTGGATGTTGGAGAAATGGGCAGCTTGGAAAAGCCAACAGGCACAAACAAAAAACGAACCAAACCAAAGCCTGCTCTTTTTAGCCAAAGGACTGAAAAAGAGGCAGCTTAGCAAGACAGAAAACTTTTAGATAATAACCACTCTACTCTAGTCAAACAGCACAGCAAATGTTGGCCCTGCCTCACCACCGCTAGCAAAGGTCATGTGAGGCACCTAGACTTTCATCCTTAGTTGGATATGTATTGATTGACTTGGAGATGTAGCCTCCGTGTCCATTATCATTATAAAGCAGCATTTATTAACTGAGTATACACTGTACTAGTTCTGAGTACTGTATAAAAACTGTGGACACATTTGCTGCTTTTTAGGGACTTATGTCCGTTTTCAGGGCCTATAAATTGATTGGAGCATATTTATAGAGCACACCTAGCAACAGAATGAAAATATTAAACCAGGGTGTGAATAGGCATAGTTTATATTAGCACTAGAGTGTTAGTTAGATTTTTTTAGCTAATGCAAATAAGATGGGGTCTAAAGCTAAATACAACAGACTATACTTATAATTGAATTAATTTTCATCTAAATTTAACAGTGTCAAGTCATTATCCTTAGTGAACTTCAGAATTCAAACCAGAGAAATAGTATAAATGGTTTCATTATGAAATTGAATGGCGTGAGCTGAACTTGGTCCTTTAAACCCAGAACTTCAGAGTTTTAACCTCTCTTTAGCATAATCTCTTTGTGGCCTTGGGCAAGTTGCTTCACAAAAACAGAAAACAGACAATCAAAACGAGAATGACAAAGGTGTAGAGATCTAGCTTTTAAAAAGCCTTTGGAGCTGAGAAGAGCCTCCTAAGTGGATGTTTTCCCTAGCTCTTCAGCATTTCTGTTTTAAACCCAATTTTTCTGTCTTTTATATTCTGCCTTCTGCTATATTTATATTCAGTTTTCTTACAAAGATACACCATGTCCTTTAGAAGCAGGTTTTCTGAAGTAGTAGCTATATAGGCCTAGGATTTGAATATTATACAAAATGAAACTCTTTTTTCACATATGTATCTGACATTTCTGTGATAACTTTATTGTTCACTAAATCATTAACTTCACATCCTAGTATGAGACTTCGTTTAGAAGTAGCTCACCTTTATTGACATTGGCTAACAGGAATATAAGAAATTTCAAATTAATGTATGTGGTTGAAATAATTACTTCTTGGACCATTTTTCTGGAAAATAATGTATACTTTGCTTTGCTGTAGGGCAGAACTAGATTTAGCTATTTGCTTAAAGGTGACTAACCCAGAGGTTTGGTCAAGTGGCTTTTAAATGGGAGTAATAAAAATCCTTTTTATCTTTTCTCATCCTGATATTAGTCTGTCAAAGAAAATAAACTTTGCCAACCATATTTCAATGCCCCTTGGTGGAGTTAAACAGTGCAGGTTTGAATTTTGAGCAGATTATGTATATTTGCAAATCTGTTTTAGTACCACCAAAATATGCTTATTTTCTTGTTCTAATTATATGATTCATAATATATTCATAACATATCTTAGAAAATCAAGTTATTCCGGTAAGCATTTACTCTTTTTTTAGCTATCACAATGACAAACTATGATCCTTAAAAAATCATCATGATTATTATTGAAGTTACTGAGTTTATAAAGGCGGAAATTGAGTTCACGTGGGACATACACATACAGTACAGCATTGTATTAGGTTATAGAAACCGTACCTGCTTGCATTCAACAGGTTATGGTTGTATTCAGTTTACCTAGAGGACAGGACAAATGGGTTTCATTATGACTTTCTTATAGTACATGAATGTTTAATAATGTGCTAATTTTAAATTAATTTATAACGAATTCCCTGTGGAACTTTTGAAGAACTTAAAAAAATCTGGATCATATAATTATAATTATGTTATAATTAATGCAAACTAAATGCATCTGTTGCCATTTCAAACTAAGAATAAAAAAGATGCTTTTTGCATTATTTTCTAAAAAATATTTTCTTTATTGATTTTCTTTTATTTTCATTTAAAATACTGAAAAAAGCAGAAAGCAAATATGAAGCACAAAAAAATTTCATATTAGCGAATTTCTTTTAGATGAATATATATCATTTATTCAGGATTATAATTGAGATTCTCTGGTTTTAATATTTTAAAAGACACCACAGTATTTTATTTCTATATGAGGTATTATGGTAAATGTGATCATTACCATAAGTAAATGGCATTTTTGAGTAGCCAGAAATTAAAGTTTTTAATTGGTATTTTGTGGATTTTATAAACCCTTGTCTCAAAGTACATTTTCCTTGGATAATATTTGGATCGTGGGTGTGATGGTATCCCGAAAACAAACCTTTCAAAACAAAGTGCCTTATTTTATAACTACATAAAAATAATAATAAATACCTTTATTATTAGTTTTCATAGGTTTAAACATCTGATATTTTATATTTCATTTTATACATTGTAAGCTTATTTTGAGTAAAACCATAGGTGATTTTAAATGTGACTAGATTCCCCCTTTTTAAAGAAAAATGATCACGTTTACTTAATTACTTAAGTAAATTTCATAGAAGTAGTATTTCTCTTTTTGTTCAGCTGTTAGAGTCCCCTGTGACCTTGGGTTCATATTCTAAGGGGTGAGTGATGGTTCATGATGTTCTGTATTTTCTGGTAGCTTGCCTATTGCCTGCCTCTGGGTTCGTCATCTCCCTTATGCTAACTTAGGCAGTATTTCTTCAGTCTCTTATCTTGGGGCTTTGATGCATATGTTCTGAAGGTGGCCACAGTGACTTTGGGTAGCAGCAGATGGTAAACCTTCAGGCTGCCACCGGCTATACTGGTGTTAAGTTGGAAAGTTAACGTTTGATGAAGAATCAGTAGTGCATATGAAAGAGCTTTCACTGCTGAAATATCTTTTAATTAAAAAATTAGCATACTAAAACCTTTGCAGATAACTAGGCATTTAAAGAAATCTAAAGTTAGTTGTTTTCTTATAGAGAAATTAGTTATTTACCAGCTTAGTTTTGTTTTGCTTGCTCTTCCCAATGTGGTTCTTTTCTTTCTGTTCTTGCTCCAATTTGCCTGTAGTTAAGACAGATAAGATAATTAGGTAAACTCAAATAGGGGATGTTTTTTAGGAGTTAAAGGTGTTTGGATAAACATTTAGAGTTTACTTGGAATAATGGTGTTTTGGATTTTAATAACCAGAAAGAAATGTAGATCTTGAGTACTACCTTCTTACAGTACTGTAGATTTGGTCTATTTCCTACTTTTGAAGATATTTCTAGGTTATATAGAAGCTTGAAGAACTCAGCCTGCCTTAAAGAGATATATTTCACCTGTTCCGAATTGGTTGGTGATGTTTTGACTGCCATCGATCCACAAAGCATTACCCATTTTGGGTTTGTCCACTTCATAATAGTGTGCCATGTTGAAAATTCTAGCATGAATAAAACTGGTAAGATTCCAGAGGATTTTTTTAATGTCTCCCTTAAATCCTAGCAGTACCTTTTATACTTTTCCCTACTGAAAATAGATCCTTGGGAGTAATAAATGAAAATATCCTTTTGACTAGGGGTTATAAGTATCCATGTTGAATTTTATTCTTTATACTTCAGTTCTCATCAGTGAAACAATTTTTGTGAGCATACGACCACCAAGAACAGATTGGTTCATGGCATAACATGAGAGAAGTGCCTCTACACAGTCTAGTCTGTTCATGCTGATGCTCCTGACACTGCAACTTCTGATGGGCTAAAGCTGTAGGCTCAACATCTTTTGCTTTTGGAGTTGCTAGGCAATGGTACAGGGAACAGTGCTCACCTTCAGATGCCAAAGAAAGAGACAATTAGAACCCAGTGGGGAGAATTGTTGGTATTAAAGGTCACCTATTCCGTGTTTTCTGGTAGTTGAATTTTTATGAGATATCTTGTGAGAATAAGGTATGGAATTAACAATTAACAGTAGAAATACGTTTTGAATATTATAAGCATATGAAGTGATGGGGTTTTAGTGGTAACTATAAATAACATTTGACTTTCATATGGTATCGGGGGAAAGCAAAGGTCTAGTGCTCTGGATTTGTTGTTCAAAACTATTTCTACAGACAAATAATATTACCAGCTCCTGTACTGCTGCCAAGATGAATTTAGTTAATGACTCACTGAATAATGGTCAAGTGTGGACTATTTTAAAAGTATAGTAAGTATAATCTTATTCATCTGAAACTATGTTGAGAAAAACTGTCTGACTTGCAGAAATGGGATTATATATTTTCTCTGGCTTCCTTATTATGCTGATCCCATTCTTTTGTAGTGTGTTTATTTATGTGTGAACTCCCAGTAATATAACTTGCACACCTGAAGTCCATTCAGATTGTATTTAGCAAACATGAATAGTACTGTGACACCATTAAGGGAAAGACCGTGTTTGTTCAAGATGACTCTGTAGACTTTTCTTAAATATTTTTCTAACTTTTATTAATTTTTCTTGAGTCCTGTGAAGTAACAGGCTGCAAAATGGAGATAGATGTTCCCTAAAATTACCCAGGTAATATTTCTTTTTGAAGGAATTGGAGCTAATGTTATTTTTAGAGACTTACAGATTTTGAATGTTAGCATTTGAATTAGAAACCTAAAAAGATTCAAGAATGGGTGGAACTTAATTTTCACTGAAGGGGACTCTCCATACTTTCTCATAGTGTCTTTATAGTAGCATCTCTATCTTTTCTCCAGATTTATTCTTCATATGTTTTAAAAAATGATTATCATTTGGTGCTTTTGATTAACTCCCCACCCTCCTGTCTTTCCGAAGCTGGTATTTAGTTAAATATTAGGCCTTCCCTCTTCTAGGTAATGACCCAGACCTATAGTTGGTTGGAGCTTTTCCTACTACTGTTATGAGGAGTAGGCGGGTCTCATTGTGCTGGTGAAATAGAAGAACAGATGAGGCTAATCTTTAGGGGATAAATTGTCTACTTTTTTCCCAGTGAAGAGTAGTCACTGTATATATTACTATAGGCCGAGATGGACTAATCTCTTCTGTTAGACCATATGCTAATATAGTGCTGATAAGTAAGTGTGAAAATGGAAGGAAGAAATTAATTGTCATCTCTCAATAAGGTATGCTATGCAAGATAATTATTTCTTGACAGTTTTAGTTATAGTACTTGTTATATTATGAAATAAAAGACGGTTTTAGCAGCCTTTTATTGGAAAGACAGTTGTATCAAATTAGTACCAAATTAGATTTTTGTCTTTATAAAGGTGAGCAAACCCATGAGCAGTTTTTAAATTGATGTGTTCTAGACCACAAATGAACAAATTCGGTTTGAGGGTTAAAGAAGCTATTATTTTGTCCTTTATGCTGACAGCTTCATTACAGATTGGCCTACTGTTGGCATTAAAAAAATGTTTGGCTCCTTATGATCTTTGTGCATGCAACTATAATATTAATGCAGCGCCACATCACTGTTCATTAAGAAATGACTTTAAGTGAGGTTGAAGCATGTAAATTTGGAAAGATACAGATGTTAAATGCAGTCGTTTCTCTTTGTACACAGCCTTATGGCTAATAATTTCCAAGTGGCTTAAGCTCTTGTTAGCAGGAGTGCTGGTGTGTTAAGAATGGCTCTATAAATAACTTTAAGAACTGAAGTTGAAGGTGCTTCTTTTAAAGACTATTGTTAACTAAACATTATTGCCAAACAGATGGAAAGCATTCACCGGCCTGATGTTTTTAGGTCTAATTATATTATCACCAGCCCTGTACGGCTCAGTTGAAGAGGTGTATCCAGAGGCCAATTTATAATCATTTAGCCAACACCTGTTTGGGGGAAATTGACAGTCAAAGGGCACATTTTAAAAAAATCACATATGTTCTTGTGTTTATTGCCTCAATGTGAACGTTGTCTAGCTGCAAACAAACTTGGTAGGAGAAGAAAGTAAATCTAAACAAAGCAGCACTTCCCAGCCATGTTTATCGATCTTAATTTGGCCTTTTTATCTGATCCACTTCATGCTTCATGGCTAAGTGAGACCGGCAAAGAGGTGTCACTTCTGATTTATGCATGCATATTCTGTTCAGTCTGTTAAGAGGCTGCTGGTAGGAAAAAGTTCTTTCCTTTGTACTGCTTCCATACATTTTTAGTGAAACGTTTTCTGTTTCATATGGATGTATCTCATATTGTATTTAAATTGGATTGGCATTCTGGTGAATGGCTTAGAAGAGTCAACAACTTGATCTAAAAGCAAAGGAGCCCTAAATGTCTTCACAGACACAATGCTCATCGAGTCCTTTTTGCAGAGAGAGGCCCCTGGTTCTTCTCTTTGCTCCCATGATATGTTAATGTAACTGTAAAGGTCCAAGTTTTTTAAATATGTTTTCATGCCATGGAGGTTCAAGATTGATGGTGACTGTAGCTCAAAGGGAAGTTATTGGAGAGGAAGGGTCTCTTCTCCCCTATCTGAAGCTAGTTCGAACCTGATGATGCTGCCAGCTCTTATTTTTAGTGTTTTTCCTTCTTCTGACATAGTTCTCTGTTAAAAGATTTATATATGTTACCTCCATTTTCTTATCCCCCATCATTAACTCAGAGGAGTCTGGCTTTTGTCCCCACCAGTTCACTGCATAATGCCTGTTGAAAGTTACCAGTAGCTTCCTAAGTGCCTTAGGCAGTAACCCTTTCTCATCCCTCCTTCTCATGGCTTCTCTCTGTTGTTTGGCTGGATGATTGCTCTCATGTTCAGCATTCTCTTTCCCTGACATCTGAACCACTATATTTTCTAGTTTTCTTTATTCTTTTCTCACTGTACTTTTTGTTGTTGTTGTCTTATATACCCTCAAAATTCCAACTGTGTATAATTTTCAAAATTTAGACATAAACAGTATAGTTTTGCAGTTTAAAAGGAGGAACCATAGAGCCAGATTGCTAGGGTTTGAATTTCACCTCTACCACTTCGTAGCTTTGTGAGCATGGGCGAGTTAACAGTTTTATGTTTGCTTCCTCATCTATAAAATTGGTTAATAAAAATGTACCTACCTCATTGGATTTTTGAGTTCATTACATGATTTAATTCTTTTAAACCAATCACAGCGCCTGGTATTTATTAAGTAAGCATCCCTGTGGCGTACCTTTTCATGTCTTAAGCTGTTATCTTCGTGGAGAATGCTCAAATAGAAATCTTTAGTCTCTCCTTATTTTCTAAGTGCCATTCCCATGTTACCATCTACCTTTCAAACTTTTATACCTGAATTTATTCACTTATTTTTATTGAACATATACTGTGAGAAACACATGTGTTGGAAGAGATACAATTTGTGCCCTGTACAGTTTTCTCTTGCTATAATAACAAGTTACCACAAACTTAGCAGCTTAAATCAACTAAATTTATTATGTCACAGTTATTTGAATCAAGGGTCTGACATGGGTGACATTGGGCTAACATCAGGGTGCTGATAGGACTGCGTTTTTGACTGGAAGCTCTGGGGGAAAAAAAACCCACTTTTAAGCTCATTCAGCTTGCTGGCTTAATTCCCTCCTTCCCTCCGTTCCTTTCTTCCTTTCTCTCTCTCTCTCTCTCTCTCTCTCTTTTTTTTTTTTTGGTGATTGTGGGACTGAACTCTCTTCCTTGCTTGCTATCAGCCAAGTGCTGGTCTTTTCACTTAGAAGCTGCCTTTCCCCTTTTTGTTTTCATGCTATGAGCTAGAGGCCTCTGTAGTGCTTACGTGTGGGCCTCTGTATCAGAGCCAGCAACCATGCATTCCTCTCATACTTTGAATCTTTCGTATTTTCTCCTCTGTTATATCATTTCTGTGCTTTCACTTCTGGCCAGACAGTTCTCTACTTTTATAGGTTCACGTGATTTGATTGAACTTACTCAGATAATCTAGGATAATCTGTTTTACAGTCTGCACCTTAATTATACCTGCAAAGTTCTTTTTGCCAGTACCATGACATATTCACAGATTCTGGAGATTGAAGTATGAACATCTTTGGCGACCATCATTCTGCCTACAGCATGCTGATAAAAAGCTTGAAATCTGGTTGAGAGATAGACAAGTAAAGGTAAAACCAAATTGAAGGGTTAGAAATGCTATAATAGTAGTTGATACTATATACAGTGGGAGAACAAAGGGAGAAAAGAGTCAGCATTACTGAGAGATAGACATCTGAGTTGAATACAGAAAGATGAGTCCTTGTTTGGTTAAGTGGCTGGGGCAGCATTTCAGGAAGAAGCAGTAGTAATAGTGATAGCAATAATAACTGGCTATTCCAAGCATTTTTACAGGATTATCTCACTGAATTCTCACATATGGTACATACCATTATTACCTACCATTAGAGCATCTACAGATGAAGCTAGTATGCCTTCTCCATGGTGAGAGTAGAAATGGTAAAATCTCATTGGGTAGTTGAAAGAATTAACATTGATTACGCAAGGCTAAAGCGTAGTACATAGCAAGAACTTAAAGCATGGTAGGTGAAAGAGTAGAGGGTAGATAAGAGAAATACTTAGGAAGTAGAACTGACTGGACCTGGTCACTGGCTGTGAAGGTAGGGGACAGGAAATTCAGAGTGACTTGGGAGCTTTTTAGTTTGGGGTGTTCCATGGACCAGTAGTGTTATTCAGTACTGTAGGGGGAGAAACAAGGTTTTGTTTTGTTTTTAGTAGGGACAGGGCTTTGGGAATAGGAAGGGATGAATTCAGGAGGGATCCATGGGAATATTCAATTGAAATTAAAAGGAGACCTACGTAGTATATCGTGCCCTCAGGAGAGGTCAGAGATGACCGTTGTCACTATTACTCCAAATGTATCAAGTCTGAAATGGGATTTACCATCTTCTTCTCAAACTGGGTCGCCATCTTAACTCCCCTGTTTCTTCTTGTCATTCTTTTATTTTCCCAAGCTTGACATCTTTTTTTCATCCTTGACTCCCAGTTTTCTGGAGTCGAGGGGAAAAAGCCTTGTTACAGTGTTTGCAGATTTCCGTGGTGTAAAAACACGCCCCGTGGCCCATTTCAGGTGGTGGCTGCTGTTGTGCTACAGTAGCGGAGTTGAATTGCTGCAACAGAGACCACATGAGCCTGCAAAGCCTCAAATATTTACTATCTGGATATTTAGAGAAAAAGTTTGCCAACTTCTGATATAGTGTCTCTGATATAATAAAATATTAACATGTAGGATAATTCTCTATGTCTGTTCACTCCTTCTGTTCATCAAGATTGGGTAGGGAAAATGGGTAGTTTGATGGGGCAATGTGTGAGATCATAAAGGGTCTTGAGGTTATTTTTTGGATTTTCTCTGAATGAGAGGAGTGACATGATCTACCTTTATTTTAAAAAGAAAACCCAGGCTGCTATTTTGAGAGTAGACCATAGGGCAACAAAGATGGAAGCAGAGAGAGCTACTGGGAGGCTATTATTATAATACAGGCGAGTCTTTGTTGAAATCAGAGTAATAGCTGTGGAAATATTAAGGTGAGTTTTGGATACATTTTGAAGATAGAGCTGACAAGATTTGCTGTTGGAAAAAGAGGAGTTAAGGATGAGTCCAGGATGGAGAAATAGTTAATACAAGAATGGCTTAGGCTGGAGCCTGAGTTATTGACATCACATTATAGCAAGTTGTTAAATAAGGGATTTTAGGAAGAAAATCAAGACTTTATTAATTTCTGTAATTTTTTTTTAATTCTTAACCATAAATGTTTCACAAGGAAAAATTATTTATCTAAAATAATTTTTAGATAAATTATTTATCTAAAATAATTTTTCCTTTACTTATAACAATTTAAAATAAATCTAGGAAACATAGTAATGTTTTTAAAATATGGCTATTTTAGAAAAGGAAACCATAATAACCTCACCTTAGATAAGACTCTTTTAACTCTGTGATTTGGGGGCTTTAAAAAAACATCTATTCAGAAATTAACAATCTTGGCAGTCGATTTCAACACTTCTCCCCAAATTCTTAAAGTATAGTTTTTAAAAGTTATGAGTTAATATTTCAATGTATCATGAATAAATTATTACTTATATCTTTTATGTAGGTTTTACTTGTAATGGACTCAAGGACAGAACAGACATTCATTTTAAAAGTAAGTGGAATTTGTTCAATGAGTTTAGAAATCTATTTTCAAACTATGCTTCTGAAAGAAAAAATATTTAATATTTTTTTCCTGGGGTGTTTGAATATTCTTTTATGTGTGATGATTTATATTTATTTATTTTTTCTCCCATCACTGTTGATAAATACTCTATAACATACATTTAAAAAGCATTTTAGGTAAGAGAATATGGAGGAAATAATACTGATAAGTCGAAGACTTATTTCATGCTGTTCAAATGTATAGTGTATAGTTTAAACACATCTCTAATACATTTTGTATACTTTATGAAGACCACAGCCTCACCTTTAATTGTGATTACAGTTCTTAAGTGCTGAAATTTTGCCTTAAAGTCTTTGTTACAGGTATTTGAGAAATTTTATCAATATCCCTGGTCCTCTTTTTGATCTAAATTCAGTTTGAGTCTCCATATGACCCAATTTGTAGTTAAATGAAAAAATAAAACCCCCTCAATTTAAAAATTTTGAAATTGTATTTGAAGTAGATTGTGACGGTACATATTCTAAAACTATCCCAATTTAAGCATTTCCAAAGCATCCAGAATTAAATCAATTTTAGATTAATTTTATATTTCTTTTTCTGATACCTTTGCTTTTACTTATCAGTCTGGCAGTAGGTCACGTTGACATATACTGAAACAAATTTCTTTTTATGAGTACACCTTTTAAACAAAGGTATGACATCAGAAACTATACACACCTATTTCTAAAGAGAAAACTTAATCCTTGTACTTTGGGAGAATAGAATTTTTAAATTGCCTGTTTAATCTAGGAATACCTTTTGTAGCTCAAGAATTTGAATTGATTTCACAATGTCGACTGCTTTAAAGATATACACAAGTAAAATAAAACTTAAGAAAAGGTCATAGAGAAATAACTGTGTGTCATCCTGATGACTTAGTTTGAGAGCATCTCTAATAAAAACACTGACCCACGTAATTGATTTTAATGGCAGCTTTGTGGCATCTTCTGTTCTCTGGATTCATGCCAGATGCCATCAGCAGAGCCTCCAGGGACTGAGGGGCATAGAGCAGCAGATGAGTGGTTTCTCTGAAGCCCAGAGTAGCTCGGATAGATTAGTTTGGTTGATAAACACAGAGCACAGCAGGCTCCAAAGGCAACTGAGGGTACAACTGACCTTTTTGTTCTCTGTCAGGGTCTAAGGAAAAGCAGTGAATACAGCAGGAACAGAAAGACCATCATCCCCCGCTGCGTGCCCAACATGGTGTGTCTGCACAAGTACATCATTTCTGAGGAGTCGGTATTTCTTGTGCTGCAGCATGCAGAAGGTTGGTTTGTACTTTAAATTGTTTATCTAACAGAGAATATCGCCTGCTTAGCTTTTTAGTTTTTAGAACGCCCTTCTTCTGTCATTACATGAACAGAAAAAACATACGAAACACATGTAAGAAACTGTTTCCTTATTCCTCTGCTCTCCCTCCCTACTTTGAGTTGGGAGGGAGAATGAAAACCCAGGTGAGCAGCAGATTTCTATTGAACTACAGCAACATTCTTAGATGTATTTAACTACTTACTTTCTCCTAGAATTGATCTGAAAGGATGGGAACTTTCAGGTGGAATGGGTGCTAAGAGAGCCAGGTTTTATTTTAGAGATTTTATTTCGTTCTCTTGTTCTCTGCTAAATGGATACATGAATGTTAGATGACTGAAATAAAAAGCATCCCCTGAGGAATTAATTAATTACTTACTTTTTTAGGAGGCATGGGTATTTGCTTGACATTTGACATGACCTAGTTATTCTAATCTGGGTTTTTAAGAATACAGCCATTGGCATCACATATGGGTACAAAGCAGAAGCATGGTACTCTGCCTTCAAACTATTTATGAAATTTCAGCTCTTAATAGAGGGAACAGGTGGCAAAAAATACTGTGTTTTGATTTGTTTTTGCCCTTTAATGCCTGAATTTAAATAATAAATCGTCTTTTATTTAGAATGACTGAATATAGCATATAAATATAAATCCACATAATAAATAATTGCCTTTTGGCTTTTAAGAGGTGTTCTCAAAATAGTGAAAAAAATTAAATTATTTTTCATATTTCATGAAGGTGTTATTTTTACATTACTAAGAGTAAAGAACTATTGTGCTTTACTAATAGGCATAACATTTGAATATAATGCATTTTCCTAGGAAAGTGAATCATTGCTTTGTGGAATGAAGTCTCTTATGATTACTAATGCAAAATTTTTGACGGGGGCAATAAACTATTAATATTGTTTATTATGAAGTACAGTACAAGATAACTACAGATGGAGGGAAGACCTCCATATGTGGTATTTAATAGGAAATTCAGAAGGGGCTCCCTGGTCTCTCAGGTATTAAGAGAGTTAATTGCGTGTGTGAATTGGATAACTAATTCACCTTTGTTCAGACATTATAGACAGCTTTTATCTGAAGATACCAGTGCATTACAGACATTATTGAATTAGAGGTCATGTCATCTGATAGCGGAATACAGCCACCTCTGGTGTGGAACAAAAATAACTTGCATAGTAATAATCCATAATAATTTAGAACAAGGTCAGTAGGATGAATGTAATTATAGTCAATATTCTATTACCCAGGGTGGATTATTCATGTTGGAGATTATCTGTGGCAGATTTTCAATCCTAGTTTACTTCGGCAATTTGCAGCTTCCTCTTCCTATTTTTCTCTACCTTCCCCAAATTATACTTTAGTTTTTCTTCTGCCATCTTCTCACTTTTTCTTACACTCCCTAAGGCTGATATTTCACCTAAATTTACTTCAGTACTGTAGAAAGTCTTTATAATCTCTCTTAACAACATAGACATGTGGCTTTCAAATTTCCCACTGTTTCAAATTATCTTTACCAAGTCTCTTTTCCTTTATTGTTGACCACTTCTGACTTTGAATGGTCACATGACCATAGAATTTTTCCTGGATTATTTAAACTTTGGGGAGGGAGACGATCTCTTGACTGTGTGTTTCAGATGTCTGTTGTTTAATGTTAAGATTTTACAATGCAAAGATATTAAATTATAGTGCCATTAGGGACTCTGGATTCATTTAATATTCAACAAATTTGTTGAGCATGTAGTATGTATTAGACTCTCTTTTAGATGAACAAGACAGGAAAAGAGTCTGCCCCTTTAAAACTTCCATACTGTGAAGAATCAAACAGGAAAATATTAGACAGTAATAGATAACAGTAGGGACTATACTGATCTTCCACACAGCTCTAATAGATGATGACTGGGGGACTACTTTACATAGTTGAGTAAGTCCCCTCTGAGAAGGTAGCATTTAAAAGAAGTTCTGAATGACCGAAGAAATAACCATTTGGATGTAAGGGGAAGCACATTCTAGGTACAGGGATTAGTGTAAGAAATTGAAGGCAAAACACTTGGAATTTTGAGGGAAAAGAAAGGAGACCATCTGGTTGGAGTGTAGCAGGTGACACAATAGTGGAATATGAGGCTATTGGAGAAGCAGGTGGGATCCTTCTACGGCAGAGTGAGGACTTGGGCTTTTATTCAAGTGCATTAGGAAACCATTGGACATCTGAAGCATTGACAAGATCTGATTTACATTTTGAAAAGATCACTCTGGCCATTATATGGGGAATGTATTATAGAAAGACAAGAATAGAAACAGTGAGAAGGCTAGTAAATCATCTAAGCAAGAGATGATGATGGCATGGCTTTCTGGGGTACCAGCAGAGATTCTCTGAGGGTAGAGTCCATGGGACCTGTGACGGAATAGAGATTTGGGAGAGAAGAATCTAGGCTAATGTCTTGGATTTGGCTTGACAGTCATGTGAACTGAATGATGGACAGTGTGTTATCTTTTACATGTTAGTGGTACTTTGTTACCTCTGTGAATTAGGATATTGTGCATATATCATCAAAACATCACTTTCATGTGTGAGATAAACTATTACTGAAAAGATAAATATTGTGAACAATTATTTTTTTTTCATAATGTGAATGCTTAAATATTTATCATTTATGGTTTTAGCTTCCCTCTGCTTACAAAACTATTCATGATTGACATGAGTCTTGGACTCATTTTCTTTCCATTTTTAGTTCTTTCAGTCAGAAATGTATTGAGTGCTTACCGGGATACAGGCTTAGTTCTAACGTGGCAGTGAACAAAAAAGACCAAGACTGACTCTGCCCACATGGCGCTTACGTTATCGAGGCAGAACAGACAATAAGCAAACACATGAGTAAATATATGTCAGATGGAGATAAATAAAAGAAGGAAGAAGGAAATGCTAAAAGAGTGAGGTAGGGGTTACTATTTTATATAGAGTGGTTACCTTATTAAGAAGAGATATTTGGCCAGTGACTTGAAGGTAGTGAAAGAGCAGTGTGGATACACGAGGGAAGAATGTCTTGGCGAGAAGAAACAAGTACGTAGACCGGAGGCAAGAGTGTACTTGGTGCACAAGAAACAGCAAGGTCAGTGTGGCTGGAGCAGAACGGGAAGAGTGGCTAAAAATGAACTGAGAGACGTGGGGAGGCAGGTGGGCAGATCCTGAGGGGTCTTGTAGGCCACGTTAAGAACTTGAATTTTAGTCTAAATAGGTAGGAAGTCATTATGGGGCATTGAGCAGAAGAGTGACAAGATAGGTATCCCTCTGGCTGCTTCGTGGAAAATAGAATATGGGGAGGGGGCCGCAAAGGCAAAAGCAGGACACCAGTTTGGAAGATGTTGCAGCAGTCCAGGTGACAGTGATGGGTCCTGGGCAAAGTGTTGGTGGTGGAGGTGGTTGGAAATGGGTATTAGATTCTGAATGTATTTTGAGAATAGAAGTGACATGATTCTATCTTGCCTTACTCCAAGGATTTTGCTCAAATGACTGAAAAGAATGGAGTTTCCATTTACTAAGATAGGGAAAGCCGTGGCACGGGTAGATTTAGAGGGAGCAAGCAGAGATTTGGTTTTGGACATGTGAGTTTGAGATGCTTATTAAATCTAGGTGGTGTTGAGTAGGCAGGTGGATATACCAGACAAGATTTTGGGAGAGAGGTTTAAAATGTTCATTGTTTCTGCTAATGAATCTCTTTTATTTTAACTCTGAGGAAGAAAAAGGGAAAAAATAATTGTATTCAGTCAAGGCCATGAGTGTTATAAAAACTTAAAAAATTTTTAAGATTAAGGATTATGTCACATTCATTATACATATCCCAGCATTTAGCAGAATGCTTAGTACATAGAGGTCCTTGGTCTGTAATCGTTGAATATATTGAGCAGAGAAAAGCCGAATGACTAGGTTAGACGAAAATGATTAGAAAAGCCTCCGAGTGCAGACATACCGAGTAGATGAGGAATGGGAAAGAATTTCTCCCCAAGTTATTTGGAGGACCCAAGGGGTGAAATGATTCTCCTTTTAATAACTAGTTTAAAAAATTATAAAACTAACATATAAAGAAATCAATTTGAACTGTATAGAAGTGTACAAATTAAAATGAAAATTCCCCTTCTCTATTCACTTTGAGTGCCCAGTTCCATTCTGTAGAAATAGAAGGAAAATTTCCTATGTATGTACGAAATATACTCCCTACCTGTTTGCTTTTAAAAAAAAACATAAATGGATCTTACATATTGTTCTGTAGCTTGTTTTTCCCCCCATCTTAACAGTGTAACTTGGGCAGCTTTCTTTTTTTCTCTCTGTATGTCTGCGTTAAGAGAGACAATGTAGTGTGGATTCTGGAGCCAAACTGGCTCATCATTTTCTAGTTGTGTGACCTTGTTACTGAAGTTACTAAATTAACCTCTTTGTGCCTGTTTCTTTATTTGTAAACTGGGAAAGGTAATAATTATCTACTTCATAGGATTGATGTGAGCATTAAATAGTTGGTATCAGCGTAAAACATTCATAATAGGGCCTGGTACATGGTAAACAGTATGTAAGTATTTGCAAATATTGCTATAATTTTTTTGAATAGGTACACAGTATTTGATTGTACAGGTTTACCATAATTTAACTCTTCCTCTATTAATTGGTGTTTAAATTGTTTCTAGTGCTTTTACCTATATGGCTTTGTGTATTTTTGTTTAGTCTTTTTCAGAACTATTTGTAGGACAGATTTATCGAAGTAGAATTTTGCTGGGTCGAAAGATGATTTTGATTATTGGTTCAACAATATTTTATCATTAATTATATATTAATTTAAAGTCCTAATTCTGGTTAAATAAATTTAACAGATTTTCTTTGCCATCTTTCAGAAAACCAATAGTTTAAAATCTGATGGGAGATAGTTTTTATTAAGCCTTATGAGTTGATATTTTCATAGTTTAAAATAGCTAATGTCTACAATTTTGGATGCTTCAGTAGGACTTAGAAAGGTGTCATTTATATTCCTAAAGCGTTAAATATCCTAACTATGTTAGGTATTTTCTATTTATATTTTGTGGTGTAGTGATAACAGGTTTTTTTTAAAGGTTAATGTTACAGTAGTAAAGTTGACCTTTGTGTAAGTTTGTCTGTTGGGCCTGATCTTAACTGTGTAGAAAGTAGAACCTATTCAGTTTTCGTGGGTGAGAAACATCAGTGGGAATAATGTGTTCTTGTAAGTTATGTGGCTTTCATGATTTTGTAATTAAAAAAAAAAAGGGTGTAATAGGACCAAGATTTTTGTTTCTGTAGCTCTATGTTAAGCATTAAATTTAACTGGACACCCAGCAAAGAATGGAGAAGAGCTAAAACAGTTTAGTTATTGCTTCAATATGCAGAGTTTTTTTATAATTCAGTTTGGGTACTTGTTTAGGTGAAGAACAAATTTTATTTAAAAAGTGCCAACAATCCCATTTAGAAATTTTATCTAATAATGAAAAGAGTGACAATGAAATAAGATGCTATATTTGAATAATGAAATTGGTAAACTTGCAAATATTCAGTATTAGCAAGTTGCTGTGAAGATGGGACCAAGGCACATTAGGAGTGGACTCTGGGACAGTCTTTCTGTAAAGAATTAAAAATATCCATGCTTCTTGATGTAGTTCTTAATCATTTCTGGGATTCTGCCCTGATGAAATAATCAGAGATGTCAAGTATTGTACGTAAAAGTATGTGTTATTTTAATTCTTAGAGTAAAAGACTGGAGTATCTTAAGTGTCCATCAATAGAGGAATATTTAAATACATCATATCTATCACATGGATGTGCTATAAGCTATTCCCGTTTGTATTCTCATGAAAATTGGAAAATGTTTGATATGATGTTGTGCATAAAAAGCCTTAAAATAAATGTACTAATTGTTAATAGTGGTTATGGGTAATTTATATTCAGAATCTTTCATTTTCCTTCTTCTTTTCTGTATTTATATTATTTTTACAACAAAGCCGTATTTGTATTAAAGTAGGAAGAAAGCATGACCAAAAATAATGATATTATTATTTATAGAACCCTTTCCTTGAAAAGTTTTCAAAGAATTTATAAAGATGCCATCTTTTTATAACCCAACATAATACATATTTACTTAATACCTATTATTTTACATGCTAGACAGAATTCTCTTCATGTAGTTATGAAGACCCTGCAGTCTAGTAAAGGAGATAATAAAGCATAAAAACAATATTGATATGAAATAGAATGTTGTAAATGTCATAAGAGTGACGAAGTAATATAGAGGATTCATAGAAGGTAGGAACTGTATCCAGTGAGGGGCAACAAAAAACAAAAAAAATTCTGAAGGGCCTTTGGTAATGGATAGGATTTTGACAAGTAGATATTGGGAAACTAATAGGAAAAAAACTTCTAAGTGGTAGGTGTGGTTTGAACAAAGGTCCAGTATGGGTTATATGGAGAGAAATCCAATTCAGATGAATTATGTGGTGAGTTGAGGGAGAGGACCAAATCATGGATTGATACTGTATTACTGAGGGGTTCAAATGCCTTTATGTAGTTGGTACATCATTCAGTAAGTGGAAGGGATTTGGGTTCTTGAAGAGAAAAATGACATCATAATCTCTGTGCTGAAAAGGAGGCTTAATTGGGCAGCAGTTAGTGTGGTAGAGTAATACAGGAAGGACTTAGCGTAGAGATCTAGTTGTAGCTATAATGTTATTCCAAGAAACAGTGGTCAAAGGAATTAAGAGGAAGACTATGAGAAACATTATGCGTAGATCTTATAAGACTTGGAACATGTCAGATGTAGACAGAACAGGGAGAGAAAATAATCCAAGTTCAGTCCAAAGTTTTTATGCCAGAGCGCTTGGAAGTCAGAAAGAGGAAGTAATTTGGGGGACAAAAATGAAGAATTTAAGCATATAATGAATTTTAGATTTTAGTAGCTGATCCAGGTGGAATTGGCCTAAGAATGAATAAAACTTTTCTTAGAACTTTACTAGATACTGTTTCTTGCTGGTCACCAGATCTTTACAGCTGTAATCTTTACATACTGCGTCCACTTTGTGATGGCACGTTTCATTCTGATGAATTATCATTGACTAAATGCCTGTCATGTCCTGCATACTGTGTAGGCTGTAGGTAAACAAAGATAAAGAAGACTTGGTTCTGTCCTCACAGTGGTTACCATCTAGGAGAACTGAAAACAACATGCATCATTTTTTTTTTGGCTTGCTTACAGGAGCATCAACTTCAGGTTTAGGCATTATTGTTACTATGCCACAATAGTGGTATTTGTGATAAAAGGAGTGTGAGTACTGTTGTCAAAAGACTAAAAGAAGATGAAATCAATGCACAGCTCTTTTTTTGAAAGAAGGAAGTTCAAAGCCGTATATGAATTATTAAACTTTAGTTTAAATATGGGAAAATATTAAACACTAAGTATAATCTAGTGAGGACAGAAAGCTAAGAAACAATGAGAGGGAAGATTAAAAGACAATATTCTATACCACTAATTGTTATCAAAATGGAAGACGGCCGTTAACTAGATCACTGGTAGAAGAGATGTACGAGTAACCTAGGGTTAATATGACAGTTACCCTTTATTGAGCAGTTACTCTATGCTAGGCGTAGTATCGGGTGCTTTTTTGTATTTATTGAGTTCCTCTACATGAAATGAAATACAAAGTAGAGAAAGATTTTTCGGATGCTTTCATTGACCTTCTTTCACGTGTAATTGACTGTCAGTTATTATTTTACATATGATTGGTGCGTGATGCTTAATGACAGAATTAAAAAGTGCTGAAAAAGTTGCCTTCGTATTAATAGAGGGATTTGTTTTTAACACATTATTTCTAATTTTTGGAAGCTACAGTTACATCTTCAAAATATACTTCTGTAATTACTGTCAAGGTTTTTAGATCAAATTGAACTTTTCTCTTGTGATACTGTTTCTAGGCAGCAGAGCTTTGGTAGGTTTTTTGATACTTATCATAGTTTATTTATTCAAAGATTCTAATTAGCAAAAGAGGTTTAGTTTTTAATGATTAAAACAAAACAAAAGAATAATTAGGTGAAATAACTACCTAAGAAATATTGCTAATAAAGCATTGGATTATTTTGTATTTGATTTCTATGATTTCTGTGAAATTGACTTTTACGATTTTGGATTTTATAGGTTTCTGATATATATCAGAATATAGAATCAGAATTAATGGCTGCCCAATTCATATTTCTCAATTACATGTGGTCTCATACCACACATAATATGTATGTGGAGGGGAGAAAATGGGGAAAAAATATTATTAATATGTCATTTATAATGGCATAATTATATACCAGATGCCAAATCTCCCCTCTAATCCTGGATGGGGCATTTTCAAAATGGAATAATGTTGATTTTTTTCCCAGTGAAATATACAATTTTAAGCAGCACTTATTTATGGATTTCCACTTGACCAAGGGGCCATGCTTGAAAAAATTATTACATAAACAAATCAGAGCATAATCAGATGTTTCTAAAGCTAAATCATATTTTAACTTTAAAGTAGAAATTCAGCTGTGAGATTTCATATTAGTATTTGTTATAACTAATTTCCCTTCAAAGGAAGAAATAGGTTGACATTTCAAAAATAATTGATTTAGGAGATGTGCTTGAAACTGTACTCACCAGTCAGCAATAACAAGAAGGTATTTTATGAAAATTCTTGTCTTAGAGCAAACTTGATGTATTAATGGGTATCATTGACTAGCTCTTGATTGATTCTTAGTATACTTTTTGTTTTTCTAATGGCTTCAATAAAGAACCATTAATTTGGGGATCTTAAATTTGTTTTTGTTTTTGGTTATATTTGTTCACAGGTGGCAAACTCTGGTCATATATCAGTAAATTTCTAAACAGAAGTCCTGAAGGAAGCTTTGACATTGAGGAAGTGAAAAAATCTGCACTTACTAAAGTTCACCTGCAACAGCCAACATCTAGTCCTCAGGACAGCAGCAGCTTTGAATCCAGAGGAAGTGATGGTGGAACCATGCTTAAAGTTCTGCCATTGAAGACGAGTCTTACTCAGAGCTCTCAAGATGAGAGCAACCAAGATGATGATGGCCAAGATAGCTCTCCAAAATGGCCAGATTCTGGCTCAAGTTCAGAAGAAGAATGTACTACTAGTTATTTAACATTATGCAATGAATATGGGCAGGAAAAGATTGAACCAGGGTCATTGAATGAGGAGCCTTTCATGAAGACTGAAAAGAATAATGCTGATACCAAAGCTATCGAAAGCATCCCAGCCCACCTTGCTGCTGGCAGTGACAGCCCCAGCACACAGCCGATAGCTTATGAGCGGAAGTTCTTCCCTGGAAACGATGACCTGGAAGCAGTTAGTTCTCCAAGAACATCAGATTCCCTCAGTAGATCTAAAAACAGCCCCATGGAATTCTTTAGGATAGACAGTAAGGATAGTACTAGTGAAATCCTAGGACTTGATTTTGGAGAAAAAATGTATAGCCTAAAGTCAGAACCTTTGAAACCATTTTTTACTCTTTCAGATGGAGACAATATTTCCAGGAGTTTTAATATTAGTGAAAGCAAGGTTATAGCTCAGGACACCATTAGCAGGGGATCAGATGACTCTGTCCCAGTTATTTCTTTTAAAGATGCTGCTTTTGATGATGTCAGTGGTACTGACGAAGGAAGGCCCGATCTTCTTGTAAATCTGCCTGGTGAATTGGAGCCAACAAAAGAAGGTGCAGCAATGGGACCTACTAAGTTTACACAGACTAATGTAGGCATAATAGAAAGTAAACTGTTGGAAGCCCCTGATGTTTTATGTCTCAGGCTCAGTACTGAACAGTGCCAAGCTGAAGAAGAAAAAGGCTCAGAGGAATCGAGTGACCCTTCTAGGCTTAAATCTCATAGTATAACAGAGAAACACTATGTGCAGAGGGATCTGGGGATGTTATTTATATCGACCGTTGATCATAGTAGTTCAGGAACCGCGTCTTTGTTACACAGCTCAGATCCTGACTTTCAAGGACTTGGAGTGGTTGAGTCAGCTGTAACTGCGAACAATACAGAAGAAAGCTTACTTCCTATTTCTGAGCCACTCTCAGGTGCTAATGCTAATGAATGTAATGCAAACACAGACACTTTAATGACTGAAGAAGTATTGCTGTTTACAGATCAAACGGACGAAGAGGAACCGATTTTATTTCGGAGAGACTCTGTGACTAAGGGAGAGAGTGGGTTAGCACTAGAAGGAGACAAGGAAATACATCAGATTTTTGAGGACCTTGATAAAAAATTAGCACTAAACTCCAGGTTTTACATCCCAGAGGGCTGCATTCAAAGATGGGCAGCTGAAATGGTGGTAGCCCTTGATGCTTTACATAGAGAGGGAATTGTGTGCCGCGATTTGAACCCAAACAACATCTTATTGAATGATAGAGGTCAGGAACTTTTGCAAATGCATTTCTTTTTATTCGCTGTTGCTTCCAATTAACTGAGTAGGCGTTTTATCTTGTAATTAGTATCTTCATTTCCTGTCTAGAGCTTCATTATCAGTGCAGCAAATTCACCCCCAGTAATAGCTTCTAGTACTTAATGATGCCATTATTCTTAATGATACTGTTTTTAGCTACAAAAGGAGTAATTACAGTTCACTTCTGCAGAAAATGGAAGAGAAAAATGTTTTGATTTCTCCTGTCGTTTTGTTTTTAGGACACATTCAGCTAACGTATTTTAGCAGGTGGAGTGAGGTTGAAGATTCCTGTGACAGCGATGCCATAGAGAGAATGTACTGTGCCCCAGGTTAGCACGATCTCCTACAATATCTCACTTAAAAAAGTAGTTCAGAGGCTCTCATTTCTTTATAGAAGTTGTATTTTTCACTACCAGTTCATGTACTTGTTGGATTTGGTTATCTCTGACTTTCAAAAAAGAAAATTGGGTTATAAAACCATTACATATAGTCCATAGCTGTGTGTGTGTATACATATTTGTTGTTAAACGAATGCATTTGTACTTTGTGTAGGACTGGCAGTGAATTCTTAGAAATGTCTTAACTTAGTGTTTACCCTGAACCTCTTTAAATGGATGATTTTTATTAAGATGTGAGAAGTAGTTGGCTAAAAGGGCGAAATTCCTAAGGCTATAAAGGTGGGTAAAATGGAGAATTAAAAAAAAAACAAACAAATTTGTGACTTCAGTGATGAGCCAAGCTGGCATTTTAGAGCAGATTTTAAAGCCTTTCTATATTTGAGAAATTTGAAGAAGCCTGTTCTTCTTATTCAGAAATGGCCTAGTTAGCCAAATATTTGACACAATAGGTTTCTCTTGCTCTTACTGTATTTTTATTTTTTAAAAATTAGAAACATTTCTTTTGTTGATAATTACAGATCGCCTAAGCATGTGAATTGGGTTTGAGTTAGTTTCTTTCTGTCATCAGTGCAGATAGGGCTATATTTGAATCCAAAGTTTGTTCACCTTTTGCCTGGCAGTCAGCCTCATTGGATGGCCAAAGTTTCTTCACTTGTCACCCCACTGGCTTTCAAAGGAGGTTCAAGCTGATTATATTGACATGATCTGCTTAGTTGTTGATTAATACAGTATTTAATGCTTACTAGCAAACCAGTGTATTATTGATGCTAACATTGTTTCCCTGCATAATGGGAAATGATTATAATTAGGATTGAAAGAGCTATATTGTTTTAGTTACAGCCTTCATTGTTAAGAATAATTTCTCTATTGGGGAATCGCGAAGTTTTTTCAACCTGCAAAGCAAATATCCTAAAACTATTTCCTGAAAACAGTGATTTGGATTTTCTTCTTACTGTTGTTCTCTTTCTTTCCTGTTCTTCCCCTAAATTAGGGCTGTTTGTTTTTATGTCTTTTCAGGGACAATAGAGCATGCCTACATTTTTGGTTTTTCTCAAATAGATGATATTTAATGCTGTTTTTTGAAACCTTATTAGTGTGATTTAGTTAATGGGATAACAAAAAAAATTTTCATAGTGAAATCACTTTATTATGGTTATCTGGTTTTGTTTTGTTTTGTTTTTTTGTTTTTCGGGTAAAACAGATTCTCCCTTTTCTAATTTGATAAAAAATAACATTTTAGGTACCAGTATACAAAAATATATGTGTTAATTACAATGAATTTGGAGGTTTTAGAATCAAAATTAAATATGGGAAGTTTTTTTAAGTCAAATCCTGTGAAATCCTGAAGTCAAGTGCAGTATCAACCTCACATCAAAACCAAATATTTGCAGGGCTTCTTCAATGTTTATAACTTATTATTTCCTATGAGTATTGTTACTTTTTGTTGAAAACTATCTGTAGGATTGTATTTTGGTATTCTAGCAGATTTTTCTTCAAAGTACTGTCATGTTTAATATTACATAGCATGTTGACCTCCTGAGAGTTTTGATATATGTGGAACGAAACCATACTACATTCATTAATAGATATATACTTTCAATTTTGTGTACTGAAATACTGAATTTAATCCAGATCAGTTTCCAAGTTCTAATTTTTACGCCTTTTCCCAGAAATCACAATTCTCATCAGTTACCAGCAGGTGGCAGCCTACCATTAATGGATTTTTGCTGTCATCTTCCAGGTTGTCCTTCACTAACGTTTGAAAAAGGCTGTAGTCTGAAGAAAGGCTTTGTTTTAATTATTTGCATAAAAAAATTATACTCTCAAGGTTTGTGAGTTGCAGAAGTATGCTAGTATTATGGCATGCATTGAACAATGTGGAAATTCTCTTCATTCTTTGGGCCTATTAATTTTTTTTTTTATCACCAGGATAAAGGAAAACCAGTAATGGCCTTAATTGGAAAGTAATGCAAGTGTTCTAATTTAGATGATCTTAAAACTAAAGAGTTACAGAACTCAGTTAAGTCTGTGTACTCTTGCCCCTTATAATGCAAGGAGAATTAGAGCAAAAATTTGTAAATTACTGTTCGTCCCATAATTGAACAGCAGCAATGCTGCTGATAAAAACTACAAGTAGGCCTTCCTCCTCCTCTCAAGGGAGTGGGAGTAATGATAATATACTAATATTTCAATGCCTAAAAATCACAAATCAGTGACTACATGGAGACATAGAGTACTTAGTCTTCTTTTGACCTAAGAAACACTGAGTGTTGAAGTATTTCTCCTCCCCTCTTGCCCTCCCATTTCCCAACTCTAACTTTAGAATTATTGCCCAAGTAAGTCTAAAGCATGTTAAGCATCTGATGTTTAGTTAGAAAGTAAAGTTGTCACAAGGTTATGATGAGAGCGATTCACTTCTGTTTAAACAGCGTGCAACCTCTACCCCTACCACTCTACCCTCCTGGGAATCCTTATCACATATTTGTCCTAAAAACATTATCCACCTGCCCTGTGCTTTATAGTATCAGCAATGTATCTTTTTATCTTGTGGATGATGTGCCTTTATATTTTGAGAAAAATTTCCAGTAACAGATTCGATACATGGACAGAAACTTGAGCAAATGCCAAACTAGCAGGGGGGCCATTATTCTGCTCTATAAATAAGTTTAAAAAAGAAAAAAACACACACACAGAAACCTGTGAATCAACATGTTTTGGTCTAATTGAGGGGAAAAGCAAGATAGATAAATTTTGAAATGCAAATGATCACCTTCTGTTATTTAAGTATAGTTTCTCTCAACTTTACAATCTTAGATTTTAAAAAGTCATAGTCATTTCAGCAAGGATGTCCAATAGTCACAAGTTTCTATTATAAAACGAAGAACTTTAAAAACAAATTGCCACTTTCTTATATTAAAGAAAATAAATCCAACAACAAAAAGACAAAAACCATGGAGCGTTCTCTGTCTACATCTGTGAAAAAGCCAGCAAATAAATGGCTGCAGCTGCAGGCCCATCAAGAGGGTCTTGAGAATACGAATTCACTGATCAAACCCAGCCCTGTTTTCAAAGTAGAAGCCATTCCTTTTAGGTTCACTTTGTATCCTTGGATTATCTAGGACAATTCTCTAGAAAGGTTTTATTTTAAATAAACATCGTTCATGGTAAATGGGTTCCTTTCATACCAGAGATATAGAACGGAGTTCAGGAAGAGAAAGAGCAAAGAAATAGTCCCTAAAGTAGGAATAGATCGTGTAGCATGACGATATAATGTATAACAGAGTCTAGTTTCCATATTAGGAGACTTTTAGACAGATTCTCTTATTTTTTTTTATTGTGATTATAGAACAAAAACAGGAGTAAATTTGTTGTTCTTCTCCAGAGGACTTCCTTGTAGTTACTCTGATTTTATTTCTATTTGTGTACACAGGCACACGCACTAAAAGGATTTTATGTGTTTTATCATCGGAACTATTTATCATAATATAGAATAAAATTTTGTTTATAGCACTGTCAAGGAAAACTAAAATGTCAAAGTAGTTTTTATTATATCAGTATTTTTTTAGCAGTCTACTCAGAAAAGCAGCCAGAAAATAGAACTGATAATATTAGGCATATAAAATACAGAAGACTGTATTTAAAAGTTTAATATGCAACCTAAGACAAGTACAATTGTTTATGTGTTAGTTATTATGCAGATATCATCAGTTAAGTTTCCCTGACTAGTCTTAAGAAGTCGAGATGGTATCCTGTCAATGCGTGTCCTTCACCTTTATTTTCCACCCCATTGTAAGCCTTTATAAATGCTTGAAATTTACATTGCTATTTCTCACTGAATACTTTTCAGACCTGAAAATATATAGGTGAATATGTGTGTAAATTGAAGAAGTCCGAAATGCTCTTTACTGCAGCCCAATCTCCACGCTCCCACATGTCAAATGACAGCTTTGCTTCTTCTCTTAGGCAGTTTCACACTTGGAAACGGCTCACAGCTGACGGGCGAAGTGAAACATAGAAAAGTCATGCTGAAAACTCTCTGTAAAATTCCATTTGAGAGCATGAGATTTATTTACTACCATCCTTTGCTCTTCTAGCCTGACTTTATCACATAGTTCATGAATATATTTTTCGAGAGTAGTCTCTCCTGCCCTTTTCCATAAACATGTTTTACACACAATTTGTTATTTTTTAAGCATGATGCTCTGTGTAATAGTGATGTATTTGATAATTAGATATAGGACTCAGACCGCGGGTGGTTTAAAATACCATGAAGTCGTCATAATTTTAAAATTTAGAATACTGAGATGGAATTGAAAATTACCAAACCTCTGTATTTGTCCCATATCAGTCATTAACTCAGCACGACCTTGTGCAAGTTATTTAAGACTGGTTAGTCCTTAATTTGTCAGTAGTAAAATAGATTTGTTGAGTATAAAAAAGATCACAGATGTCAGATCATCATTAGACAAAATTTTATACAAATTAGTCAAAATTCAAGTTCATCTTATGAAGGCAAGAATTTTCTCCCAAGTATAAATATTGATTTCTTGTCTAGGGTTAAAAGGATTATTTTACTTGGAGGACTTTCTAAGTATCTATTTTTACTCACTTAGAGAGTTTGTACACAAAGTATATAATGTAGAAATGAGGGCTTTATGGAAAAAATTTTTATTTAGAGGAAAAAAACCAAGACAGCTTTTGAGTAAGGTGAAGTTCGAATATCAAGATTTTCAGCAAACAGAATTGTTTAAAGAAGAATCATTTAGGTCTGAGAATTTTGGGTTCCTGGGTAACTTTATCAAGCACAAGGAATCTAATTTTAGGAATGCAAAGTTGATAGAGAAAGCAAACAAATACAGACGTATATTTTGAAATAATAATGACATAACCAGGAAATATGGCTATATCCCTGGTGTAGTCTTTATATATATATTTTTCTGCCTAAAGGAGCAAGAAGAAAAAGGCAAGAGGAGCTTTAGAAATAATTTTAAAAGAGTAAAATATTTGTGGTTAATATTTAAACATTATGTTTCAAACAGTAACTCTTTTGTTTGATTTACCCTTAAGCAAAACTTCAGCAGTAACGCTCTTGTACATAGTAAATGTTTTAATGTTTTCTTTGAATGATTAGCAAGTACTTTTAATCTTTTGCCTTCAGTCGCTATTGTCACAAAAACGATCTACATCTTCAAGAGAGAACCAGTAACTTTTCAAGTTTATGATAGAAGAGTGAAAATCTTACATTGAGGGGAATTGTCTGGTATAGTCCCTGTGATTGAAGAGGCTTGTGCCCTAAGTATAGGGCCACATCAGGTCTTCCCTTGTCTAGGCAAGGCCCTTCTGACGGAGCGAAAATTAAGGGATTGCTGTATATAGGCTCGAGGGTCTGGAACCTCGGGGTCCATCCTTAGGTATGATGTATCCTAGAACCTGCACATAATACAGGTGACGGGCCAGTCACTTTCATCTCTGCATTACGGTCGTTCCATATTGAAACATACCTATTCTAAAATCATACCCGTCATCAGGCCAAAATGTGATTTTCTGTAGTGATGGGAATGAGACCGAGAAATAGCAAAGCATTCAGTTTCTGTTATTTGGCACCTCAGTGAGTAACACATTAGCCCTCTCAAGAGAAAAAATTCTTCAGCTGTGAGAAGTAGTGAAAAAATTGATACTGTATTTCACCTCTTTCGTATGAAAACATTGTCTTTGTGTATTTCATAATGCTACCTGATATTGGAGAGTGTGAGATTTACCTCAAGCTTTAAATTATTAAAAGGAAGTTAATTTTCATTTCTCATTTACTCTAGACTCTTTTCTTTATGGTTTTAAACATTTTTTTTAGAAGGGGAACAGCAGACTAGATACTTGTAGTTTTAAGTGATAGCTGCATGTAATGCTTCTTAATTTTCAAGTTTAAATTGATATTTTGGCAACTCTTCAGTTAATTGTTCTCACTACCATATTATAAAGAAGAAAGTGAACTATCTCTTCCAATATTTAACTAAGAAGATGCAGTGTTGAGTTAAACATTATGCAAAACACTATTGGCTAGCTAGTTTGATGACCAAATCATCAGTTTCTATACCATGTAAAATCTTGTCATGGAACATGCATGCGCACTGTGTCTGCCAGTTTTACAGTTTTCAATTAGCCTTTTTCTCGTCAATCCACTTTAATGGTTTTGGTTGGGTTTAATGGCTGTGACACCCAATGGCTATTCAGAATAGAGTTGTTGCGATGTGATCAATGGAAAATGGAGCACGCTGTTGGTTTTGGTACTAGAAGTGCATGGCGAGAGAGTGAGCAAGACTGAATAGAGCTGAGAATTATAATCAGTCAACCAGAAGTCATATGGTAGCTATCTGTTTCTTATTTTATCTCACAAGAAAACAGTATAGTAATGATACCTATAAACTCCCTTGAACAAGTAATTCTTGGCTCTGGAATGCTGAGTCAAGTTAAATCAAGGAGTTTTGACTAAAGTTGTGCAGATAGTTGCAGGAAAGCTCAGAACATGATTGCCAGGTCACCATGACAAAAAGAAATGTAGAGATGGGTCGTGGGAGAAAAGCAGCATTTGGTATTTTGTAAGCCTAGCCCAAGTTAGCTGACCGTGGTGGTGTACTTACGTCTAAGTCCCCATGTATAATAAATACAACAAGCCTGGGGTTTCAGGTAATTAAATTACCTGAAAACCAGCTGAATGAATGTGATGGTGTCAAAAAAAAAACTGGGATGAGCCAAGAAAGCACGCTTGTGAAAGGTGGAGCAGCGCACCTCTCCCATTGCCTGTGGCGCTGAGGAGAAGAGCAGAGCCCAGCTGCTGTGGGCTCTCCTCTCTGCAGGGTGCTGGCCTCTGTCCTTGGCCTTCTCTGGATAATGCTCTAACAAACTGGAGTAAGTGATACTGACAACTTTTACACAATTTGCAGACCTTCCTGGACAAATACGGCATTTGAATAATCAATTGAGTACAGTGTTGGGGGGCTTTATGGAATGTAGAAGTGCTAATTGGGCAGCCAACATTGTCTTTTAAAAAAGGAGCAAAATGCCCATTTGAAAGCCTGGGCCAGGAAATGCACACTCCAAGCTCTAGTTATTCTCTCCCCCTAAGAATTAAGATCTGCACGGAGACGTTGTGAGACCTTAGGCAAGTATATTTCTCTCTGAATGACTTCATTTTAAATACACAGTTTATCTAAACACTTTCAGATTATTTTAAACTTTAAACTTTTAAACTTTGATAATTTAGGTTATAGGTATAAGAGGAACAATCCAAACCTGCAGTTAAAATGAAATTTTATTCTCATAGTTGATATGGCTTTTAGTTTTACTTTCAGTTGAAACATTTTGTCTACTCTTTGCGGAAACTGTAAAAATATGTCTCTATATCTGAAATAATACCTTGAGGGAAAACTAGGTAGTATAGTTGTTCTATAGTATACTTAAATGAATTTGATTTTGATAACATTTAAACACAATTTCTGATACTAATTATGTTACCAGAGCAGCATCCAGATAAACCAGCTTACACATTTGTAGCACATTTGATGTAATTGTGTGCCTGGATTTCTTTGAAAAGGAGCAGGAGAAACCTTGAGTTATCTCCCAATCCTGTCTCCTTCCTGCTTTCAGGGCTTTTCAGCATTTTTTCCTTGCCAAATGCCTTTCGTGCCAGAACAAACTGTAGTGGTCCCTGTGACCTGCAGAGGGGAGCACTGGAAGGTGTCCCTCTAGTACCCCACTTCAAACTAACATCATCTCTTGCCTGGACCACTGCAGTCATCAGCTGACCGGCCTCCATTCTCACCCTGCATTTCATCTAGCAGCCAGAGTATGCTTTAGATAACATTTGAAACTTTGTAGCTTACCATGTGTAAAAGTGCAAAAGGACTTGATGTAGATCTCTATACTAATGGGACTTAAAGAAAATGAATGTGATGAGGGCTTTGTAGGTGCTTTGAATGCCTTGAATGAACAGTGCTACCAAACACAAGATTGATATATTTATTCAACAAGCGTTTGTTAAGTGCTTCCTGTGTCCCAGGCACTGTGTCTAGGAGCTAGAAATAAAAGACATAATTGGTATAACACCGACAGTTACTTTTGAAGATTTATATTAAAAAGGAGAGTACCCAAACAGAAGACATATACCACTGGTTAATTAGGACATTAATAGGCTTTTAAAGGTGAATAGTTGTATTTAAGAATGGTGATTTACTAGGCTAACAAAAGATAGGCTTAGCTGTCCCTTTTCTTGCAGTTTGGTTCTGTATTTTGTTGGATACAAAAAAATTTCTTTCTTCTGTGTTTCTTTTTCTTTGCTCTTTAGTCATCAGCTGTAGTGGAAGACTAATGCTCAGCCCCTGCATAGAAAATCTTTATACACAGCAAGAGCTGGTGAGAGAAATTGACTAGAATTTTGTAATCCTAGTCCCTTTCAATTAGCAGCAGATGCTGTAGGAAAGACTGGAGGAGCACGGGAATAATGTTTCCACGCTCTAGCTGGCGTGGGTGCTCATTGCAGAAGAAAGATGTTCTTTTCCTTGGTCCAAGTATGTCACTGATGACAGATCAGGTTTTTTATTATTATTTTTTTAACCTTTCTCTACTCCTACATAAGGCCATTAATGAAGTCTGGCTCACTTGGAGGAAAGTTAACAAATTTTTGATCATTTATAACAGCGTTTGCAATCTTATTGAATACTTACACACTTCATGGAAAATTCACTCTAGCTTTTTTTTTTCTGACCCTATAAAAGTATACATGGTATTTAATTTTAAAGTTTATAAGAATGTAACTTAATTTTTATATCCTCTTATTCACTGAAGATTTCTCTTTTATTCCAAAAGCTAATATACTTTTGTTAGTTATGTTTCTTTTCCAAAAGAAAGAGTTGGAATTCTTAAGGTCAGATATTTAAAGTTAATTTTTAAACAATATTTTGGGGGAAAAAATCCTGTGGCATTAGAAAAAGATATTTACCCTCCCTCACTAAAATATACTTATTATTTTATGTGCCTTTAAAATTGTTCTATCATTCTGATAGTTGGATAAAGTGCTATGTCATTTATGTGACAGATTCTTCCAGAATCGAAATGTTGGTTTGACTATTACATGAACACTTATTTGCAACAGTTGCTGCTTTTCATTGAGTTTTATATAACCTCTTAATAACAGTTCCCACAGTTACTATAACTTTGAGAGTGAAAGAAATGAGGCTTCTACAATTTCATTTAAAAAAAGGTGTAGTTAAGGAGAACAGTTTAGAAAAAAAATTTAAATACTTGTTCTCAATTAAAATAGAATTCATATGTGAAATTCTTGTCTCAGAAAAATCTGAACTTAATATATTTCCTAGCATACCCTGGGAGGAAGATAGCAACAACAGAACACACTGCTACCAAGAGGACGCTATGGAATTGTCTCTGGAGATTTTTGGAATGGGTGTGAGTAACTGTATTATTAGTGTTAGTAGAGGTATGTGGAAAGATGAGATGATCTGTGTGTCTGCCTTAGTGGAAAAACCAGTCATGTCACCAGTTTGAAGGTGTGCCTCAATAAATCCATCAGGAAGTAAACTGGAATATGAGATTCCCTTGTTTATCAAGCCTCGTGGTAGTAATGTCTTTTAAAGAGGAATGAATTCTGAATTTGGGATGTTGAGGGCACCACGGCTACTTGAAATGCAAGATGATTCATCTTTATATCTTAGTTGGAAGGTTGATCTTCATTTAAAGCTTGAGTTTGAGACACATTTTCTAGCTTTTTCCATTTTTCTTTATCATTTCCAGCATAGTTTTAGCATTGTCTTTGGTTAATTTTGAGCCGTGTGTTTGACAGATCTGAGTGGTTTAAATTGTATAGTCCAAAAAGACAGGGACTATAGATAGTAGCTGTCATGGTTTCCGTGATGCTGGGATCACGTGGTCTCTCCGGTGTCTTTCAGACTTCCCAGAGTCTGAGTGAGTACTTGGCTTCTTTCCCTTCACTTCTCATACAGATACAGACGTTTCGCGGTTCCCTGAGTCCAAGCTTTCTGTTTTCATGTTCCTTTACTTTTCAGGAGCAAGGCTCATTATGGTTACAGTTTTGTGGTCAGGTTAACATTATTTTTGGCTATAAGAGGGAGACTTGGTAAACTCTGATTATCATAAGGACTATAAAACTCTCTTATTCTGTGTTTTAGTAAACCCTTTGACAATATAGGTTACCAAGGCAGCATTATTTTTCTGAAAAATAACCTGGCTTATTGAAGAGTTCTCTGAGGTGTTAAACATGAGTAAGACTAAGGCAAAACACATTTTATGTTGTGGTATCTTTATTGTTTTATGCAAACTTGTTTATTCACATGTGAAATAAAATAGTTTCATTCATTAGTATGAATCAAGAAGACTGTGTATTGTACTAGAATATGAGAATCGATAGTGCTAAAGATAGACGTGTAGAATTTTGCTAAACTGTTCTCACACGTTTGGTGTCCTTAAAAAATTCTGATGATTTGAATTCTAATCTGGAGCTGATTCTGTGTCTCCATGACATTAAAAGATGCTAATGGTTAGTTTTGATGACACTGATTCATTTCGCTTGCCACCGGGCCTCTCAGGGAAAGGGAAGAGTGGCTGTGTCTGGAAAGGAGGAAAGGGAAGAGTGAGGAGCGCTGGCTCATTTTAGCCTAATCCCACTCTTTGGGCATCTTAGGTTAATGGAGGGAAAAGAAGTTATGAGAAAGGCTCATGAGTGCTTTTGAAAACACTTTCAGGATCATAAAATTACAGGTAGAAAGAATGTTAGAGGTCTGGCTGTCCTCGTTTTCGCAGAAGCTTCGTGATACTCAGCCAGGCTCAAACAGTAATAACGTAGCTAGAGCCCTGTCAATACATTTCTTTGACTCAAAGATAAAAATCCAGGATTCTTCGCTATTACCATCTCTTTTCGAGTTTTTGTGGGAAGAATCTGAGAATTTGTTTGTCTTTCTAGGGAATAGCTTTTCCCCAGTCACTTCGCTAAATGCCTGTAGTCCCGCTGCACTCGTGGAGACTGAGGAGACTGTCGCTTCATCCTGGAAATTGCAAATATAGAATGTAGGGTGGGAGGGGCATGCACAGAACCTTATTCACATGTTGGGGTTTACAGGAAAAATATTTCAAAAATTGACAAAACATTGGTAAAATTTATCTTTTAAAATGTGTTTCTGCGTTTTTCAGAGATTAAAAAAATTCAAGGTAGGAGTTTAAAGGGATTTCCCAGCTTCACCATGTTATATTTTTAAAATTTGTTTAAAAAATTTGTTTGGTATTTCTTTATATTCTCTACTTTTGAAGTTAGACACATACACCTGACAGTTCACCTGGTGTTTGTAGTAGCTATCATGTAGCTTTATATGTAAACCGGTACTCTTGGTTTACGCTTAAATTTTTTGTATAGATTTTCCAAGTACAGCAGCTTCAGAACAGTGGTTTGACAGCCACACAACCTCAGGCTTCTTTTTGACAATGCAATTTCAGGGCATGTCTTTACAATTTTAATCTAAGAATTGGAGTTAGTTTGTAATAATGTTATATTAATATTATATAATATCAACATAATATAATATTAATAATTCAGATTGTAGCTCACTAGACACTGTGACAGCCCATATTTGAAGCAGTATGGTGGTCATTATCTACCTGTTAAGGACTCTGACAGAAAATTGTGAGGGATTTCAAAGCAGCATAAAACCAATAAAGGAATATAGCTTGTCAGTCTCATGAATTTCCTCTCAAACTTTTCTAGCCAAGTACTTCTGACTGTAGAGGTGATATGAAACAGGTACCCCAGGGGATTAGTGAAATATGATCCTGAAGTTCCTTTGAAGTCTTTTTATCTTGCAAATCAATGCAAATGTTACATTCTGTTTCATAATAGATCTGTGTTTCTTTTCATAGTAAAACAATATTCCACCCCCTCCCATACATATAAAAATCTTTATCCTCAGGAAGATGTACTGTGCTTATCTGGTAGTTTTAAGGACCTCCCCCCACCCCTCATGACACAGAGTGACACATTTCATCCCCAGTACACAGCCTCAGAAGTGATATGGGAAACAGGCGTACCATGTCGCTTTTGATGTCTAGGCTACAGGGGTAGTGGCACTTTGGGCCTTTTTGCTGAATTTAAAAGGAGCCTGTATAAATTATATTAGCCATTGATTACATCTTGTAGACTTAGTGGCCCTTCGCTCAATTCTAACAGGAAACCTTTCTGAGCAGAGTCTCAGAGTATGGCTCAGGTTTAGTGCTCCTCAGGGCATGTCGTTAGACCCTGTAGATCCATCTCGTTAATTTTCACTTTTCCTGAGTTGATTGGGTCTGATGTTCCTCTTTCTCCCAGACACACAGATACAATATTCTTTCTCTTCCAAAGTCACCTACCTAAATAAGCTCTCCATAAAGTTGCTTGGAGATTTTAAATAACTCATGTAAAATGTTAGACACGGTTCCTTACATATAGTAAGCAGTCAGTAAATGTTAGCTGCTATTTTATTGTTGCACTTAACCATTATTGCAGTGTGTACCTACTATGAACAGAACAACAGATCATGCACGGAGAGCGAGACTTGTTGGTGGCATATTCAGAACAGATGGCTGATCAGTCATTTTGGGTCTTGACTTGTGAACACATAGCACCTTTATTATAAAAATAAGAATTATATTACTCTTTGCTGCACGATTAAAGAAAATGGAATAACTTAAATACTTGACCAAAATTATGTTAAAAGATAAAACTATGGTAGTGGGGAAACTGATTTTAGTTTCACATTATTTAGCAGTGCGGCCAGTGCATGGACTTCTCTGGAGTACAGCCTAGTGCCTAGTTTGTGCTGCTTATGTGTGTTGGTTGAGTGAGTCTGTTAGGTTGAGACCTCATTGTGGAGGCCTGATTATATATGTACCTGATTAAGCAAGACATTTGAATGTTATTTAATGGTCAAGGAGCAGCCATTTCAGAATTTTGAACAGGAAAATGATATATTGCCTACTTTAGATGACGGAAATATGCAAAAGGTTGTATTTGATGACAGGACTATGGTAAATTTACTTTTCTAAAGTTTCTAAGAACAGACACCTTTTCTGAAGTTTTCAGAGCACGCTTATGAAGAGTGGGGAGGTTGGGAATAGGGTGGGGGCAGTGTATTTAAATCAGTACTTTGAGAGCCCCCAAGGAATGGTTCTTCACGAGAATCACTATTTTAGGAAATCCTTGGGTGTCAAAATTATGGAACTTAGAGCTGAATTTAACCCAGAGGCCCTCACATCTAACCCTCATATGATAAGTGAGATTAAGTGAATTTCCTAAGGCTCCTAGCCCAGACTCCTGGTCCCTTGTCAGTCTTTCTGTCATGTATACATTGAAGTCGTAGGAAGCCATGTAGGTGAGCACTCAGGCAGGCCCAGCCTAAGTGCCTTCGTCTTCCCCGCTCCAACAAGCCTGAATGTTTTCATATCATCTTGTTATATATTTAAAATTGTACCACTTAGAGATTCATGTAGGTTAATAAGTATAGGAATGAAAATAAAAACCTCACCAATCCCGAGGCAAATCGCTTAAACATTTTGTCATGTTTTCTCACCAGCCTTTAAAAAAAATACATACTCGTAAAATTAGAATTCTATTGTTTTATAGCTTGTTTTTTTAAAATTTAATATATCCAGACATTGACTTATATACTTACACCTCAAATGACTACATCATTTTAAATGCTTATATAATAGTAGTGTATCATACAGATGTGCCATATTTTGTATAATTAAATCTCTAGGTAGTTCTCAGTTTTTGAAACCAGCTGCTGTTTTATAAGTGCAAATGGCTCTAGAAGGATTAGAAAACTTTTGGTCATTTACACAATAGTCTGAGTTAAATATCTGTGTTTTCGTTTTGCCACCTAGCTGAGAGCAGCTAGTTAGAGAATGGGCTTGTGATCTGGAGGGACACTCACTCAGTAGGGAGAGGAAAGACTGGGAAGGGGCTAGTGTGAAGGGGCGTAGTTTTAGCTACCTCATATACAACCCAGAGGAAGCGGTTGGGTGCCGGGATATGGAAGGAGGTTGCAGAAATGGAGTAATTTCAGCATTTTGCATATGAATGGCTTTTTTTTCTTTCTCTGGTCCATAGGACCTTTTCTTCAAGACTTAAAGCTTATGCTGTTTTATGAGTTTTGTAGTTTTACATGTATCTTTACTAAGTACTGGTTAAAAGGCTGGGCACCTGAGCACCACTTCCAGTTACTACTTTCCAAATTCTAACCTAACCGCTTAAGACCTTTGGAACTTTGTTATGAGGTGTGGGCTACCAGCAGACAGCTAATACATGTATTTTGTCAGTCAAATGGAAATGAAAGGGCAGATATTGACAAAGCTTAATTACTAACTGAATGTCCTTAGGAAAGGACAAGAAAGAATATAGCCAACATGACTTAAGGGCTAAAAGCCTCAGAAATGGTGAAATGAGTTTTTGCTGATTTGTGGAGAAAACTGAAAGATGAAACCTGAAAACTCTCACTCTTCAGGAACTTGTGCTGTTGAGAGATATGGATAACAGATAACAGATAAAATCGTAATTTGTCGATATTCTAAAAGCCCTTATCTTAGCCAGGAATTTCAGTCCTGGCTTAAAACAACATATCATTCTGGACTTCTAAATAACAGAATGGGTAAATTTGCATTTCACATGCTCCTCTTTTAGTTGAAAACCGTTGATTATGTAGGGGAGAGATGATACCATAAACTAGGTTTTAGTTCTGTTACTCATTTGCTGTATGACATTGGGCAAGGCATTTCACCTCTCTGGTTTCTAATCTGTAAAAGGATAATTAATACTGGTGTAAATGATTTTTGCAGTTCCTTCTGAACCTAGGGTCTTTATTTCTAAAACAAAACGTGACCTCTGAGGTAGGGCTGGCTATACTTTCTCAAATTTGAAAAATTAAGCAAAATGCTGATCTAGTAGATTCGTGTAACTTAAGTATACCATCTTGAAGGTGTCCCTCTATCAACTAAAGAACAAATGTTTCACTTTAATATATGACTGCGTCAAAAAAAAAAAAAAATGCAGCCACAGTAGGTGACCAAAGGGATAAGTAACTTTCAGGAATTTTGAAAGCCCAGTGGTATTTAGTATATGCTCTCTCAGCATTAAAAAGGTCACCTTGCTAATACATGTTAATTTTGAAAGTTTAATTGACCTTTGGAATTTTAATATCAGCCTTTTTTGGTGTGTGTAGAGGTTGGAGCAATCACTGAAGAAACCGAAGCCTGTGATTGGTGGAGTTTGGGTGCTGTCCTCTTTGAGCTGCTCACTGGCAAGGTAAGCAGTGACCTGGGCATTTAATGAGTTTACCCAGATGCTACCTTGATTTCAAATTGAGAACATTTAGCCTTTGCCTTTAGTTTTTAAATCAGAGACTAGGTAAAGAAACTTTTGAGATTATATATTTTTAGAGTCAGTTTATTTCCTTTAAATTCCAGATTTAAAGGAAAAATAGAATTGTATTACACTGAATAAATTGGTGGTAAAATTCTGATATGTCATAATGTTAGTGCACAGTAAGATATAAGGCATTTTTCTCTTCATTTTCTATGATTCAGTTTTACAGACTTAAATTTGTAAGGCTCAAGTCAGGGTGTGTTAGAATTCTCTGGATGTTTTAAACATCCCTTCTGGAGTCAGGAGGGAATTCTCATTTTAGAAAATTAATGTAGATATTAAAAGTAACATCTTTTTTCTCAAACTGTGAAATTTTTGTATCCGTTCTAGCTTAAGGACAGAATTTATGCTCTCTGATCAATAACTTTTAAGTAAGATGTTTGAGGCTAATAGACTTTAATACAGTGTTGCGCAGATTGTCTCCTGGGAAGAAAATAGAGGAGACGAGCAGTCAGACTTTTGTAAGTAGTCTTCTGCCTTAAATATCAGTAATACTGAACTCCCAAGATTGCTGTGGAATTCACAAGTCACCTATACATACATTTAAACCAGAAAGTACAATACATATATGAAGTATTATTATTAACAAATTCTCATCTTTGAAGATTTTTAATAACATTACAAAATTTTAGAGATATCAAGTCCCTTTTTAGTTTTCATGTATAATGTTAGCTTTCCTGTTATGAGACATTTTCTTTGTAAGGGAAAAGGTCTAGTAGCATGAGCTTATGATGTGATTTCGCTGATTGCCTTCATTCCATAGGCTCAGAGCCCTTGTCCTAAGCCCTGCTTAGGTGGTACTGTCTGATTATGACACCTCTGGTTAAGATGGTTGTTGAGCTCTCTGTACTCGCTGTTCATAAGTCCTGTGATAGAACTGAATATGATGTTATTTGAGATAAGAAGTGTACCTGGTTGATTGTTTCAGACTCTGGTTGAGTGCCATCCAGCAGGAATAAATACTCACACTACTTTGAACATGCCAGAATGTGTCTCTGAAGAGGCTCGCTCACTCATTCAACAGGTAATTTAATTGTCCTATTGGCTAAGTATATCAAATTAGCAGAACCCACAGTTCCAAAACCTTAAAGAAATTAGTTTTGGGTAAGAAAGACCCATTACTAATTACAGAGTCAGTACTAATACTGTGTATCTTTGGGCTTCTGCTCTTATCTAAGTGTTGTTGAGGTCAGAAAAAACAGTTAAAGCTTATTGGTACAAAAATTTTTTCCCTCAAAAATCCGGGTAATGTTTAGTCAATTGCATATATTTGTGTAGATGTGAGATTTAAGCACTGCTTTTAGTTTGCCTGGTGCTGCTCTATTTTAGCTACTACATTTTGTAACCATATATGACTATTTTTAGTCTTTAATTTATATTTATCAACTTAGGAGTGGACTGCTCATGTTGCTTAGGAGGGAAGTGGTGGGAAAGCTTGCCCAGTTCGATTCCTCCTAGCTTCATCCATGAATGGAACTTGGGCATTGGTGTCAGTTAGTGCATTTCTGGTGGCTTTGAAGAAAGAGACTATTGATTATTAAAGTTCAGTATCCCAGAGGTAGGCTTGGAACTCTGGTGAGCTTTTTAAATTGATTCCTAACATTTAAAATGCCTCTCTAGTTTTGAATAGTGCATTCGGTGAGTACACTGAGGGTTGTCAGCGTTGTGCCATACAAGCTCACAGCAAATCAGCAGTAATTGTCAGGCCGGGGAATATAAAGGGAATATAAAGGGAAAAGTTATTTAAAAAAGATCGAGAACTAAAGTTTTTGTTTACTGAAACATAAATTATTTTTTTAATCAAAGAAAATGATGAGGGGTAATCGTTGATGCAGTGGAGGTAGTGTAAGGAAAGTTTTTGTGTAGTAGGTGTTATTCTTGTGGAATTTTAGACAGATTTTTGTCATGACAGGGTTGGATGTCGGGGGATAGCTAGGTGGAATGAACAGCTTCAACATAGGAAGGATTCTGAAAGACTCAATTTTGGAAATCAAAAACTTTTTTAAATTGAGTGGAGGGATGAATATAGGGACGAATAACGGTAGTAATAGAGTGTGGAGAGATAAGCCGGGATTCTCTCATGGGGTTTCTAGTATCATGAACGCCAGGGTAGAGTGATAGGATTTAATTCAGTAAAAAATGGCGTTTCTGTGCAGAAGAGTGAAAGGACCAGAATTGTGCCTCATGAACATTAATTCTCCCAGAATATGTAAAATATAAAGAAACATAATCAAGTCGGAAATAACTGGGATGAGACCACCTTGAGCACTTTGCCAAAGGATTAAGAGATAATGCAAACATAAATGAAACATTTCATTCTAATGAGAAAAAGGACAGCTACTCATTTGATTTTATCTTACTTGTGTGGCACAAAAAGGTAAATTCAAAGTATTTTTTTGGTGAATAATTTAAGGACGGCTGGCAGCCACTATTGTTTGTTTCTCGTCCTTAAAGAAGCAGTCATTATTATGTAGCACTGAGAATAGAATTTTCTGCATCAATTTATAAAGGTCTGCCGTTCCTGTATTTATCAGAAATTATGTTGTAGAGGAGACTAGGCTTAAGGCATGTTAAATCCCCAAATACAGACACGCGTAGCTTATGAGTAAATCAGCATTCTGTCATTGGCCGGCCTAAGGAAACTACCACTCATGTTGAGGAAACATCGTCAGGAAAGGGAAAAGGGGTCTCTTGGCATGATTAGCAATTCATCATTTTTACTTTTCCTCTTCCACTACCTCACAAGTCATAGAGGTCATTTAAAAAAAAAAAAATCACAAAATGACTTCTGTGGAGATCATTTTTCTGCTTTGGGGAGATTTTTCCCCTCTTTGGTCTGTCAGCTCCTTGCTTCTTAGATTCCGTAATCCCCTGGACCCATGGTTCAGTCATCTCAGTCAAGTCAACGTGCTAAAGTAAACATAGTTACATTTTAAATGCAATTTTAAAAAAAGATATTTATATTTTGCAAATCCTCAGAGCATGTATGTTTGTACTTCCCAGCGTGCATTTAGTTAATTATGACATAGTTACTTTGTCAAGATATATGAGAAAAAAAAACTTTCAAAACAAATTTCTGTGGCTTTATTGCTCAGCTTCAGGAGAAAAGAGGTTGGCAGTGACTATCTTGGATTTGCCACTAGTTGACACATTCTCTAAAGCAGTAGAATCTTTGCATGATCTCTCTTGAGACCTGGCGTAGTATTTAAAATGGCAAAATATGCAAGATAGTCGTGAGTAAATTATACTTTTGCCTATAGAATTACACTTGCAAATTTATAGGGGAGTCCATGAGCTAAGTAAATTGACTGTAGTAAAAATCAAAATATGAATGTTAATTGACATTTCATGATGAGGTCATGTTTTAGAAAGGAGGTGGAAAAGCCAATTGTAACAAAGAAGAAAGAACTTACATGTTTCATGAAATATCAACAAAATATGCTATCATTATAGTTAATTCTTTCCAATATTTGATATTTTAGATTTATATTAAAATGCCTGATGCCATCCACATTTCAGTTAGTATACAGAAATTGTCTGATTTTAAAAATGCATTTGATACATTTAGAATATTCTTATGATTTTTTATAATAGCTTTTCTCTTAACACATTTTAGCAACTTCTAATAGAAAAACTCTTTGAGCAGTTAGCTTTAATAAATATTAGTGATTTTGAATGCTAGATACAATGATTTCAAGTGAAAAGACTGTGAGTGTTGTCTTTTAAAGTATATGCTTCACTCCCCTTGTGAATTTGGTAATATCAAAGTGAAGTAATAGATTCTTGGCATTCTCAAATCACACACTCATGAGGTAGTGTAACGTGTGGTTAAGAGCATGGATTCTGGAGCCGTCGTGCCTAGGTTCAGACCTTGTGTTTCTGTTTCCTACTTGTATGATCTTAAAACAAATTGTTGAATTTCTCTGAGTCTCTGTTTTCTCATCTATAAAAAAGAAATAATAGTAGCTATTCATAGACTTGTTGTGAGTTAAGTGAATTAACCTATATTAAGCACTTAGAATAATACCTGGCACACCATAAGTGTCACATAAATGTTTTGTATTATTATTATTGCTAGGACAATATTGAAGGTCCATGACATACAGTAATTTGTAATTTAATGAAATGCATAGTTGAATTATAGGACTGCTAATGTTAAGAATGAAGCAATTGCTGATGATCCAGGTGAAAAGGTCTCAAAAATTAGTGGACTGGCACATTATAGGAAAACAATTGATATTTTTTCATACAAATAATTGAATGAATGAATAATGAATAAAAGAAAAATAGAAATAAAGGAAATAAGAGAAGAAATAGAAGTCATGGTTAAATTTGAATAGTGAGATTTTCTATATGTATAAAACCATTAGTGCAAAGGAATTATTTAAATATTTCAGTTACGGTTGGCTGAATTCTGTGGAAAAAAATTATTTGCTATGGGAATAATCTCAAATTTGAATGGTATAGTCATATGAGAAAGTTGGCAAATTCTCTTCTCAAAAAGAAAATTATACAGTTAGACATAATTGGCAAAAACAACCATCTCAGTGTTCTGGAAATTGATCAGAAGGATACAACAATCTGAAAAGTGTTTGAGCTTAAAAAACAGTGGAACTGTGGGAAAGAACAGTGGGACTCTGTGGCATTCTTTCCTGGGGTTGCTCCCATTTTCTCTTCCATGCTTGGTCAGTTGCGAGGGTTTGGTCAGATTGGGGCACGCTGTGAGGACCCACCTTGAAGCTTCATGCAGGAACAGGGAAAGATCTCAGTGAGAGGTAAAAACCAGGGCAGAGCAGACTTGAAAGTGGCCTAAGTTTTGACTATGTTCTCCTACCCATATAATCTTTAGTGGCTGAGATATTTGTTTGTCCCCGCCCCCCACTTTCCTCCACTTAGGCAACCATCAGTTTGTTTTCTATATCTATGGGTCTTTTTCTGTTTTGTTTATTCATTTGTTTTGTTTTGTTTTAGATTTCACGTAGAAGTGAAATCATATGGAATTTATCTTTCATTACCTGACTTATTTCACTTAGTATTACACCCTTTAGGTCCATCTATGTTGTCATAAATGGCAAGATTTCATTCTTTTTTATTACTGAGTAATATTCCATTGTATAAATACACACCACATTTTCTTTATCCATTCATCTATCAGTGGACACCTAGATGCTTTCATAGCTTGGCTATTGTTAAGTAATGCTGCAGTGAACACAGGGGTGCGTATATCATTTCAAATTTGTGTTTTTGTTTTCTTTGGATAAATACCCAGAAGTGGAATTGCTGGATTGTATGGAAGCTCTGTTTTTAATTTCTTTGAGGAATCTCCATACTGTTTTCCATAGCGGCTGCACCAATTTACAATCCCACTAACAGTGTACAGGGCTTCCTTTTTCTCCATATCCTTGCCAGCACTTGATATTTTTTGATTTTTTTGATGATCTCCACTCTTGACAGATATGAGATGATGTCTCATCATGGTTTTGATTTGTATTTCTCTGATGACTAGTGTGATGTTGAACATCTTTTCATCTGTCTGTTGGCCATCTGTATGTCTTCTTGGGAAAAATGTCTATTTAGTTCCTCTGCCCATTTTTTAAGGGGATAGCTTTTTTTTTTTTATGGGGGTGTTAAGTTGTATGAGTTTCTAATATATTTTGGATATGGACTCCTTATTGGATGTATCATTTTGTTTTGTTGATGGTTTCCTTTGCTATGCAAAAACTTTTTAGTTTGATATAGTCCCATTTGTTTATTATTTTGTCGTTGCCCCAGGAGACATATCCAAAAAGATATTGCTAAGAGCACTGTCAAAAGAGTTTACTGCCTGTGTCTTCTTCTAGGAATTTTGTAGTTTCATGCTTCACATTTAAGTTAATCCATTTTGAGATTATTTTTGGAAATGGCATAAGAAAGTGGTCCAGTTTCATTTTTTGTATGTATCTGTTCAGTTTTGCCAATATCACATATTGAGGATACTTTCTTTACCCCATTGTATATCCTAGCCTACTTTGTTGTATTTGAATACACCCTCTTTTCAATCACTGGTTGACCACTAAGCTACACAGACACAGAAGTGAACTGTAGGAAGTCAAGCTTAAAAACAAAAACAAGAAAGAAAATAAGCAGAGATATCAACCGCTGCTTGTTACAGTAGGGTAGGGGAAGCAAATTTACAGATTTAGGTGAAACAGGTTACTAAGCAAAAAACCATCTAACAGCAATGATAATAGTCTTTGTTGGAAGAAAATCAGACTAAAATACATTACTAAAATGTATTCTCTAACATGTCCCTTTTCCAGCAAAATATAAGATATGCACAGAAACAAAAAAAGTATGATCAATATACAGGGAAAAAAGCTGTCAATAGAAATTGTCTCTATAAGTGTCCCCACATTTTGGATTTAACAAAGACTTCAAAGTGGTTATTATAAATATGTTCAAAGAACTAAGGGAAACCATGCTTAAAAAATTAAAGGAAGTAAGACAACAATGAATCAACAAATAAAGATGCTCAATAAGGAGATAAAAATTACATATTTTAAAAAGAAACAAAGAAATTCTCAGGTTGAAAATAATTGAAATGAAGAATTGGCTAGGGGAAACAAATTCGTTAGAGTATCTCAACAGCAAATTTGTGACAATGAAGGAAGAATCAAAGAACTTGAAGATGGAACAATAGAAATTATCCAATCTGAAAAACAGATTTGAAAAATTGAAGAGACACGAACAGGGTTACAGAGACCTGTGAGACAATATCAGATATATCAATATATATACAATGGGAATCCCAGAAGGAGAAGAAAGAGGGAAAGGGGCAGCAAAAATGTTTGAGGAAATAAGGACTGAAAATGTCTTAAATTTGATGAAAAAACATTGAGATGCAGCCAAGAAACTCAGTGGACCTTAAATAAATACATCGATACATACTATAGCCAAACCGAAAGACAAAATCAAAGAGGAAAATTTTGCAAGCAGCAAAAGGAAAACAACTCATATACGTTAATGTCACACTTCTCTTCAAAAACAATGGACGACAGTGTTAATTAGACTTACTGCGGTGATCATTTCACAAAATCTACAGATGTCAAATTATTATGTTGTACAAATGAACAATATAGTATGTCAACGATAACTAAATAAAAAAGCAAAAAGCAAAGACATTCAAAATGCTGAAAAGAAATGACTGTCAACCAAGAATTCTATATCCAGCATAATTATCCATCAAAAATTAAAATGAAGTAAATTCCCAAATAAAGACAGAAAACTCATTGCTAGCGACCTGCCATAGAAGAAATAATACAGGAAGTTCTTCAGGCTGAAGGGAAACAACATCATTTGGTAACTCAAATCTATAGGAGAAAAATGAAGAGCCATAGAATGTTAAAAATGAGTTAATAGAAAAGACTAAATACATTTTTCTCATTTTTCTTCTGAACTTTAAAAAAACTCATAAGATTGTATCAGCAACAATTAAAACACTGTACTGTTGGGTTTATAATATATACGAATGTAACATATATGTGACAGTAATAGACAGAAGGCAGAAGGAATGGAGCTCTGGTGGAGCAGAGTTTCTACATTTCATTGGAATTAAGTTAGTATTAATCTGAAGTAGATTGCGATATGTAAAATGTATATTGTAATCTTTACAGCAACCCCTAAAAATAGTAAAATAAAATTAATAGAGGATTCAAAATAGTACAGTAAAAAGTATTTGACACAAAAAAAGGCAGTAAAAGAGAAAAAAGACAGTAGATATAGAAAACAAGTAGCAAACGGCAAATGTAAACCCACCATATCAATAATTACATTGAATGTGAAAGTCTAACCATGCCAAACAAAAGGCAGAAATTGTTAAACTGGATAGAAAAAGTAAAACCCACATATCTTTTGTGTACGAGAGACACACCTTAAATTCAAAGACACAAATAGGTAGAAAGAAAAAGGATAGGAAAAGACAGACCATACAAACAGTAACCGTAAGAGAGCAGGAGTGGCTATATTAAATACCAGACAAAATAGGTATCAAGACAAGAGACTTACTAGAGACTAAGACAGATGTTTCGTAATGATAAAATGGTCAATACATAGAAAGATATAACAAATATAGTTGTGTTGCTCTAATAACAGCCTCAAAGCATATGAAGCAAAATCTGACCAAATTGCAGGGAAAAATAGGCAATCCAATAATAATAAATGGAAGCTTCAATACCCATTCTTGATAATCGATAGATAATCAGCAAAGATATAAAGAAGACTCAGACATTATCAAACAACTCTAACGGATATATATAGAACACTCTACACAGCGATTGCAGAATACATTCTTATCACATGCACGTGGAACATTCTCCTATATAGATCATATGACATGCTATGAAACAAGTTTCAACATCAGTAAAGAAAAAAGATCTCAAAAATGTCACCTCGCACCTTAAGAAACTAGAGATAGAAACTAGAGAAATTATAAAAAGGAAAGTAAATTGAAAGTTGGCAGAAATCAATGAAATAGAAAAGAGAAGAATAAAAGTGAAGTTAGATCTTTGAAAAGATGAGTAAAATTGGGAAACGTTTAGCTGACTCCAAAATGTATATGAAAAGACAAGAGACCTAGAATATCCGAAACAATTTTGAAAGAGAACAAAGTTGGAGGACTTACACTACCTGATATATCCACACTCAGTGTAATTACTTAATTACTGTGTTATTAGAGCAAAGATAGGCATATAGCTCAATGGATTGAAATTGAGACTCTGGGAATAAACTCATACGTTTATGGTCAATTGATTTTTAATAAAGATGCCAAGATAATTTGGTGATGAAAAAAGTCTTCTCAACAAATGGTGCTGGGAAAATTAAATAATTTCATGCTAAAACCAAAATGAACTAAGACCCTTACTTTGTACCATATGTAAACATAACTCAGAATAGCTCATAGACCTATGGGAGCTAAAACTGTAAGAACTGTAGAAGAAAACATCGAAAATCTTCATGACCTTGGGTTAGGCAAAGAGTTATTAGGCATGGCACCAAAAAGAAAAAAATTGGTAATGTGGGCTTTATTAAAATTTAAAACTTTTGCACTGGATAACATTAGTAAGAAAGTGACAAAACAAGCCAAAGACTGGGAGAAATATTTGCAAATCATGGAACTGATAAAGGACCTGTATTCAGAGTGTATAAAGAACTCTTATAAATCAATAAGTAGACAACTTATTATAAAAGCAGTAAAGACTCACCAAGGAAGCTAATAAGGACATGAAAAGATGCGCCTGCCATTAGTCATTAGGGAGTGCAAATTAACACCATAATATGAGACCACTAATGCCCACTAGAAGGGCTGTAATCAAAAAGATAGACTGTATCAGGTGTTGTTAAGGATGCAGAGAAACTGGAACCCTCATACATTGCTGGTGAGAATGTAAAATGGCACAGCTACTTCAGAAAAGTTTGGCAGTTTCTTAAAAAGTTAAACATAAACTTACCACATGACTTAGCAGTTCCACTCTTAGGAATGTCCATAAGAGAAATGAAAACATATGGCCACACAAAGACACATATGTGAATGTTAATAGCAATTGTATTCATTATAACCTCAATCTGGAAAGTCCTTATGTCCATTATATAGTGAATAGATTAACAAAATGTGTTATATCCAAACAGTGGAATGCTATTCATAAATAAAAAGGAATGGATTGTTGATATCTGCTACAACATGGGTGAATCTCAATAACATTATGCAAAGTGAAAGAAAGCAGCTGCAAAAGACAACATATTTTATGATTCCATTGACATAAAATATCCAGGAAGGGCAAGTTTATGGAGACAGAAAGCAGATCAGTGGTTGCGTAGGGCTGGAGATGGAAGTGAGGAGTAACTGCAAACAGCACGAGGAAACTTTTTAGGGTGATCAAAGTGTTCTAAAACTGGATAGTGGTAATGGTTCTACAACTCTTTAAATTTATTAAGAATCATTGAATTGTACATTTACAATAGGTAAATTTTATACTATATAAATTATCCCTAAGCACGGCTGTTGAAACAAAAACTTGATGTATGAATATCTCAAGACACATTTTTCTAGCATGCCTAGAGTATACTAAAATTGTATATGACTACTTCTATTTTCCTACACTCAACAATTCTGTTGCATATAATAGTATTAACTGATTTTATACATGATTCCTAATAATGAAGAACTCAAACATGTTTTACTCAGTGGATCTAATTATTTCATGTGAGTCAGCTATTCCAAGAAAGCGATTTTGGAATAAGAATTGACTAATTCAGACTTTAGGTAAAGCTTAGTCCCAGTGCATATTTAATTCACTAGGGGTTGAAAGACTTACTGTGCCTTTGAAGCTTTCTAATTATGAAAGGAGTAACTGGACCTCTCAGAATTTGGCACAATGTCAAATTAATGTCACATTGTAGTTTTGGAATAGGAAATTGGTAAGTGTAACTCTCCTGTTATACTACATGAGGATGACAGAAAGAAAGTGAGTTACTCAAGGTCATGTTTCAAATCAGTTGAAAAGCCATAAACTCAGATGTCCCTCATCACCTCACAGCTAGAGTGATGGGGAGACATAGCTTCCTTTCAGGGAAATGTAGTCAGTTGGTTGTTAAGTCCATTTGTCACTGAGGTTGAGTTTAGAAGTTCTTGCATATATTTTTGTTTTCCTTTGATTCGTTCCTTGGATTCCTCTTAGTCACTAAATCTTCTTTGTTAGCTGTTGCAGTTCAACCCTGTGGAGCGTCTTGGTGCTGGAGTCGCAGGTGTTGAAGATATCAAATCTCATCCATTTTTTACTCCTGTGGATTGGGCAGAACTGATGAGATGAACACAACGCAGGGCTGTCTGCACACACTCTGAACCTTTCTGGGACAGTCGTCTCTAGCACAGAGGCAGCTCTGCCTCACAGGCACTTATGAAGCACCAAAGCATTGGGATAAAGACCTTAGAGGAAATGGGGGAAGAAAAAGGCCTAAAGAGAGTAATTCCTTTGTAATTAATGTCTGGACAAGATATTGGCTGCACTTGCAAGGGGCTGCTATGTACGATCTTTATTTTATCTGCATTTAGTGCTGCAGAAGAGTTGTAAACCCCACTGAAAAGGAATGCCCTCCAAGAACTTCCCCTGATAAGAAACTTCAAGTGTAGAATTAAGCATTACTTCAAAAGGAGGACCTTTACATGGCGGCTAACCATGTTTTCTGCTAACCAGGATTGGTTTTTATGATCAAATTAATATTGGCTTCATGAATGATATCATCTATGAAACCTAAAAAGTGAGGAAAAAAGAATATACACGTCACGTTTGATAGGAAACATGGATCATGATGCCATATAACTGATGTATGTCGAATGCGGTCCCAAATCGTTTCACGCCTTTAGAAGTCCACATGACAAGGAAACACTTCGTGATGTCAACTCTATACGTGTTTGGTTGATACTGCTTCCCGAAGGGTTCATATGAATACTCACTCAGTCTCTCTCTTCAGCCTTATCTTTCCACTTCCTAAACCCTTTGCTTATTCCCTCTTATCCTCTTCTTCCTACCCCTAAAACATATGCAACAGAAAAGGGAAGGGAGTATTTATTTACCCAAATTGTATCAACTTAATGACTAAGAAATCATGATGTAAAATAAATGTGGTAAAAATTTAAATCTCTCCATCATTTAATTCTTGAAGATTTTTCTTTTTTTCTTGTAGAAAGGCCTCTCATCCCTCCGTCTTGGAATGTTAGCAGTTTCTGCTGTTTTCTATCCTTGACTTTCTTTGAGGTTGTTGGCTGAGTGTACTGAGAACCAAAGGGTCTCATTTAAATGGAATCAAATGGCAATCCCATCTTGTTACTTATAGTGCTGGGATTTTCAGAGTTGACCTCCTAATCTACTTGACAGTGTATAGAAAGAATATGAGTATTTACATGTCTCCAACATTGGTATTTGCTATTTCTTTATGTTGCTAAGATAACTCCTTTAGTCATGCACTGTTTACAACAATTTACAAATGTTTTTAAAGTGTTAATGTCTTTTTTTACCTTTATCCAAAGAAGAGAGAATAAGGCACTATTTCCAATTTAGGTGCCACCAGAAATAATGAAAGCTTTCCATATGTTTTAATCCTTTGTGTGAGAGCCTACGTGTGAGAGCCTACCCCTGTTCCAAGAGCAGCTGTACAGCTTCCATCTGCCACCGGCCAGGTCATCCTATCAAATTCAATGAGAGCAGAAAATGATTTAGTGAAACAAAGGAAATCTGCAAGCATTTTTCCTTTTGCTCTTATCCTATTCCCCTTTTTTCCTTTCTGGTTCCCTTATAACCTGAATCCCCGCTGAAAGGCTGCAACAACACCAGGATGGGGAGCAGGTCACCAGGTTCATAGTTCAGTCAAGATGACATCACTCCCTGGAACTGGGTTTCAACTCACCAGCCTCCTGGCCTCATAACAGGAATTCATGCAGGTGAGACTCAAGAATGACTTCCTGCGTAGGACTAGTAGGAAATCTGCAAGTGTTTAGAGCTGGCCATCACAGAGCTTCCTTCCAGAAGTGCCCTATGACATGAAAGTAGGACTTCACAACGAAGATGGAGCGCCCAGCCCTCCCACATGATTTTGGTCCTTTGGATTCAGAGGATGGTAATGTCAACAGATGGTTGCTGTGTGAATGTGCTGACACCATTCTGTTGCTTCGATTTCTCTCTCTTTTTCTGTATGTTTGTTTGGAACTTGTACCTAATTTAAATATGTCATTCATTATCATGGTGGACATGAATTATTTTAGTAATAAACAGAGGATAAATGGCTTTGGGTTGATGAACCCAAGTCTGTTTTTATTTGGTGGTGTATAATTATTATTAGAAATGATATTTCTAATGCTGTGGCTGATACTGTTTTTTGTTTGCTTGTTTTTGAGCATGTCATATGGGTCAAAATCATGAAAGAACTTGCCATGTAGTATTTCTCTCTCTCTTTTTTTTTTTTGGTGTGGTAAAATATACATAACATAATATTTACCATTTTAACCACTTTTAAGCATACATTCAGTGGCATTAAGTTCATTCACGTTTTACTCAGCTGCCACCACTGTGCACCTCAGAACTTTTTAATCATCTCAAACTGAAACTTCCTACCCATTAAATAGTAACTTCCCATTCCTTGTCTCCCAGCCCCCAATAACCACTATTCTGCTTTCTGTTTCTATGAATTTGACTCTTCTACTAGGTGTCTCATATATGTGGAATCTGGCTTGTTTTACTTAGCATAATGTTTTCATTATGATGTACCATATATCAAAATTTCATTTTTTTAAGGCTGAATAATATTCCATTATATGTATAGACCACATTTTGTTTAGCCATTTATCTGTCAGTGGACATTTGGGTGTTTCCGCCTTTTGGTTGTGAACAATGTCATTATGAACACTGCTGTACAAACATCTGTTCAAGCCTCTGCTCTCATTTGATTTTATATTTTTATAAGAAATTACCAGTGTCATTGACTGTTATTTACTATTCTCTTAATAAGAGCTTTTCTAGCAGTTGCCAGTAACAGTATGGTGTATTGCCACCTATCTGAAGATATGATATGAAAATCTACCATTTCTGTTTCACATGTGGGTAAGTTAAGCTCCTTAAGAGTAGAAAGGAATGCCATCATTTGAGCAATTCGTTTTAACTATGGCACGAGTTAATACTTTCTGAGACATAGATCTTTTCGACTTGTTTGTTATAATAACTGGACTCTTGATAATATATTTAAACCTGCCTTTTAAATATTTTTAAATGGCTATAATTCTTGTGTTTTGACTCTCAAGCTTTTTCTCTCCTATCTTATTTCAGAGTCATTGTGGACCAGGACTGAGTTTTGCTTTCATATATTGCTTATATTGAAGAGTATAAAATTTATAAGTAATATTCATGCTACGACGAGTAATATCATATTAGGACCCCACACATAGTTGAAATCGCTTGCCTGCCATTTAGGAATCCAAATACAAAGAAATCTGACTCTAGCACTGAAAGGCTCTTTGCATTTCAAGGGGTGTCTTACAGCATCTTTATTGGACTGACTTAGGGATTACTTTATAGCAAAGGCCAGAGCATAAGATAGATCATCTTTCTTAGAGTAGTGGATTTAAGCTCTGGTGTGTCTAAATGCTCTGAGTAATGAAGCCTGGTATTTCAGGCTCTTTCTCTGAGGATTGAGGAATGTAATAGAAAGGCTTAAGAGTGGTATCCTGATCCTATCTCTGTGACTGACTAGCCTTTTAACCTTAATTGAGTAACTATTCTAGACCTGTTCCCTCACCTATATAGAACAAGCATATGATGGACTTTCTGTTTTTCAGAGTGAACTAATTTGATAAACCAACAGAGTAGAAAGACAAGGTTAATGAAAATCTTAAATTGGTACTTAACTGTTTTCCTCTAATTATTTTTCTAGTAATCCCAGATACTTACTTGGGTTGCTGCCACATACCCTCTCAGTAGCATTGCCCTTAGTGGTTATGTGGCTATAAAAATTATAAATAGAATGAAATATTAAAAGGTTCTTTCTCAGTCAGCTCTACACTGGAGAAGGAGAGTTAAAGGTCCAGATAGAAGTACGAAGAGGTGAAAGGAGGTTAGGACACACCTACATCTGCTCACTTCTTAGACCTTTCTCAATCACTGTGATGCTGTTCCTACCCCGTTGCCTTCATCTATCACGTTTTATGTGTTTATTTGACTCAGTTCTTTGGCAGGCGTAATCAGAGTACAAAATTGATACTTTCTGCTTCTGTTTAATGCAGAACATTAACCTCTACCAGTCTAGGTAATTTCGACTTTTGAGTATTTGATGTCTACCAGCTCATTTAAAGGATTTCACATGAAGTCCTTATTTTGAAGGGTTACTAACTGGCAAAAGCTGTGAAGTCAGCTTTTTCTAAAGAAAGTTGTAAATAGAATAGCAATAGAGAAATGGGAAGCAAAGTGCTACAGGTTTTTGTGACTTGGCATCACTTATTCTCTCAAGGACTATAAATAGGAAACAAGCACAAGCTTCCTTTTGACAAAGATTTACGATAGTGGAAATATATAGTCAGATGATATAGCTCTGCGTCTTTTGTCCCTATCATGTGACTTCTTTCCAGGAAACTCATTTCAGGGAGAAATTGAGGCAGAGAAAATTTTCGGAGGTGTAAGAAAGGAAATTGAGATGGTCTAGAGAAATGAAGCAGGGCACTCGTCAGGTGCATCAGCCCAGGTTCCTGAAGCAGTCGAGAGCCTTCTTCGTTGAGCTAGATTTAAAGTCAAAGGAGATTTGATGAATGTAAAGGGACTCGAGCCTGTTTCAGTGTTAAAAAGAGTGACCACAATGTGCTGTCTGTCGCCCTTATCACATGGAAGATATATATAGATATAGATATAGATATAGATATATTCGACTCAATAGCGACATAGAAAACAAGAAGAGAGGGAGGTATACTGTTGGCAAGACAGAGGAAAACTTGTACAACTATTCAGTTTCTCAGAATTGCTCTGGAAAGAAAATGGTATAGTTGAAGGATCTAGCTTCAGCCAAAAGTTTCTGAATGACTAAGAACACTTTGAAACTGAACTTTCCCCCTCACCGTGTGCTCCTGTCGTTCTCTCGTTCCTTCTTCCTCTCTTCATCTTCTCTTCATCTACCTTTTCCCCCCTCATGTGCTTCACTGGTCACTGAACAAAAGACATGGTGCCTGCCTTCAAGGACCTTATGAAACTCGGGGGAAAGAAAGCATAAATAATAAGTAGGGCAGAATGTTGTGTTACAAGGGACAGGTTAGCGTACAAAGGAGAGATCTGAGGGACTGCAGGAAAGCTTCCTGTGTGGGAGCAGGACCTTGAAGTTTGAATAGTATTTTTAAACATAAGGACTTCTTTTTTTTCCCCAAGATTTTGTTTGGAGAGAAGAAAAGTTTCCAGGGGAACAACAACAACAAAAAAGACAGTCATGTACAAAGGCGTGGAGATGGGAATGCATAAAGCTGTGTGTATTCATTCTGGCTGGTTTATAGGTACATGAATGTGAAAAGTACGTTGGGGCCAGATTAAATGCCATGCTGAGACATTTGGACATCCTTCTCTCGGTTGTAGGGAAATAGTCAAGGTTCTTACAGAGCTGACATTATTGCAACCTGCCGTTAGATAATTTAGGGTTAGAATGGAGAATAAATTGGAGAGAGCAATACAGGCAGAAAGATCAGAAGTTATTGCAGAAATTCAGGGAAGATACAAAGTCCTGAGTTAAGGCGGTAGAACACAAAGGTAATTGTCCTCTCGTCCATGTCTCTCAAGTGTACGGAGGAGAATTTCCCTGTCAAATAATTGCTTTTTTGCTTTCTTGAAGCCAGTTAATACTAGGAGTTTGTGGATTTGTTGTTCGTAAAATCACCCCACAGGAATCACCAAAGAGACAAATCAGGAGAGCTTATACACTTTCCCCCATTGGTTGATAATGATATTTACTGTTCAGATCTTAAAACTCCTGGGTCCCAACTCACTTTCTTTGATCATTTTGTGACACTTCTTCCCATATTTTGCCTTTTTTTTTTAAGAATCAAAAGGAAAGTTTATCAGAAAAGGGGTAACACTCCACAGAGTGTGGTCTCCTCTCAGAGGCAGAGAGAGGGACAGTGAGAGACAAAGAGAGAGTAAAGGCACCGAGAGGGCCCCTATATTTTGCCCTTAAGTAGTTGATCTGCTTTCTCTTTGGATGGTTTTCTGCTCTCGCTCTTAGCAGGCAGTGCACCCTGCTGGGTGGTGGTTCTCTGCACCAGGCCTCTCACATGCATTTTGTTTAGCTCAGTGGTTCTCAAAACATGGTCCCGATCTGGGTCAAGAGGATAAGGTGATTTTTACTGTTCTTGCGCCTTTTCTTTAAGTTTGAAATTATTCTCAAATAAAAACATTTCGGAGACATGAAAAAACAAGTGATCCTCAGACCATCCTTATTAGCATCTCCTCAAAACCTGTCAGAAGAAATGCAAATTCTTGAACCCTATCTCAGGTCTACTGAATCAGAACAGAGGGCCTGCTCAGAAGCCTGTTTTTACACGTTCTTCCAGGTGATTCTGATGCACGATCAAGTTTGAGAACCATTGGCTTAGTTTAACATCAGCTCGTCGCCTCTGCCTTTTTGAACATAAGCACCTTTCCCTGCGGTATGTGTTTTGAGTTTGAAGACAATTCCCAACACTCAGCGTGTTTCCCAGGAGGCTGGCCCACAGGGTCCTTGGATCAGTGGAAACAAGGCACAGGAAAAGACAGATAATGAGGAGGAAGACAAAGGGAAAGGGGAAGGGGAAAAGCCAGCTGGGTAAAGAGAATCAGGAGGTGGGCAAAAGGAGGAGCACATGGGGGGCGTGATTCTGTCAGTTCTCTAGAGTCAAATGACCCACCCTCTATCGACAGCTTCTGTTATCTCAAAACTGTTTTAGAAATAGAATAAATATCAAGTTTTAATTACAGCTTTCTTGATTACTTGTATATTGTTGGGTTTTTTGTTTTTTAAGCAGAACAATAGTGGACATTTAGTGTCGGGTCCCTGCCTTATTCAAAATCTAAATGTAAAGACTAAAACTTAGCAAAAACACCAGAATGTTCTCATTTTAGTCTGATGTGTTCTGGATCTGTTTAGTATTCTGTTTAGAACTGAGGCACTCAGCTAGGAATGCTGTCTGGGTAAACTTAGCTTTGCCTGTTGAAAATGGGCATTAAGCTTCACAAGAGTAAAGTGAAATGTATTAGATGCTCCCTGAAGGTAAAGCGTGTGTGTGACAGTGCAAGGGATGTGGGTGACCCACTGTCTTCTTATTTCTTACTTTAAGACTTGTTTCTAAGGGTTATTAGATGAGATTATCAGTGAAATATGTTTTGACCAAGTATACATTTGCCCTCTCGGCATCTACAAACTGGATGACTATGTTTTCGGCAGGTGGGATTATTGTCAGCAGCTTTTCCTCTGTCTCTGTGTTCTTGCTATGTCTGGACTCAACTTCAATAATAATGTACTGTCTTTTTTAAAAAATGACTTTATTGCTTAAACCACTATCAGTAAGACATGCTTTGCACAATTTTTCTAATGGTAGGCAGAGGTTCCCACGAACACTCCCACTTCCTGCTGGTGAATGACCCTTGGGGCTCTTCCCCCAGCCTTCTGACTGCAGAGGCCAGGATCTTTTTCACCGCGCATTCTGTCTCTCATTCTCTTGCTCCTGTAACCTGTCTTTCAAGTGGACGTCCCTGAGCAACTCTTGACAAACGTGATATGGGTAAAGGATGCTGGGGTAGAATTTGATATTTTGAGAAAGAACTGCTGCCTGCTTTTTATCCTCTCACTTCTTACGTCAAACCCTAAACTTCTTTCAGTTTGAGCCACCCCTCCTGGGCCATACGTCCACCTAATATGACTCCAGCAGGACCTGAAGCTTCGCTCAGGCCTCTGTATATCTTAGTATCAAAAGTCACTTGAAGGCACAGGGCTTCCTTTTGCCTGAACCCTGTTCCTGTGACAAAAACACCCCTGACCACACTTCTCCTGAATGTAAGGATTTCCTTGATACCGCTGGTCTGGATCTCACCCTCGCCATTTAGTTGGACTTCCTGGCACTGGTAAATCTTGGCCCCCAGAAAGCAGAAAGTGACAGCCATCCTTATGTTGCCACTGTCTGTCCCTCCGCTGCAGATTTAAGCTCTATCCAGTTGCTTATCTCCACTGTGGGCGATCATGGTTTGAGGGAGAGGAGGAGAGAGTGGTTGCTGCCTGCTGCAGCTGTCTCCTTTTGAATCAATCACCCCCACTCCCCAGGTGCCAGCACAGCTCGCCGGGTTTAGAATGCTCCCCATCTCTACCTCTCCCGCCCATTGCAGCGCTGGTAGCAGCTTTCCAACGAGCCTTTTGTTGTGGAAGCTCTAAATCCATGGTAGGGAAATTACCAGGAGACTCTTGCACAGTCTGCCCTCCCTCCCCTTGCTCCGTCTCTTTCTTTCCTTCCTTTGTCTCCTTCCGTAGCTCGGGTCAGAATCCCTAGCCAGACTGAGAACATGGTTGCTATTCCAGGACCCAGATGCCAATATGTGGCAGCATCTGGCTTATTGGCAAGCGTCGCCAGCAGTTGTGCTGGCTGCTTCTAGGCCTGTCATGTGGCTGAGCCTGCTAATGGGGGTCCTGTCACAAAACGGAGTTTCTTTGAGAATATGGTTTCAACCAAGTTGCCCACCAGAAAACAATGAGCTGCACCGGGAAGACATGAATTATTGGGCAGGGTGACTGCAGACCGTAGCTTTGATGCTGATCTTGGACCTGTTTTGCAAAGATCCGTTTTTCATGTTGTTGGAGTCTGCCCTGGTAACCTTACCTTCTTGTGCTGTTAATGTTTCAGGTGCCTTAAGGCATGGAGCTCCTTGAAAGAGAAACACAAATCACTAAAAACGTTGAGATAAAATCCTGCTCCTCAGAGGCGCCTGTTTGGCACGGGGAGAGCATGATAACAGCTTGCTTTAGAAAGGTGACATTTCTGCTGAAGGCTGAATAATAAAAAATGCATTTTAAAAACTCAGCTCTTCCCTGTCTTCTGATGGTTGACTTTTGGAGAGAAGGCCATTTCTTCAACGTGAAGGGTCTTTTTGGGACTAGCCTCTCCAAGCCCCCAAACATGGACATATTAACTCGTCATCACTGATGAAGCGGAGGAGCTTTTAAAATTAATGACCACATAATAGGGCCGTTAGTACTTTTTTCAAGGTGCAAAAGAATATGCGATCAGAATGTCAAGCTCCTCGAGGCACTGAGGGAGCAGAGATGGTCTAAGAACACACAGGTCCAGCCCCCAGGGTGCGGGTCACTGGCGACCAGGTTACGTATGCTTACATCATTTTCTTTCTTCTCCATAACCTATACAGTAGAATAGGGCAGGCCATATGCTCTGTGTTTTACAAATGGAGGAATTCAAGTCCCAAGAAGTTGACTTGCCCCGGTTCACATGGCAAGCTAATAAGAACTGTGACCTGAAACTAGGTAGTATAGTCCTGCTTCGCGGAGCGTGTGCGTGTTAGGAGCTTATAACCTACGAATCTAAGGGCCGGAACTGTGTTTTCAACTTTTTTCAAATCTGCCCCCAATTAGCAACCTCCACTCATGACCCACTTTCCACACGTCTCTGTCCTAAACACACACACACACACAAATATATTCATATGCATACATATATATGTATGTGTATATATAAATATAAACACAGGAGCTCTTTCCAAACAAGGCCAAGTTCTTCCTGTGACAGGCTGAAGGAAGGAATCAAGGAAAAGTACATAGCAAAAATTAGCTGGACTTGAAAGATGGTGATGATCCTGGGAGGGTGACAGTGGAGATGGGCAGTAGCATACTGCCCACGAAACCCCACATGAAAACACAGAGCAACTAAATTGCAAAATCAAAAATTCATAAATAACATTTACAGCAAAACTAGATGACAAGCTACCGCAAATCTCAAAATGCAAACGGGGGCGGAGGGAAGGGCAAAATACCAATAACCACAAGACTTGTGTGAGATGAGCATCCTTTTGGGAGACAGAAAGAAGCAACGGTGTAGCTTCTGATTGAATCTGAGAACAGGAGAGCCCCAAAATAGCCAACTGGCGCACTGAAACTCAGTGGGCCAATTTGAGAACAGCGGCGGAAGGTGAAGGCGCTTCGCCTGCTCTAACACCTGGGAAGTGCAAAGAGCTTTCAATAAGAAGGATTAAAGGCGCCAGCCCTTTGAACTCTAGAAATTGACCTGCCAGAACTGCCTTCTAGGACAGGGCCTTACCCTGAGGAGAAATTGCTGGGAATGGAATCAAAATTGAGCAGGGTAAGGACAAGAGAAAGGCCCAGTTCAAAGGAAGGGAAGAGCAGCCAGGAAATCTCAGAAAGCAAGCTCTCATACTTTTTTTTTTTTTTTTTTTGAATACTTCACAAAAACAACAGAAGAGGGAGCTCTGTGAAGTTAGAGCCTTTTAAAATTCAACCTGCTTTATTCTCAGTTTAGGAAAACTCATTTTACATAAAAATGTACAGAAAAGAATCATCAAGTCCCATACAAAATTATTATAAGAAAAAATGGAATTAAGAATATAATAATATCCTGGTAGATAATAAAAGCATTCCAGAAAGATGTGCTCACAAAACAGATCAAAACGAATTTACTGTTTCAAAATGAACTGAAAGACATTAAGAAAATTAAGACATGAAAGAACAACATAAGTCACAATTGGAAAACTCAGAAAATGAGGTGACGATTCAGGAAAGAATTTTAAAAATTGACAAAATTTCAGAAATGAGGACATTTTAAACTAGGAAGAACAAAAGAATGAACAAACAACATATAATGCCTTAAGAAAAATATGAGGCAAAAAGATACTTAAAACGTTTTTTTTAAATTAAGACAGTGTAGTTTCAGGTTCACCACAAAACTGAAGGGAAGGTACAGAGGTTTCCCACAGACCCTCCTGCCCCATCCCCCCATACAACCTTCCCCTCTATCAACATCCCCCACCAGCGTGGTATGTTTGTTACAACTGATGAACCTACTTTGATATCTATCACCTGACGTCCATAGTTTGCGTAATGGTTCACTCTTGGTGATGTACGTTCTATGGATTTGGTCAAATGTATGATGACCTGTAACCATTGTTATAGTACCATGCAGAGTGTGTTCACTGCCCCCAAACTCCTCTGTGCAGTGCCTGTTCATCCCTTCCTACTCCCCATCTCACCACACGCACCTGTCATTTTGCTGTTTCCGTCGTTTTGCTTTTTTTTAGAATGTCATGTGGTTGGAATCACACACGTAGCCTTTTTAAATTGTCATCTTTCACTTAGTAACTTGGATTTAAACTTGGCTCCATGTCTTCATGGCTTGATAGCTCCTTTCTTTTTAGCACTGAATAATCTTCCATTGTCTGGATGTACCACAGTTGTATTACTCACTCAAGGACATCTTGGTTGCTTCTGAGTTTTGGCAGTTATGAATAAAGCTGCTATAACTATCCACGTGTAGGCTTCTGTGTAGACAGCAGTTTTTAACTCATTCGGATAAATACTAAGGAGCACAATTGCTGGATTGTATGGTAAAACTATGTTTAGTTTGGTAAGAAATTGTTAAACTGTCTTCTAAAGCAGCTGTGTCCTTTTGCATTGCTGTGAGCAATGAATGAGAGTTCCTGTTGCTCCACATCCTCCTCAGCATTCGGTGTTGTCAGTGGTCCAGATTTTGGCCATTCTAGTAGGTGTGTAGTAAGTAATATCTCGTTTCAATTTGCATTTACCTGATGACATATGATGTGGAACATCTTTTCATGTTTATTTACCATCTGTATCTCTCCTTTGGTGAGGTGTCTGTTAAGGTCTTTGGCCCATTTTTAAATTAGGTCGTTTATTTTCTTGTTGTTTTATGAGTTCTTTGTATATACTAGATAACAGTCCTTTCTCAGATATTCTTTTGCACATTTTCTCCCAGTCGGTGGCTTGTCTTATCCTCTTGTCTTAACCTCATTACATTTCACAGAGCAGAAGTTTTAAATTTTAATGAGGTTCAGCTTATCAATTCCTTCTTTCATGAATCATGCTTTTGGTATTGTATCTAAAAAGTCATTGCCATAACCAAATTTAGCTAGCTTTTCCTCCTATGTTGTCTTCTAGGAGATTTATAGTTTTTTATTTTATATTTAGGTCTGTGATCTATTTTAAGTTAATTTCTGAGAAAGGTGTACGGTTGGTGTCTACATTTTTTTTTTTTTCTTTCACATGCGGATGTCCACTTGTTCCGGTGGATTTAATTTGCTCTTTTTTTTTTTTTTCTGTTTTCCTAAGATGGAAACTTAAGTGACTGGTTTTAGATCTTCTTTTCACATCTTTCTTCTTTTCAGATGTATTTTTCAATGCTATAAATTTCTAAGCACTTTTGCTGCATTCCACAAATTTTGAATAATTGTATTTTTATTTAGTTCAAAATATTTTAAAATTACTCTTGAATGTCTTCTTTAATCCATGGGTTATTTAGAAGTGTTTTGTTTGTTTATTTAATATCCACGTATTTTGGGATTTTCCAGTTGCCTTTCTGTTACTGATTTCTAGTTTAATTCTACTGTAGTTTAAAAGTCGACATTGTATGATTTCTATTCTTTTAATTTTCTTAAGATGTGTTTTATTGTCCAGAATATGGTCTGTCTTGGTGAATATTCCATGCAAGCTTGAGAAGAATGTATATTCTGCTGCTGTTGGAAGAAACAATCTAGAAATGTTTATTATATCCAATTGATTGATGGCGTTGTTGAATTCAACTATGTCCTTACTGATTTTCTGCCTGCTGGATCTGCCCATTTCTCATAGAAGGATGATGAATTCTCCAAACATGTTAGTGGATTCCTCTGTTTTTCTTTGCAAGTCTATTAGTTTTGTTGTTGGTGGTGGTGGTGGTGTTTGTTTTTGCCTCATGTAGTTTGATGTTCTGTTGTTAGGCATAGGCTCATTAAAGATTTTTATGTCTTCTTGGAAAATTAGTATAACTGCTTTCTTTTAATTAGTGTTAGTTAGCATGGTATATTTTTTCCATTTACTCAGTTTTAATCTATATGTGTCTTTATGTTTTTTGTAGACAACATATAGTTGGTTCTTGTTTTTTGATTGACTCTAATAATTGTCTTTTAATTGATGCATTTATACCATTGACATTCAAAGTGACTATTGATATAATTGGGCTAATATCAAACACATTTATTACTGTTTTCTATTTGTTGCCCTTGTTCTTTATTCCTATTTTTGTCTTTCACTCTTTTTCTGCCTTTTGTGGTTTTAATTCAGCATTTTACATGATTTGATTTTCTCTCCTTCTTAACATATTAGTTATACTTTTTTCAAAACCTTTTTTAGTGGTGACCTTACAGTTTGCAATATACACTTACAATTAATTCAAGTCCACCTTCAGATAACATTGCAATGCTTCACAGGGAAGGTGAATATGTTATAATAACAAAATAATCCAAATTTCTTCTTTCTGTCCCTTTCATTATTACTGTCATTCATTACACTTATATATAAGTATACATAAGCATACATAAGCATATATATCCCTAAGCATACATAATTGAATACATCGTTGGTATTATTTTGAACAAAATATTCTCAGATCAATTAAGAATGAGAAACTAAAGCTTTTATTTTACCTTCACTTATTCCTTCTTTGATGTTCTTTGTTACTTTATGTGGATCTGAATTTCTGGCCTGTATTATTTTCCTTTTTTTTCTAAAGATCTTGTTTAAAATTTCTTGCAAGATAGGTCTACTGGCAACAAATTTCCTCAATTTTTGTTTGGGAAAGTTTTTTTCTCTTTCACTTTTGAATGTTAATTTCTCAGAACACAAATTTTAGGTCTTTTTTTTTTTCCTTTCAACACTTTAAATATTTTACTCCACTCTCTCCTTGCTTCCATGATTTCTGAGAAGCAATCAGGTGTGATTCTTATCTTTGTTCCTCTATAGATAAAGTATTTTTTACCTCAAGCTTCTTTTGGAATTTATCTTTGATTCTCTATAGTTTAAAATGATATGCTTAGGTGTAGTTGTTGTTGTTGTTTCAAGTTTTTTCCCCCTGGATCTGTGGTTGATATCTGACATTATTTTGGGGAAATTCTCAGTCATGACTTTTTTTCAAATATTATCTCTGTTTCCTTCTTTCTTCTCCTCTTGGTATATCCATTACACATACATATAATTTACGTGTTTTGCGGTTATCCCGCAGTCCTTGGATATTCTGTTCTGTTATTTTCAATCTTGGATCTCTTTGCTTTTTGATTTCACAGATTCTATTGAAATATCCTCTAGTTCAGAAAGACTACTCACTCATGTCCAGTCTACTAATACGTCCATCAAAGGTATTCTTCATTTCTGTTATAGATAGCGATTTTTTTTTAATCTCTAGCATTTCTTTTTGTTCTTTCTTAGAATTTCCATCTTCTGCTTACATTGCCCATCTGTTCTTGCGTGCTGTCTACTTTATCCATTAGAGTCCTCAGCATATTAATCATAATTTTAAATTCCCAGTCTGATAATTCCAACATCCTTGCCTTGTTTGGTTCTGTGCCTGCTCTGTGTCTTTAAATTTTGTGGGGTTTTTTTGTTTGTTTGTTTTTTGTTTTTGCCTTTTGGTATTCCTTGTAATTTATTCTTTATGGAACATAAAGAATAATGTGCTGGGTAAAATGACCTGCCGTAAATGGGCCTTTAGTAATGTGGTGGTGAGGTGTGGGTAAAGGGAAAGTGTTCTATAGTCCTATGATTATGTCTCACACTTTTAGTGAGACTGTGAACTTCACAAGAGTTTCTTCAACCCCCTTAGGTAGGACAGGATGGCTAGAGTGTCCTGGAGTTGAGTATTTCCCTTCCCTGGATCACTTAGGCTCTGATAACACCCCAGCAGGTTAACTAACTAGTTTCCTTTGAGGGCAGGTCTTGAGAAGAACAGAGTGCTCACAAATATTTCAAAATGTCTTCCCCTCCCTTACTGGAAGCACAGAAGCCTGAGGGGATTTTTCTCCAGTATTGACTGTGGGAACCTGATTGAGCCCCTGGAGGCAAATATCACGATATTGCGGGCCTCCCTCATGACTGAGTTCCCTGGAGTTTTTAACTCTCTGATTTGTCACTGAGTCTCTATCAATTTGTCAGTCACAGTTCAGGTTTTTATTCCATGGCCTTGGTTCCCACAGCATTTTCTCTGTTCGAAGAAGCCAGGACTCCCTCCTCCCTCAGGTAAGCCATGACTTCCTGGATTCTCCTGTCACTCTGGGGGCAGTGGTTTGCCTTGTGTCCTCTCTTCTCTCTTATAAATTCAAGAAGAGGTTTTTTGCTTGTTTTTTTTTTTTTTTTCAATCTGTTCAGAACATTACTTGCTGTTGGGATGGAGGGGTGACATCCAAGCTCCTTACATGCAGAACTGGAAATTACAAGTCAGAAAACTTTTAAAAATTAAAAAAAAAAAAATTAAGAAAGAGTGAAAGAAATAAAAAGGAGTCAAGACAAAGTGCCAAATATTGGAGTAGGCAAAGAAGATTGAACATGCATTTGGTAGGAAATCACAAAGAAAATCAAAGCAAGGCAACTGAACTATAAAAATAATTCAAGAAAACTTTTCTGAGGTAAATACTGAAGCTACAAAAAGAAAAAGCATACTGCAGATTGACAGTATGACTAACACCAAGAAAAGGAAAAAATCCAGATGCTTTGAGCACCTAGAAGAAAAAGTATATATGACTTATGAAGCAAAAAAGTTAGTTTATCATTACACTTCTCAATAGCAGTGCTTTATTAGGGGAGGGAGAATGAAACAACATTTAAAAGAAGGAAAGAAAGTGAGCCAAGGATTTCATACCCAACAAAGCTTAACTTTCATATAAAGGGTACAGATAGTTATCAACATGCAAGTCTTCAAGGGAGTGTTGTTTCCATGAGCTCTTCCTGAGAAATGTAGTAGAGTAGGGACTGTAGATGACTGAAGTGGTGAGAAAGATACCAACGTAAGAACTTAAGCATTAAATAATAGTTCCTGTAGAACTAGGGCTAAAGGAGGGCCAAAGGGAAGAGCATAGTGTATAATGGCTGTGTGCTCTGACGGCGTTGATGTAGTAGAACTATCCTCCCTCCCTCCCTCCCTCCCTCTCTCTCTCTCTCTCTCTCTCTCTCTCTCCCTCCTCCCTCTCTCCCTCTCTCTGACCTCACAGATTGCAAGGACTTTGTCAGCTTACAATCCCTTAGTTTTTATTTTTCATGCCTACAGCACCTGGTCTTCCTAGGTGGTCTCCCATCCAAGTACTAACCAGGCCCAACCCTGCTTAGCTTCCGAGATCAGACAGAACTATTTTCTAAAATGGGGAAAGTAGGGAGAGCATGTGCAAGTTTTAAAAGATTTTTGATAATTATATTGTTGACGATATTAGTATTGTCGTTCTGAGAATTGCTGTGTAATGTTGGATAAAACAAGTTAGTAATATTGGAATGTTCTGATTCTATCATCCCTTCTGCTTTAAAAACCACGATTCTCAGAAAGAAAGAGAGAGAGAAAAGAAAGAAAAAATAAATGGAAGGGAGGAAAGGAGGGAGGGAGGGAGGAAGGAAGGAAGAAGGGATGTCGATGTTATAGAGAAGTGGCTGAGTAAAAGCTCTCTAGTGTTGAATTCGAATAGAAAGTATCATGTATTTATGAGATGTTTTATCTTTGAATCAGTATTTCCTAGTTTATTCCACTGAAAAGTCCTAGAAACTATATCTAATTTAGCAAAGAGTATCTCTAGCACCCAGATTGTAATGGTTTTGAAATGCCATTTCTCTGTAAGATAAATTAGGTCTTGGAGAAATAAGTCTGGGGCAGGAAGGTTACAAAATGAAGCTGGAACATCTTAAATAACAAAGAAGCTATCAAAGACTTCTATAGTCATGCCAAAGGACTCAGAACCTCCTACTGGCCAAAGATGGGATGATTTGACCTTCAATAATGATAAAACTTGAAACCCATCATATATGTTTAATCCATAATTTGACAGTGATATTAAAAAGAATTGATCACCTTTGGAAAATTCTAGGGAACCAATTTATTATATTGAAAACTGGGAAATAAAGAGAGTCAAGCATTTTTCCTGATTTTTATATGAACTGTACTACTGGATATCCCAATAGTAAATAAGGGGCAGAGTCTCTTTTAAAACTATTTCAGTTACAGAATGAAAAAGAAGTGATAAAATTAGAATATCACCATTATGTAACCCCCAATGAATGGATACAGGCATTAAGCATCAATGTCTGCTAAGACCACAAAAAGAACAACTGACATTTTGTGCCTCCTGTAGTATTGCTAAATGCCACCTATAGTCTTGCTGAAGGGATCTAGACTGGGTCTGATCCTTAAGTGGACTGAGCTTCCAATTTGCAAGAAATACAGGGGACACAGAAACACGTTGAACTTTTCCATGAGTACGCAGTCAGCCACATCAAGACCCTAGGAAACTGCAGGTCAGATTGCCTGAACTCTTCAGCAGATAGTTTGTCAAGAAATGAAAAGGGTAGTAGAGAAACCTGTAGATTAAAAGAGAATTAAAACATTGAAATTTTGAAGAAGAGCAGGTCTAAACAGTAGTGTTTAGAGATGTACATTTGGGTGATAAAATGATTTTTACAATACAAAGAGGTGATAACTAACAGGATAATTGTTACTTTGGGGGAAGGGAGGGGTTATAATTGGGTGGGGCACACAAGTAATAAAGATAAGAGAGGATGCTGGTTACCTTGTCCTTTTATTAGATATAGATTTCTGCTAGCCTTTATTGGTATCTTCGTGCAATTTAGAAAAAGCCTTTCTTTGAGGCATTTACTGTTGCTGGCCATGTTACTGGCCAGCGATATGAAGGGTACATCTTTGATGGTGCTCCTGTGCAGTGGACAACCTACACAACTTTATGAAATGGCCTTGAGTCTCTGTGTTGGTTCAAGCTCATCTGTTCGGTGTTATTAAGGAAAGGGATTTTTTTTTTTTTTTTGCAAGCACCGTTTTGTTCTTTGAGGAATTTTAGTTCAATGCAATTTAGCAATCCAGTGGGATAGAGAAAGTGCTATTCTAGCTAATATTTCTCTTGCTCATTTTAGCATGCAGTATCCCTGAGGTAGAATTAAGTACTTCCTGAGATGTTATGCAGCGTTAGGAATGTTTAAGCGGGCTGGCTAGTCTCTGAGGCAGAAAGTTCCATGGTATTTTACCCCTGCTGCTGCTAGCACAATTTGGGTCCTAGACCTCACTGGGCTAGGTGCAGAACTTGATTCACCATAATCATCAAGTTTAGGAGGTTAGACCCACATTAGTGGAAGTTTAAGAGATTGTGATATAAGTCAGAATGTTGGTTTATTAATTTTCCATAATGAGTAACTGCTAAATGAACGAGAGCACTTGTGCTAGCTCTCTTCTCTCCCAGCTAGGCAAGTGTCTTTGAAACTAGAAGGTTGATGGTTTGCAGAGGGTGGTGGATGATCCTAATGGCTGGTGACATTCTCATCATATTCAGATCCAGCCATCTCCACTCCAGGGAGATACCTGCCAGCTGGACTGAAACACTTGTGTCAACCATGTCAACATTGTGCAGTACACACGCTCACAAATTCTTGCTTTCTAGCTTGTCTTTTCCCAGGCCGCACATAAAGGGAGAGAGGGAACCCCAAGTCAGTTGGAGCATCTAGGTCAACCCCGGTGATCAGGGGCATGACAACTGAAGCGGCTAGCCCACCTCGCCTACAAAGAATTTCAGGTAAATGAGTCTAACAGGAGTGCCTTCTGTGGGCTAGACATGAAGAGGAACCAGCAATGGTTCCTGGTCTTCAGTAGCTTACAGCCTGGTAGGGCCAGAGTTAAATATCTTTCGCCTACTTCTCCTAGTCGATATATACACAGTGTGATTGAATCAGTGGAAGCATCACAGTAAACTTCGGCGTGGCTTGTGTCTGAGCTATCCAAAATTCAAATTACTGGGTCTCTGTCTAAATAAAGTTTCACTGGATTTCTTTTCTTGGATTTTTATATAACAGGATTGAACTATACCTGAACCCAGCCTATAATTTCATTAGGTGGGATTAGATCTATTGGATCCTACTGGGTGCAGCCTTATCAGGCAGAAGCCTGCTGCTCGGTTGTGTATTTAGAGAAAGAGCAGTAACTTTCCAAAGTACTGAGAAGTGGGACTATGTCTCTCCACCCTTCCTTTAACGCTATAGGTCTGTTTGGCTGGGTTTTCCTGTTTTTGTTGTTGTTTTTGTTGTTGTTGTTGTTGTTGTTGTTGTTTAAATCCGGCATAGAACATGGAACTGTTGCTGCTGCTCCAGGTTTCCGGGCTTGTCCTCCTCCGAGCTCAGGGGACCACGGGGCGTGAGCCCCTGCTGCTCCTCAGGCCCGTCAGCCACCAGCCACCACGTTATCTTCTTACAGGCCTGGCACCAGGTCTGGAAACATAGTTTCTAAAATTAAAGACTTCTTTCCATTCTGGAATTTCGAACTCACCTTTAGAACTTAAATGAGGGCTTGGTGATGACAGCAAAAGAATTAATCTGGAGAGCTGGATTCTCAAAAAGACTTAAAGTCCCATCCGTTAACTGTACTGGACTTGAAATGGAAACGGTTATGTGTATTTTGGATTTAAGAGTTTTGTAAAGAAATTCCTCCCCCCTCCCCCCATAAGTTTTTGGTTTAATTGCCTGGCAGGGTAAGAAATCCCAACACAACAGTGTGGAATTGGGGCATGAAAAGCAGCAAGTGAAACGGATTTATGAAGCCCATAAATAAAAATGAAACTCATTTCATTGTCCAAATTGAGTAGAAAGGCACAATCTGTCCCAATTCTGATAAACGGAAGAATTGGACACACATAGGGGGAAGTTCTTTCCATTTTAATAGAGCAAGTAACGGGGGTAACATAACTGAGGAATTTCGGAAAAAAGGGATACTTCGTTTTGCCAGACTTGACCAAGGCGGCGTGTTACCATGTCTACTCATGTTACCACATCTATAAAGGAAAATACACGTTCCCAAAAAGACGCACAGTCAACTCCATGTTCAGACAGCGCCCAACTGAGCATTTTCCTTTAAAGGCAACAGCAGTGAAAGGAATGAGAAGCCAAGGCCAAGGCGGCAGCCACGTCAGGCAGGAAGAACTTGGGAGATAGTCAACCTTTTACTATTCTCTCCGAAGAAGCACATTGGTACTTAACTGTTCTTTGAAGCTGTTTATTCCTGTGCAGACTGGGTAAGACTGAGGCGAGTGCCAGCCCTGAACAGCTATATTAAAAGGGGTGATGCAGAGTGCCTGCAATTTGACTGGCGGGATATTCGTGCTCTGTAGCTCCTCGGCGAGCTGCTGGCCACTGTCTGCTTCCTTCTCCACACTGATTTCCAGCCCCACCTTCTCTGTCAGTTCAGTCTGTTCACTTTCCAACTAAATTTCCTGGTTTTTAAAAGAGATTTTTGTTTGTAGTTTTTTGTTGGTCAATTATCAGTCTCTTCCTAGGCCTAGCTGTGACAAAGACAAGTGTGCAAGTTGGTTGGTCCAAATTAATAGTGAACACTTGTCATACTTATTCTGCTAGGCATTGTACATGATTTAAAGATAAATTCGACCTATGCCCCACCTTCAATAATCCCACAGCAAATGGCAGAGTCTTTACTTCCTCCCTCAGTTTTCCTCAGCACCCCCAGGCCACCCCAAGATACAGTCAGTTTAGATTGAAATGACATGTATGCTTTGCAAATGTGGCTTCCAGACAAGTTCTCTAAGCCCCTTTGAACTGGATTGCTCCCTACACCTGTCTTAAGTGGAAATTCTGAAGCTACCAGAGTCTTCCAAGGAGACACTGAAAAGGCAACTAAAAAGTCACATAATCAAACCATCTCTTCATCCATCTCTTCATTCATGCACAATGCACGGCTTAAACAGAGGCTAAGCAGAGGGAAGACTCCCTCCCCCTCTGTGTGAACCGGAAGCATCCTGCTGCCTTTTGCACAGAGGAGAAACCATCCTGCTCTGGGAGATGATAAAGTCTCTTCCGCCACCTCTTCCTGCCCTTGAGCTTCAAGAATCGACTCTGTGGCAGCTTAGCCACCTTGATTTAAAACATGTCCAATGTGGATTCCTGGAACTGACCTTTCTTGTTTGGTGCTTTATCCTTGGATCACTAAAGACCATGACCGTGAACAGGTTCTCCTGTGGTGAGAATTTGACTAATTAAATTACCACAATGGGAGGAACTTGACTGTTAGAGAAAGCAAAATGTGTCAGTGAATGGAAGAAGAACTTGAACTGAAAATTGGAGCCCAGAGAGACTAAAGTCAGTGTGTTTGTAGCACTTTGCAAGAGTCACCGAGTGAGTGCAAGGGATCCAAGTGCTTTGACCACAAGAAAGAGGTTCCCTGCCGTGCGGAGAGAGAATTCCATTGGGTGTTCTAGCTTCCCAGTTCTGATTTTGCATTCACCAGGGTGGCTTCCTTTTCTAAACGCTTTGATGTGGAAAGGGAATCACCTGGCTTGGGAGCATGAGCATTCCAAGCTCTAGAAAGGACATGTTTGAACCCCATGATGAATTAGGATTTATTGATCAATTTTATATCAATTTCATTAGAATAAGGTCCTCACCAAGCAAACCTGAACTGTCAAGTCAAGGAGCAGCCCCTGGAACCTGTTGCCCAGAGAACCCCTTTCCTGCAGCCATCCCCATGGCATCTTCCCAGATTCCTCCCCAAAATCCAGCACCTTCCCCATCACTTTTCACTCAAGTACGAGGCCATCCATCAGACCATGCGCCAGTTAGATTGCGGGTTTTAAAGATTTTATGTCTTTCTCCTCCTTACCACCTTATGACAGTTAATACTTTCTGAAAGAAAGTAGGGTAGAGGGAGTAGGATTATGCAAATTAACATGATTATTAAGAAACGAAGGAAGAACCGCAGGCCCACTTAACTCATGACTGGGCAGTGGTTCTGATTTGCCGGTGTAGACTTGAATAACACCCCTCTGACCAATGAGTGCTCCCCAACAATACTCCCTACAAAAGGGGGAAAAACAGAGCAACTCACCATTAAAATCCAGCTAACCTCCTTTTTGAATCACTCTGACCTGGATGAGGGAAAAACCCAGAAGGAGCAAATTCGAAAAGTTTACTTCAGGCTGAGAATTTCTAATTCCACCACTTTTGTGTGTGTGTTGTTGTTTGATAGACATGACAGCATCTCATTATTATGGAAAATATAGGGTTGGTGGTAATTGCTATCTGAATATGAATGGGAGCAGAAGTGGGCATAGCCTGCACTGGCCTTTCTTTGACAAGGTATAACTTTCTTCTGAATTTCTGTGTTAATTAATGCTTATTTAAAAACCACTTTAATTGGTAGTAAACACCTCAACTTTTTGTACTCATTAAAATGCAGCCATTGATGTGTGATGGATTTTTTTTAAAGCTTAATTAACTTTCCTTCTGTATATATAACCTATAATAATGACAAACATATTGGGAAAAAATTACCCCTGCTTTTTTCCCCTCTCTCCCTACCCCCATTATAAAGACATTTTTAGCTGTGGATGTCTCTCACTTTGTTAGGATTAGATGCCATTAATTTGGCATTTTGGAGATGCGTAGGTGGCAGGAAATCAAAGCTTTTTGAGACATTGGTCATTTCTAAACCAAATATTCATGTTTCTGTGGGAGAAACGATCTCTCTCTGTTTCTCTCTCTCTTTTTTTTTTTTTTTTTTAAGTAAAGAGAAAGTTTAAAGAAACCAATACCCCAGATGAGTCAAGAACCCACCCTTGGAAATTTTTTTTTTTTAAGCGGTTATAATCGTTTGGAAACACAGTAATGCATCCCTCCCCTTTTTCATTAGGAGATATAATTAATATTAAGATAATATAAGGTAGTTATATTATCTACCTTATATTATTTTAATATTACCTTAGAGAAAAATTTGGAAACTAGGCAACAACTCTTAATCGTCTCACTACCCTAACAAAACAGTTAAAAATGTCCCCCTTAATCCCCTTGTGTTCTTTGTCCCCAGTAGGCACAAGATTGTTAACATTAGAACCACTGCCAGCAGGTGTAGAAGGAACTGGCCGGGACATCGTTAGGAGGGGTAATTGGGTGAATGAGGGGAATCGATGCTGTGATTTAACAGCCATTGGATAGGAAATCTGGGTTTTATCGAGAGGGCTGGGAGCAAGAGCTACAGGGGCCAAGTCATACAAGGGCCACAGTGGGAAATTTTCAGTCACTTAGAATCTCTTATGGTCCCTCCTCTTGGTCAACAGGGAGACCGAGTTTCATAATTTGATCAGATTCTGATTCTTTTCCCCTCACATTATATAATGATATAAAAAGTGTCAGTCTCAGACTCATTGGTGAGGACTGCTATCAGAGTTCCTTGTGATTTTTGCCTTTGTAGTTGAATTTCAATTTTTTTTTTTTTTTTTTTTTTTGAGCAAGTGGCTGACTAGAAACATTTAAGACTGGAGAGAACACAGTGAATGACTGTGGAAAATTCTGCCCCTCCTGCCAGTGTCGAAGTGACCTCTTCTGTGTATCCCGTTGTAGGACTTCTGTTTAGCTAGACTTCAGGAGACTCTCACTGATGGTGGTTCTGTAGTTTAGTTGTAATTTTGATGTGGTCATTAGAACAGGTGAACACAGTGTTTACCTACTCTGCCATCTTGAAACCAGAGACATATATGGCAGGGGGCCCCAACCTCTGGGCTGCGGACCGGTGTGGGTCTGTGGCCTGTTAGGAACCAGACCCCTCAGCAGGAGGTGAGCAGCGTTAGCATCACCACCTCAGCTCCACCTCAGATCGTCAGGCATTAGATTCTCATAGGAGAACCGGTCCCTGATGCCAAAAAGGTTGGGGACCACCGATATATAGAATCTTTGACCACTTGATTTTGACATGAAAGCTCTCGGGGAGTGATGGTAAAAGATCTTGCCTAATATTTATAGTCTTTTATATCTATCAGTAGTCAAATTTTGACCTACATATTTGATTATTTGGTAATCAAATAGAAACTAAAGAGTCCCAGAATATATGTTCCAAGGACAATCCTTATTAGTCTTTCCTAAGGAGTCTTAAAAGGAAGCAATTTTAGAATTTTCCTGTCTTTCAGAAATCTCTTTATATCAGTAAAAATACTGACCATTGAATATTTAAAATCTTTGAATGCTTTGATTCTAAAGTGCCATGCAGGTGGATTATTTTATATATCCCAAGTTCACTAGATTGACCATTGAAGTTCTAAATTGCTCTTGGTAAGATACCACCAGAGCTTTAGTTTTTGGGTGCTGTTGGCAGCATATTTGTACATGTAATCAGCCGAACAAAGATGTAGAGGCTCCTTGAAAGGCTAGGAACTCCCTCAGAATCTCGGCAAGAGCCCTGAGTTGTGAAATAAATTGAATGAATGACTTTCAACAATAACAAACGAAGCTAAGTACTAATTGGGGCAAGACTTACTCAGCCCAAGAGAGACTTTGGGGTCTCTTGCATTTTCTGTCCTGGTCTGAGCAACAGTGGGTCTGGCAGTGATTAAAGTCTTGGCATCAAAAGCTATGGAAGATAATTAGAACACCATTGGCATAAGCTTGTGTTTGGAGAAGGAGAAGTCTTCTCCTATGGCAGGAGAAGACTCTGAGGAGTGTTCTGTCTGGGGGAAGGTGTGTAGTATTGTTATAGAGTTTGTGCAAGAAGAGTCAGAAGAAGCTCAGCTAGATTTGGGAGTAGTTGGTCAAAGATGGTTCTCGGAGTGAGAAGGTTCATCCTTGTGGTTTAGCAGCCATTGGTTGGGCAATTCGAGTTGGTCAAAAGGGGTGGGCCAAAAGGTATGAGCTAAGGTCAAGTGAAGGTCATAGTGAAAAATTTTCAACTCTTTGGGATCTTTTATACAAGGGTGCTTGTATAAATTACTACTGTGATGGGTAAAGTAAGTAAAAGGGGAAGAATCTTCCAAGTGGCCCTCTGTGTAGCAGGTTTTCCTTACAAAAGCAGAGAGGGGGTGGTTGACTCTTCTTCTTTAATGCTTCACCACATCTCCACTCTACTTGTCTCCAAAATCTACCATAGCAGCAGGGAGAAGTGTGATGCTGATTTCCAAAGAGGATGCTATGAGCTGAGAGGATGCTATGAGCCTGTGGTGCAAGGGGCAGCCTATCACTGGAACGAGGGCATGGCTCTTCCCCAAACACGGCCCACACTCGGGCCATGCTCGCCCTGAGAAAGGCAAGTGTAGGATGTGCCCAAAGCCTGGAGAATTCAGTACCTTCCTGCCAGTCATGCTGAATTATTATAAGAATCCCTGGATTTTAAATTAACTAACTTTTTAGTATAACCTTACATTACCAAACGCTTTTATAAATAATTTAACAATGAATAGTGTTATAATAGTATTTTATTTAATTATTTAATATATCAACTGAAAAACAGAAAAATAGAACATACCTTCAACAGAGCACGAATGATCATTATCTAGGATTGTATTTAGAAGGTATTGATGGTTGAGCCAAAGCTTTCCTCACCCCAGAAGATACCCTGGAATAATTAAAATCGCTGAAGCCCTAATACAAATATATTTTGTTTAAAATAAAAATTTCCCCTAATTTAAAATAAGTTTATTAAAGAGAGCTCGAAAAATGTAGACACTTTCAAAGAAGAAATAAAAATCACCATAACCCACCACTCAGAGATAATCACTGGAACATTTTTAATATATTTCCTTCTAGTGTTTTATGCATACTGTGTATTGTTATGTAAAATTGAGCTTATTCTGTCTAGAAAATTTTTGCATATTTTTGTTCACTTAACATTATATTTTAAGCATTTTTACATCCACTGAACGTTCTTTGAAAACAGCATTTTGCTCTACCCATAATATTCTGTGACATAGATGTCCCTGGTTTTATTTGTTTGTTTGTTTTTTAATGATTCCTCTTTTGCTGTTCACTTAGATTATTCTAATTTTTGCTGTTACAAGTAATGCCATAATCTCTTTTCTTAGACCCTGTCTTTGGAAACCGGTCTGAAATTGATGCAAAATCTTTATTCCTGCATCAAGTTAGGATTTAAGCTTAGAACTCTTGCCAAATACTTGCCAAATTAATATCTGGGGTCAGGTTCTACTTGCTCAGGCTTTATGGAACCAGTTATTTGAAAAGTGCAAAGTTAAAACCCCAACTCCAATCAGTGGACTGTTCTGCTTCATTCGTTTTAACTCAGTGGAAGGGAGATGGTGCCCTTGGCTGAGCTTGAGGAAGGTATCAGAACACAGAGTAAGGGAGTGGAGAGGAGTTAAGAGTGATGGCTGGGGGTTTACTTAGATGGTACCAGTGTTTCTGGTTTCTCAGGTAAGGACAGATCCCACTGGCCAAATGTACACCACACACTCCCTGGGAATGGATTCCTCAATCCATCTTTCGCTGTCCTTTACGGCTCCTCTCTCCTGAGTCCTCCACCCTCTCCATCTCTACCTCTTTTCCCTACCAGCTGATTTGCTCTTCCATCCACTGTTTTGACCCTGTAACTTCTGAGAATCTGGTCCCCTCTCTAGGATGGACCAAAGTCAAGGGCAGATATTTTATCGCAGTTGACAGACCTCATTTATTACTGTATTAGTCAGGATCAGCTAGGTAATGCTGTGCTAACAAATGGCACAAAGTCTTAGTGCCTTTACCCAATCAAGTTTTTTGTTTACTCCAGTAGCTGTCATGCAATGGGGTATGACTCAATGACCCAGTCAGCTTGGATTTCTTGGCACCTTGATCTTAAGACATGATTTCAGGATAACCATAGCAGGTGATGAGTGTGCAGAAAATTGAGCATTGTGTCTTAAGTGCTTTACCCTGGAAACGACACACAGTTATAGCCTTCAGCTCAAAACTAAGAATGTGACTGGGGTCAGAAAAAAGTGATCATTTGTATGTCAGGAAGTAAAGAAAACTGGAAGTACTGGTGAGCATCACGATGTCTACCTGAATTACCAAAAAAAAAAAAAAAAAAAGCTTCAAATATGCCCCAAAACATCACTATTAAATATTTGTAAGCAGCATCGATAAATAGTGACTTACGAGAGCATCCACTATACAGACCATATGTTTCAAACAGAATTTGTTGTTTACAGATATGTGTTTACAGATATATGACTCATGGTTAAAACAGTTGCAACAAATTGATTTTGATTTCATGATGGAGCTCAAGGTAACCCAGGAAACTACCTATATTTTCAGATACAAATCACATCACTTAAAAGAAGAGTGTTAGGATTTAGCTAATCATGAAAGGATGGCAAGCAGGTTTCGATTTGTGAGCCACAGCTACTTGATCTGGTAGTAAACCTTTGCAATTGCTGTGTTGATCAAGACTCCAGGGCAGCATCTAGGGCAGTGGGGAAGTGCAGTGATTCATTCATTCCATAGGTTTTACTAAGCACTTACTGTGTAGCAGGCACTATACCAAGTGCTGATGCTTGCAGGTCATACGTAACTTACAGTATCAATATCAGTTAACATGCCTGCATGTGCGGTGAGCAAGGGAGGCGGAGGCACATTTTCTTCATACTTCCATCTCTGAGCTAATGTGACTGTTAGTACCAGATTAATTCAAGCAATGGAAGTAATTGCTAACTGGCTGTCTCTCGTATGCACTCCCAAAAGAAGGATATAGGTTTCGAAGTGTTCTTCCCTCATCATGATGAGTCCTGCAGGACTAGCCATATGCTTCATCTCTGTTACACGTGTTTTAAGGAAACTAAAGGTATTAATGGAACACCATCCCCTTTTATGTTTCTCTTTCCCTGGCTCATTCCTCTGGCTGCTATGTAAAACTTTGCTCATTCTTCCTACTTCCCAGATTCCATTCCCTTACACTGAATTTTCTGTTTTCTTAAAAAACTTAAACTAGCAAATGGGAATGATATTAATTTCTCTCCTCCATTCCTCTAAGTTTTTTTTTTTTTTTTATTCACTCAGGACAGGGCAGGAGGAATGCCACCTTTTCTCTCCCGTTGCTTCAGCAGAAGCGATGTAAAGACGATGGGGATGTCCACAGGGGCTCATTCTCAGCTGAGGCTCTGGGATGGTCTCTCCGTAGATTCTATGCTACGAAGCTCAGGTGAAATGGTGAGCAGCACAAGGAGCCTCGGCAGGACCAGCATGGTCAGCTCACTGGTTTCCTGTCTCCTTTTGTTCTCATCAGCACACCCTCTGAGCTCCCCAATCTCTCTCATTCCAGAGAATGCAGTATGTGCTTGGGACCTTCTCATGGTTAGCAGAGGGCAGCAAATCAAGGACAGTGCCAGCCTAGAGTAGTAAAGGGCTATTAATGATATTGGGCTATTGTCAACATTAAAAAGAAAGAAGAAAAATGAATTTATTTCTAAAAGAAAGTAGGAAATGCATTGTTACACATTTTCCTCCCTCATTATTTTTATGTCTATATAATAAATATGATAAGTCTGGGAACAGGTTTTCCTAAATATTTTCTCTATTGGCACCCACTGAATATCTAGTACTCATAATTATAATGATATATGTAAACAGATTTGAAAGTAGATTTTAAAACACCATGCCTGTTAAAAGACATGTCAAATCCACGATGGGAAACTTTCTGAAGCTGTTTCATTGGTTTAAGGTTCTTTTTGTCCTCCGAGTATTCATTATCTGACTCCCCAGGTGCATATGGAAGGAAAAATCATTCTAACAAGAAAATTCTCGGCAATAATGTGGCCACTTATAAAATCAGTCTCCACTCAAACGTCCCTCTCCGTTTAACGCTAGAGTTTTAAACCTGCCTATTGGGTCAATATCTTTAACATTTTTGGCTCTCGGTCCATCTCAGCTAATTTCAGGGTATGGGAAACATTTGACAACACTAATGAAAATAAAATATAAATAGATGGCAAAATGAAAGTGGAAATCTTGCAGAAGATCCAAGTTTTCAAAATGTTGTTGGTAGCGATATGGAGAACTGCTCTAGACACAGGCAACACCTTTGACACCTGGGCATCTGGCAGAGCTGGACTAATTAAAAACTGAAGAAGAGACCGTGGAAATTTTCTTTTCAAGTATAGCTGTTTGAAAAGAAAATGATTTGAACCCCGAGAACACCGATGATGATCCGCTTTATGATCTTACTTCATGCCAAAAATGAAGCGAAAAATGTCAGTCCACAAGAACGTTAGAATTCTTTAGTCAACCATCTCGCTTTAGAGAGGAAGAAGACCCAGAGAGGTTGGAGATGTTGTACAAAGTCAGGCTGCTGGAGCTGGAGCAAGACTAGACCTTGGACTTGCCCACTTTGCCAATTCTGGTCACTCCAGCTAGAGTTATGTTTGAGTCTCCTCTTCTCACATCTCACATCTCACCCAGGAGCAAATCCTGTCGGCCTCTCCTCCAAGACATACCTGGAACCTGACCACTTCTCATCTCCACTCTCCCATCCTCCCAAGACCTTCACCTGGATCGTTGTAGTAGCTTTCTCTCTGGGCTCCCACTGCCACCCTTGGCCTTAGATTGTCTGTTCTCCACATGGCAGTCATTGTGATCCATTTAGAACGGGTCAGACCTTATTCTCTCCTGCTCAAACCTTCCAGCATCTCCTCTCCCTCAAAATAAAATCAATCCCACTTCCTCCCTGGGGTTATACAGCCCAGCGAACTCTTGCCCCTATTTACTTTCTGCTCTCCTCCCTTCCACTCTCCTCCTCGGCCCCGTGTCCAGTCACCTGCTGTCTCTACTATTTCTCAGCTCCCAAGTGTGCTCCCTGCTCAGGGTTGTACACTTCTTTCCCCTCTGCCGACAAGGCTGCTCCTCGAGATATCCCACTTCCTTCTGGTTCTCTTCATATGTCCTGAGCACCTATTTAAAGGTGCACTCCACGTTTCTTCATAAGAAGAATGATCAAGACCTGACATATATATTTATACATTGATTATCTGCCTTCCCACATCAGAATATACATTCTGTAGTCATATATTTCAGTATATTCGTCAGGCATCTGTATCTCTTATTGGCAGGTGCTGTTAGAACACTAACATTGTTAACAGATACTAAATATTGAATAATAAATAGCATGAATGATGAATCAGTTCTATTATCTACACTGGGGTGCCATGTAAGAAAATTGTTGTAAAAGTCAGAATGCTTTGCTAAGTTTCTCCCCCAAACAGCATTTATCTGCCCTTTGTCCCACCCACTGTGCCGCTGAGAAGCCTCGCCCAGGAAACTAGAAGACCATTCAGGTCTCTGCTAGTTTTTCACTTAGTTTCTGGGTGATTCGATGGGGGCAGAGCTTCAAGAGGACAGGCTTGCAAGGGCCCCGGGAGTCTTGCTCACCCAGGGCCACTGGGGTTGGGAAGAAATTACGTGGATGAAGGACATTTTAAAAATTCTAAATTTAGAATGTAGGCAGCTCTTCCTTGGTCAGAGAGATTAGTTGTGTAGTTTCTGGGCATTTGGCCCCTCTGTACTCCTGTGTTTTGGTCAGAAGGAAGGAGTTATCAGACTTGTGGTAAGAAAAGAGGTTGAACTTCCTGGTCAAAATCAGCTTTCTTGAATCTTTTTTCTTTTTTCTGGTGAGCCTGGGGTCGGAGGCCTCCCGGAAGGTTGGGCGGAAGAGGGAGGCTTCCGTGAGCATGCGTGTGTTGTTTGTGCACACTCATTTTGAAAGTTTGGGAAATATTTAAGGAACTTTGGAGGATAGGTGAGGTGAGGAGATGGAGAAATCAGCAGAGAGTAAGAGCAGTGATTACAGTGAAGGGACATTGGGCCAACCATCAGGAACAAGTGTGTCACTGTACGCACTCAGAGAGGCCAGGGGTATCACCCCAGAGCAGCTGAGCAGCCGCATCTCTCTCTTCTCAGGGAGTGTAGGTGTCT